>NW_009646631.1:2531426-2610631 GCF_000708025.1 Charadrius vociferus
CACGTGTCCACTCGCGGTGCCGGGCCGCCGGGGTCAGGGGAGGGCGCGGCGGCGGCGGCAGCCGCCCTCCCCCGGGATGCCCAGTCCTCCCCCGGGGATGCCCGGTCCGGTCCTCCTCTGCGCCCGGCAGCCCTGGAGCGGCCCCGGCCCCGGTCAGGGGCTATTCGGGGTGAATGCGTTCACGAGTTTCTTTTACTGGAAATAAAGTTCCATGTAGGTTCAGTTCTAGGAAAGGGGGTTTTCCTGTAAATCTCTGGCAGTTGACAGCCTGAAGTGTAGTTTGTAAGATAACAGGCTTGTTCTTTACTGTCTCAGCAGTTCCCATTCTGGCCTGTCTCTTGTCAAAATCAGCTTTTTTTTTTTTGTTCCCTTTTTTTTCCCCCCTGTTAGCCATCCTTTTAAAAGACTTGATTATTGTACAATATATGATAGAGGGGGAAAGAGCTTTTTCCAGAAAGTACCACTGCCTTCAGAGAACATGTTGACATATCCACCGTGCCCTCCGCCTGGGGAAGGAGCCAGATGTGTCAGCTCCGGCAGATGTGGCGAATCAAGACTATCAAAAGAAACGTGTTGGAAAACCGGCAAGAGGGAGAGTGGTTTCACATTAGCCAATGCTGTGGCGAAGGCAGCTCGCCTGCATATTTTTTATTTCCATGCTCTGCCCATCGCTGGGATGCCTGCCGGAGTGCCAGCGCTGGGCCAGCGGCCCCCTTGCCCCCGCCACTCGCCCGGGCTGCCCAAGGCTCCCCGGGAAGGGCAGGTGCAGGCTGCAGTGGAAATAGATTTGCTTTGGAGCGGGGAAGAGAGGGGTAGTTCATTAAAGTTGATTTTATAATGAAGGGCACTGGGGAAGAGGGGGAACTGGGTCACTGATTCATTGTCGCAGAGGATTTAGCGGCCCGCTAATTGCTTTGCAGTCGCTCTGTGTCAAATGCGGTGCCTGATCTCTGCCTTTCCCTCCGTGCTGCGGTTTCTTTTCTTGCACCGTTCAAAAGCTGCTGTCTGAATCCCGCCTTTCCGTGCATTTTAGTGGGGAAGATGATTTAGTGTGCTTTAATTCCTCCCTGCCCGTATTTGAGGAAGAAAAGAAAATCAAACCATTTGCAGTTAATTTCAAACAATGAGCGCGATTGTAAAGACACAAAGGCAATGTTTGATTTACTGTAATAATGTAATTATAGCCCTGGAGTATCAGAATTAAGGGTGTTGCCATTCATGGGCATGAGCGGTTCTTTGGAGGAATTCTTTCTTCCTTTGCATTGCTGAAGCTGAAGAGAGGGGAGGGAAGGTTTGAAAGCGCAGACGTTTCGAAAAGCGCAAGCTTATTTTTGTGACAGCTATTTATCAGCGCTTCTAGTGTGAGTTCACAATGATTCATTTAAGAAGGAGCTACCGCTTTCTTAAAAACAAGGACAAAAGGAAAAGGGTTGGCTTTGTCTGAAGCCAGTGGAAGACACCAGCTGCTAAGAGAACTGCGGGTTCGCTGACTGCCCAGACAAGGGCGTTTCATTTGGCTTATTTAGCTTCAGTGTAAAGTTAAAACACGCAGATGAAATACTGGGATGGCATCAACACTAAAAATGTCACCGTCCAAGGTATGATGTCAAAGCAGTTTCTATATGAATTGGTTCAGTTAGCTCTAGTACATTTCTTCAATTGATTTGTTCTAAATAGTTATGATTACGGTGATAATATTTATCACTTAGAAAATTCATTGATTAAAATAGTACTGAAAATTATACATCACTTGCTGTTGACAAGTTCAGTCGACCTAAGATGTGCTAGCCGGTCATGATATTTTTAAATAAGATTTTATTTTCTTTACATGTGATAATTAACAGACGTTTTACCCTGATGGTTTCCCTATACATATGCATAGCCAGCAGGATAGGGCAGTTTTAATTTTAACGTCAGAATTAAAATAGTAAAGCTTTGTATACAGTTTGCTTATTCCAAGTGGAAGTAGTCTTTCCAAGCCTGAAGAAAATCAATATACAATTAATTTCCAGTGCAAACACATCTGCATAGGCAGTGTATGGACTCTTGAAGGTCTGGTCCTTCCCCATCCTTCTTGAATGAATCCACTGTTGTTTTCACAGAAGGCAGGGGGGGAAGGGGACATCAAGGCATGGTGGAAACAGCTACTCAGGGACCTCTTCCCTGTTGCCAGCGGGTGGGCATTGAATCCCCTTTGTGGTGGCAATGGTGCAGGATTCCCAGCAACAAGCCTTGATCTGCAGTTGGCTAGAGTTTGACCATGACAACTTTGGGAATGGCTGGCCTGAGAAGAGTGCTGCGATTGCTGTACCAGCTGGTGGGTGACTACGTGGAGAATTTGTCATTCTGAATTTTGGAGCGTCCCAGCAGAGGTTCACAGCTCTTGGAAACAAACCTTTTAAAACCAAGCGCCTAATGAGAATTAACCTTCCAGGCTGGGGCTGGGTCTGGGTCTGGCTGGGGTTTGACCATGTATTCCACATGCAGTCATCCATCGGGGTTTGTTCCAAGTAGAAGGGACCTCTGAGATGGGGAATTTTTTCTGTTGATTTTCTGAAGTAGCTCAGTTGAGCTGCTCTTGGGACAGGTTGGCTAAAGATGAATGAGGCCACCACACATGGTGCAAGACCAGGCTGACACCATCTGTTTAGCTGGCGTTAGGATCAGAGGAACTTCAGGTCCTGGGCTGATGAGCCT
Source organism: Charadrius vociferus (assembly GCF_000708025.1). Taxonomy (NCBI): domain Eukaryota; kingdom Metazoa; phylum Chordata; class Aves; order Charadriiformes; family Charadriidae; genus Charadrius; species Charadrius vociferus. The sequence continues at coordinate 2,534,124 of NW_009646631.1, forward strand.
GCCAAATTCTAGTGAGGTGGCAGGAGAGGTTTGCACGACTTGCTGGCCACCTCCTTCTGGTAAAGCTGCCATCACCACTGCCCAGTGAGCAGAGATGGAGCTGTGTCTTTGTCCCGGTCACTGCTTGACATTGCTGTAGACACACCTTGCAGGAGGCGAGGAGTCTTAGTCACTTGGGCATCCTTTGAAATTGTTCGTGGTGGCCGATATAGGGGGTCAGCACTGGACATGTATGTGGGTGGAGAGAAAAAAGCAGGCAGTGCCACCTACTGATGGCTCGGTGGAGACAGCTTGCTGCTGCTAACAGATGTCCCCACAGCCCCAAGGAGCTTGGGGTGGAGTGGAGAAGGGCAGAGAGCAGACAGATGCGGTTTGGCGAGGAAAGAAGGATTACACAAAGTGCTTCTTTATTGCGAGACTGCTTCCCAAAAGGCCCAGATGTTATCCTGCACTTTTAAGAGTGAAGAAAGGATCTGTTAACAAGAACTCCAGAACTGCTGGAAGCACAGAGCTGATACAATTGCAAACTAAGTCTAACCGTTCGTGTCACTGGAAGGCAAGCTACATGTCTTGATGCTGAAGTCGCCAAATAATGTGTTTTCCCATTGAATTACATGGGATGGCAGAGGGTGTTCAACTTGCAAAGCTTTTGGCAGGAACAGCTTTCCATAAGGCATGTGCCATGACATAAGTTAAAAGGGCTACATCGTCCATCCTTTTGAAAGCAGCATTTGTAAAACTAATCCCAATCATTTGTTGAATGATTTCTGTGATTGCTTCTCAGTTTTATGTGCCATGTAAATCATTCCAGAAGACTCTGGTTTGAATTTCTGCCTCCTTTATGGGAGCTGATGACTTGCAACCTCATCCAGTTTCCTTCAGGGGAGCCCAGCATTGCTGCTTCTGCGCAGGAGCTCGGGGAGATTACTGGTCACCACGGGATGCTGTGGGTATGATCAAGTTCTCCCTTGCTGCTTACCTTTTTTCATAGGAGCGACAGTGAGTGAAGAAGGTCACTCTACCCTCTGAATATCCTGGCTTGGAAATTAGTTATGGCCAGGGCCGAACTGTAGCTGAAAGCATGTGTTTTTTAGAGTTTCTGTTTTCACTCTTCCCCCTTCCCCCCACCCGCCCCCCCATCCAAATGTGGGGTAGCTAGGTAAACCTCTTCTCCATGGTATCCAGTGATAGGACGCGTCCGAATGCTTCAAAGCTGCGCCAGGGGAGGAGTAGACTGGACATTAGGAAGCATTTCTTTACTGAGAGGGTGGTGAAACACTGGAACAGGCTTCCTAGAGAAGTGGTCAATGCCCCAAGCTTATCAGTGTTCAAGAGGCATTTGGACAATGCCCTTAATAACATGCTTTAACTTTTGGTCAGCCCTGAAGTGGTCAGGCAGTTGAACTAGATGATTGTTGTAGGTCCCTTCCAACTGAAATTGTCCTGTCCTGTCCTATCCTTGCCATAGATGGTTGTGGCCCATTTGTATATGCTGTGTCTTCTCGTTGCAGCCATATTTTGGGAAGGGCTGGTAGGGCTGTGGTGGTTAGCCAAGGAGGCAGGAGATGATCCCTGGAAGGGCACACCAGGGCTGGCAGAACTCTGCCTCTCTGGCCCCTCTGCTCACCACGCAGACAGAGCAAGCATTGGTGGACTCCGGCGTGAGCTGGCCCACACTTAGAAGTGTTGCAGCCCTGGTTTATGAAGTGTCTGCGTCAGATATACAAGGTGGGTTTTTTAAAGGGCTTTTTCACAGATTTTTGTGCCAACTCAGTCATCTGGTGGTTCAGATCGGTGCCTTGTGGCATCTAACTCCCACTGCAATTTTTCATTTCTGTGATGGCCGTGAAAAACTTGTCGAGAACTAGTTCTCACAGGCACTATGCTAATACTAATATTGACTCTAGACTAATTTTAAAGGTGTTGTTATCTTTTGTCACACTAGGCTGAACCACTCAGTTTGGGTAGTAGACACCAAACATGGATGTTTTACATTGTTTTAGGCCAAATTTGGAACAACATGGTTTGGAAAACGTTGTTTTCTTGGACTCTGTAGCTGCAGATAGAGTCCAAGCTTATTTGAAACCTCTCCATGATAAAGTACGCAGTGATACGGCTTGGATACCTAAGAAAGAAGAATTATACAGATGGCTCTGATGAATGCAGGTCAAGCTTTTCCAAACATGCGATGCACAGAAGTTATTTGATAGTATTATAGTGCAAAATCATGTCATAATGAAGGGTTAATCTGGTGGTGCAATGGAACTGAATGGAGTCCTGTGGATGGAGGTGAGGGGAGCTTCTGGTCTGGCTATTTACAAGATAATGAACTGCGCCTCTTGCTGATATCAGCCCGTTTCCATTGAAATCATGGTTGTATGAGTGATCTATTTGTCTTCACTGGGAGGTTTTACAAGAGTAGGCTACTTGTATGACTAAATATTTGCAGGGTTGGGCCTTGAGCTTGTGCAGTGCAATGCAAATTCAAAGTGCTGTAAATGTTTCTAGTAGAAGAATTTTCCACTTCAGAGTATAAGGAAAGCAGGGAGAGTAAAAGGGAGATAACATTACTAAACCGTAAGATTATAGCCAACATAATGTGAGTCAGACCAGCAGGTATATATGGGTATGTATACACACACATACTTATAAAATATGTGGAGATATCTGTGGACCTCTCTGAATATACCAACAGATACGGTTAGATATACATATGTGTGTGTTTCTAACTAATGCATTCCAATTGTTCTATTAATGAACTTCCACGTTTAGTAACAGTGCCAGGTATGAGATTCTTGTAGCTTCTAGCTCTTCTGGAGCTTAGTGGTAATCATAATAATGTATGTATAAATAAAAGCCTAGGCAGAGCTGTGAATTTAGAGCTTCACATTTGAATTACCCACTGGTTGCTGTCAGTTCCAGTATCCAGCAGCAGAGGAAATCCTGCCTTACAGCTTTCAGCGCACAGTTTTGGTCCCGTTCTTGAAAGGTTCTGCGTGGTGCTGGGGACGCCCTGTATGGAAGTCTTTTTCCAGCACTTGGCAGGGCTTGATTGCTAGATTTCAATAAGGAAAATAATTTGCTTCTCATGCATCGTCTCTATAGATCCGGTAGCAGGAAGGCTGGCGTTGGATCGATCTTTATTAAGTTTACGCATTTCAGGGAACCCGTCCTTTTTCCAGGAGATGCATGTTACAGGTTTGCAGATGCTTTTGGGCTGAGTAGGTGTGGCAGTATATAAAAATATTTTAATACATTTATATATATCAAAACACATTAAAATACAGATAGAAATATTATGTGTATATATTACATATAGAAACACACATATACAAATATGTACATATATATGTACTCGTGTGTATATTTATATATGTATGTACCATCAGCGATGAAGGAACATATTTAAAACCTGAGGGATGGTTAGATCTTAGAGTGACATAAATGTCTCACATCATGTATCGGTAAATCGTAGCTGTATCAGGCAGTGCTGTATGTTCCTGCTCTGGCAGGGACTGCCCCCGTGCTCCATGAATGAAAGGTGAATCCAAGGATTGGTTGCATAAAAAATACTACATTCACTTTGATAGCAATAAAGTAGAAGAGCTTCTGAAATGTGGTGTTCTGGTTTTGACAAGTAGCAGCTCAAACAAATGGCTCGTCAAATGGCTACCAACGTCAGTGGGAGGTTTTTATTTCCCCTGGGCACCAAGTCACTACAAAATACAGGCTCAGCACAACCAGGTTTGATTAGGTAACCCTGCATCCACGTATTTTTGAAATTAAAGGCTGTGGCAAGCATTGACTATTGTTGCTCTTCGTAAAAGTGAGATTTTTTTTAATTGTATTTTTCTACTGTGGGGAGCAGTTAAGCCTTAGGATAGTAAGTTTGGGCAAGTCTAAATTAGAAGAGAAATTGGGTTTCTAGAAATTACTTCTGGTGTAAAGCAGTTGAGCTTGTCACTTATTACAGCTGGTAGTAGTGTTCTCGAAGTTCCTGTTCCTGGAGTCACGGAAATCTCACGTTCATTAAAGAAAAACGGAGGAATTTTCGAGCTTTTGTGGTTGTAGAGGAAATCTAAAGATTGCGAACACTGAGGGCGAAAAACTAGCAAAGCAAAGAAAAAGATTCACATCGTGTTGTAGTTTTTAGGGAAACGGCATGATCCATACAGGGGAGTTTTGCCCTCCGGTAACCGGGGCGGCAATTCTCCCGCCGTGGGGCAGAGCCTGGCCGGCACAGCCCCGCTCGGGGAAGGTGGTCCGTCCAACCCTTCCCGACTGAGCAACCTCTCTCAATGAAACGCAACACTGCGGCGGAGGTTCTGGCTTGACATTTATTTTTCTGAAAATCCAGCTAGGGTGCCTGCGCTAATGCGGGAGAGCCTGCTGTTTGCACAGCCTTACCCTGCTGATGACAGCTTAATAAGCTCCTTTATTTTGTGTTTTTATTCAGTAAGCTTGTCGGCTTTTGTGTAGGGGCTGACCTCTGCTTTCGCCTTCCCCCCTTCCCCTTCCCCCCCCACCCCATGGCCCCAGCTCCTCTGAAAGGAGCACCTCTGTCCCCATCATTTGTAGTAAAAGGGAGTTGTAAAGGGAGGTGAAGCGACCGGCTGTAGGGACATGGGGTCCTACAAAGCCATATAACTTTGGCAGGGGCTGACCCTGCGTGCCCAGCGTGCCTAAAAACTCTCCGGGTCAGCGGGAGTTTTGGGCGCACAAGGCCTTAACGCAGGGCCGAGCCTTTATGGCTGAGAAAATCCAAACAGCGAGGGAAGGGTTCGGTAAACGGGGCTACTCGAAATGAATTATGGCACACGATGTGAGAACAGGTCAACATTTCATATCTGGCATACGTTTTCCTCACCAGACAGAAAGGCATCCCGATATTGTGACTGTTTGCTATTAGATTCTACACAATATTGGGGTGGTGTTTAAACGCAGTGACTCTAGATAGCAAAAAGATGTGGGATTGTATTTCTTTCCATTCATTTAATTGGAACCATGCTGAAAAGGCGTATGAAAACCATCACTCTTGAATATATCTAAAGTGTAGCTTTGCGATGCTGAGAATGATGTCCAACCTAATAGAATTTCAGATAGAGGAGATATTTTGGCTCATCTTTTGCTTCCAGTTATATTCAGTTTCCCCGTGTGGTTATTTTTCTTGTTGCTGTATGCATCCAGCTATCTGTTTCTTACTTCACCGTCTGGGAATACAAACCATTTTGTCTCATTTCAGACCTTAAAATGGATTGAACAAAAACAAAAATGAAGGGGAAAAAAAAAAGTATTTTGGGCAGTACCTCTGTACTTGTTGTTTCTGTGTCTTAATAATTTGGCTTCTTAAAAGAAAGGCCTGAGAATATTCCACGTCTTGGAATATTTTCCGTCTGTATATATTCTGTATTTTGTAACATCTGTATGCTGGGTGGTGGTTCATCAGGAGGGGATGAATGTAACCATTTTGGATGCTTAACTGGCTGTTAGGACTTGCCCAGTTTGTAATCATGGTAATTGCACATACAAATATGGCCATGTAATTACATGTGCATTTTTGCATTTAGTTTCAGGAGTTCATTTAGAAAAGTATAAATGTGGCCCAATAAATCCTTTATATCTCAGACTTCTGTACTTTTATAACTCTATATAATTATGCAATAACACTGCATCTGGAGAGGTTTCACTTAAGTAAAAGCAATAAAGAGCTCAGGGTAGATTATATATTTTTTGAGTTAGACCTACGCTAACTTGTGCAGTACTGTGTTTTTCAGCTTTTAAGATTGATTAAGTTCAGCAGTACTCATGCAAAAAAAATTTTCTTGTGAGAATAAAGAGCAATTTAATATGAAACCAGAACTGGATCAGGTCATTTAAGCTGTCACAATGACTGAAGTGATTAAATGTGTATTAATATAGTAAAATATACACCAAACGCTCGGCTACTTGGGCAGTAAAGGCTTTTGCCAAGGTAAAAATTGGATACTAAAATGAAATAATTACTTATGAGCAAAGTTCCAGCTCTCTGAGAACAAATCTTAATCATTGTTATTACTATTGGCATTCATGGACTGAGATAAAGTAGACACAAAGAGATACTGTAATTCATTTCTACTTACAAGTTCATATGCACATACATAGATAATAAGACTAATTTCCCAGTATTTAGTGTGCACAGCCATGCATGTATTATGTTTTTATAATGAAGTGAATGTGTAATTTTTGTTTGTCTTCTGTATTTCTATTCCTGGAATGGTTTTCACAAACATTGAGAATGCTTAATGAAGACGCATATCTTTTGTTGTATTCAGCGTTTCTGTGAACTGACAGTGTGATACTGTCATTTTCCAGTCTGGATTGCTTGCTATTTTCCCTTACGGCTTTTCCCCCAGTGTGCTAAAGACAAGAGCTGAACTCTGCCGATGACAGAGAAGCAGATGTTAGATTTTGACACTCAGAAGTGAGGGTTTTCAAACTTACCGAGCTTCATCCTGCCCTCTTGGTCTGCCCCTACATGAGAGGCGTGAAATACCTAGTAAGAACTGCAGACTCCAGCTTGTCTCTGAGAAAAGATATATATTGTTTTAATATTTTAATTTAATTTCATTTTTTTGTTAGTTCAGAAGGCTTAAACAGAATCGTACTGATGTGATCCTCTAAGATAGTTTACAGCACACAAAGATTTAACTCCTGCCCATAAGCTGCACAAAACCAGTGTCACAGATGATAAGGAACAAACCCAAGTCCGGTATGAATGGCTCTAGATCAAGAAATGATTGCTTTTGCAATCCTTGTTGTGGTTGTGGCAGTGAAGAGAAAGGTCCCTTTTCCTGTTTCAAGTGTTCATATCGGCATCTCTCACCAATTCTCTGTTGTGCATTTATGCCAAAATCTTTTCAGCATGTTTTAAAATAAAATCTTCTAGCTCTTTCTTTGTTTAGGTTAATGTCTGTGTTTAAGCAGCTGTTTTGAAATACAGCGCTGTTTTTACACCAAAAAGAAAAATTGTTTACTTCTTTTACATTTTTTGGCACCCTTTTGTTGTTTAAATGTAGACAGCTACAGTCAGAGCTAGCAGAACGGTTCGTAACAAATCCCGCATTTGCTGACTTTTAGCTCGGTCTTTGCTTTTCTGTCTGGGAGAGTCCCAAGCCGTACGAATGTGCTTGATACTCGAATCTGCTCGCGGCGGTTGTGTTCAGCCTCACACCGCTCCCTCCAGCGATGGCACTTGCTAGTCTGGCTCTCTGCTTTCCTGGGGAATTAGGGTCGGTCCCTGTCCTGCTCTGCATGAGCCTGGCTTCTTCTGCAGGGCCGTATCTGAGTCCCCTCATCTCAGAGGGCACCCTCATCGTCTTCCCTGAGCTTTCTTAAAAAAGTCAGATAACTCAGGGCAAGGCAGTAGAGGAATAGCAGCAGGGCATTTTTTTTTAGTGCTGCGTTTTCACACAGACCCTTTTACTGTATGGTTTATTTGACTGGGGGCAGAGATTACATTTAATTTTATTTCATGTGCATGCTGTTCTGGCAGGAAAGTTGCAATCAGATCCTTATCAGGCTCATTTAGCTGCCTTTCTGCCAGGGCTTGGCAGGGAGTTTGTAAAAGCCTGTCCCCCAGCCCTGTCAGGCATTGTCCCACTCCATATAAAGCAAGACATCGCTTCTCCACAGTCTTTAAATATTCTTCTTGTGCAATTATTTGTGCAAGTGAAAATTAATCATTCAAATGTCCTTGGAAAGCAAATACGAGAAGGAGCTGGAGCATAGCCGAAATTGCCATTTAAATGCTTTTAAATTGAAGAAGCTACTGGCAGATAATGTTTTGGAATATTTGTCCTTCTTTAACGATACTGTACGCGAAAGTCCATCAAGTGTAGCAAGAGGCAATGTCTGGCTGGAAAAAGATAAGTTTTGGCATTTCAATTGCTTTTCAAGCTACTGTGTCATTGTAATACACATTGCCAGTCAATGCACAAACAGTAGTCCTGTGGGAAGTGTCATTAAAAGCTATTTTGTGATGTCTTTTAAGCAGAAAATCAGTCTTATTTAGCCAGGTATTGCACAGGCTAAACTAATTTTCCTCACATAGAATTCTGTTTCTGCCTTCATGGATATTTTGATTTTTGATTTTCTTAAACATTAATTGAGATAAGATCCTGTACAGAGGGGTATGCAGGGGGCACTTCACTGGCCTTGCGCTGCATGATGCCTACAAGAGACTCTGTTTGCTAACTGGGGAGTTTCAAGGGAGTGGTCCTCAAATGAAAGGACCCAAAAGCTGTTGTGGGGACGACTTCAAGGCAATACAGCATGTAGAGCTCAGAGCACTTACTTTGTGCCTCATCCAGGTAGAAATGTAAAAATGTGCCGAGATACATTACACTGATATTGCCTGGTTTGATTTTTTTCAGCTTTATGGCTATTGCTACCAAGACAGCAATGACATCCCAGACACACTGACGACCATCACTGAACTGGGCTCGCCTTTAGAGATGATTCAGCTTTTACAGACTTCCTGGGAAGACAGATTTCGAGTGAGTAACAACTGTTTTAAAAGGACTTTTAAGAGAGCGATGAACACAAAATAACATCAAGCAGGAAGCAGGGGTTATGTACTATGCAGTGAAATTCACGTTTATTAAATGTTTGCGTTGCATATGATTACATCTTTGTTTAGAAACAATATTAAGCACTCCCTTTCTGCAGTGTTTAAGATATTGTGCTATTTTGTCTGTCGATGTTATCTAATTGTAGCCAGTTTTATGCTTTTTACATGATATCTTCAAACATTTCTTACTTGGTAAAAGCTCAAGGCTTGGGATTTTTGGCATTGAGCGTTGTGCTCTGCAACTGGGATTTAAACAATAGAAGGATGTTACATTTCTCTGCTGATCCTTATCATAGGTTGGTTTTAGAATTGTTTTCTACTGCTTCCTGCTCTGTTCATCTTTTACTGGGGGAAGAGTGAAATAAATGTACACAAATCTCAAACCTGGGTTGTCCACTGCGTTGGCAATTTACCAGGAGCACGAAGGTCACACTTAATTTGTCCAAAATGAAGCCAGACTGCAGCAATGCTTTGATCAAGACAGCGCTGTCTTGCTCAGTGTGTATTGGGATGTGTCATCGGCTGAGGTCAACTCACTCCCTAAGACATTGCGAGGCAGCAGCAGTCTTCTTCTAAACTGCTGTGGATTGCATGGCTACATCTGTACCGGAAAATTAAAAGTGCGCCCGACTGATTTCGGAGACAAACCAGCAAGGTGCAGCCCACGTCTGTACTATTGAATTCTGGTGCTCTCTGAGGGGCGGGTGGCTGCACGCAGGGTGCCGGTCAGAAACTGTCCCTGGGCTGTGCTGCCTTCTGTGTTGTGCCTGGGGACGGCGCGGGAGAGCACCCTTGGTCCCCATCAGACCTGGGCCAGAGACCGTGCGAGCAAGCGTGTGTGTGGGATTAAGTTTCTGTGCCCAGGAATGTTCCCTGGAGGAGTTTATTTTACTCGTAGACATGGAGCAAGTGTGTTCCCTGCACCAACCTTCAGCTCACTTGTCCTGAAAGAAGTACGCTCTTGATAAGCAGTAGAGGTGCTCGTCGCAGCTCCTAAAGTACGGGACCATCTCATCCAGGGAATGCACATAATGGACTGTGTCGGCAACTGTGTACAAAGTAAATAACCAAGAGATGTGTTAGATTATGGGTAATAAACAGGAGAGAGGAGAGTTTCCTCCCAGCACGGATATTTCTGAGTGAGCAATTGCAAAGGGGAGATGAAGAAGAACTAGATGAAGGTGCTGAGCTGAGCTGATTCACAGAGGTGGAATAGCAGATGAGAAATTCCTGTGACCGCTGTAATGGCGTCTTAGTGTCATGCACATTAGCTTGTCTAGGGTGCAGCTAACGCGGAGAAGAAGGAGGAAGTGAAATCATGTCTTCTTGATGCATGACACTTATTTGCGGTCCAGTCCTGCAAATGGCCACATAAATATTGGACTTTATTCCTACAAATAATAATATCCTTGTGTTGAAGGACTCGGCAGTAAGTTTGCTGCCCAGATCCACGCCTCTGCACTCAGCAGAGCTGCGTGATACAGGGTGAAGCCCTCATCTGTGTGCTTAAAGCTTGTTGTACGGGGGACTTTGTGGAGCTAGCCTGGCAGCAGGTACACAGGGCAGTGTCCCGTCGGGGTTGGTCACAGAGGTTCCCGGTGCGGGAGCAGGGGCTTTTTGGCGTTTGAGGAAAAGGCAATAATGTCAGATGACAACCTGTGTTTTTATTCAAGGTAAATTCTGGGTTCGATGGCGACTGAAAATATGTGTTGTAGGTTATTTTGGGCTGGACGTGCCTTTTATATACAGCGTATTTCAGGATGGTACATACACAAGTCCTGTGTCCCTCCAGAGGAAGGAAAGAGAGATCAGGTCTGGCACCCCATAACCAGGCCTGGGTTCATCTACGCCTGCAGGCATCTCCCTGTGAACTGTGGTATCCCATAAGTAGGATAAAAATTCTCTAGTCTGGTCAAGCAGGGAAATGATTATAGAAGTGTACAGTAGTCCTAATGTCCCACAGGCGAAGGGTCTGTGAGGGATAACTTCAGCCATGCTCAGCTTTCTTAGGAAGGACACATTTAGGTGCTCCCCTGAGTATACCATTTATGCCCCAGGATTCAATTTGGATTTGACTACTTCAACGCACGTGGCCTTAACAGTGTATTTTAACTGAAAACAAAGATTCTATGTAAACAATAAAAAGCTTGCTAGACTGAATAAGACCTGTTATTAATTTAATACATAGAATAAAAATTCCAGTATTTAACTGTGTTCATATTAATGCTACTTTTACATTAATAGGTTACATAGTGGACTCTAAAGGAATGCAAGAATTGAAAACAGTACTTTGGTAAGGGGGCCGAGTTCAACATTCATCGAGTTTGCTGTGTAGTAATATTTGCTCAAGTTTCTAACCTGCAGTTGAAAAGCGCAGCGTCAGCACAGAGCTCTCACCCCAACTTCAAAGACCACGTGAGGGTCCACCAAGGTAGATGGACATGTACGTTTATCCTGAGGCACAATGAAGAGCTATGGAGGAGCTGTAGAGCTCCTCTTTCTGGGAATTTGCTTCCTTCTCCCCTGGAAAAAGGCAAACATAAGAGGAACCAGTGGAAAAAAAAAAATATAAAAGCAGTCAGAAGGCAGGATCAGCATGGAGGCAACACAGACGCCGTCTGCAGTTGGAGCTCCAGGCGCAGGCGTGGGGCAGTCTGGGCAAAACTTCCAGACCTGGGGTTTGTAAAAGAGCAGCATCAGGCTGCGTGGTCAAGGCCTGTGCGTAATGTGTTATTAAAAGTTAATGCTTTTATTTCTAATAAAAGTAAGAATAGCAACAATGAGCCCTGCTTCAAGAATAGTGTGGGAAAGCACTGGTAAAGAAGCTTATTTTTGTTTCAAGTCTCTAAGGGTTTTACAATCAACTATGTTAATCCTATGAAAAATACCTTAGTTGCAGGATTCAGTTCTGAGGATAAGTTATAACGCTTATATTAAGTCATATGTTTATGAACATATCTTCAGCTGAAGTGGTTTCCTTTATATACTTTGTACTGAGAAAATAACGCAAGGTACCCACGTTTTTGCATTCCAGATATGTCTCAGCTTAGTTCGGCTTCTGCATTATTTGGCTCACTCTCCTCTGGGCTCTGTGACATTACTGGATTTTCGCCCTCGGCAGTTTGTGATCGTGGATGGGGAACTGAAGGTGACGGATCTGGATGATGCCAGCATCGAGGAGAGCTCTTGCACCAGCAACAGCGACTGCTTCATGGAATTCCCCGCCAGGAACTTCACCCTGCCCTGTTCGGTTGAGGGACGGTGTGAGAGTATGAACGAGAAGAGGAATCTCTACAACGCCTACAGGTATGTGATCAAATAAGGTGAAAGAGAATTAAGAGCGAGCAAAAAGTCTCCAGCATCCTTTATAGTTATTCACATCGATGGGTACGTATTGTCTCAGAACCATTACCCAAGAGTAAGTGAAACCATGAATAATTGTTTTGTTTGTGAAAAAAAAAAAAAAAAACCACCAAAAAACCAACACGTAGCATTTACAACTTTGGAAATGTTTTGCATGCTTTGAGTGTGATTCACTACTTGTAGTCTAATTTTGTGTTGGTTCCATTCCACTGAATTCTTCACCCAAGTAGAGATTTTCATAGGAGTGAAACAAAGGTGCCTGTGGAGGTGGGGGCCCGTTGCTCTGTGCTGAGGCCATTCGGGCAGCTCTTCTTCGGTGTGAGTTGAGAGGGGTCATCACGCTCTTTCCACCAGTGGCTGAGGAAAGGGCAGAGGCAGAGTTAGAGCTCAGCTCTTCTCCTGGGCTCCATCTCGGAGCTCCCTGCTGCACTGGAGCCTGCCATGGAAGGGCGGTAACAGTCCCCAGTGCAGCCGTGGCACCCCAAAGAGCACCCTCAGGCACTGACCATCTGGGGCCTAATGCCAAACCTGTGAAAGCCAGGGGTGCTCCTTTTCACCCCTCTCCTGCCCCAGTCCCTGGTCTCTGCGTGGGCAGGCACTGGTGGACTGCCTCCTGGTGCTGCTCCCACTCTGCACCGTGCCTGTGATGGGGGATGCGTAGGTGACCGGCCATGCCAGGCCAGTTGGCCACGCTGAAGAAAGCGTTCAGCCAACACGTACGTCTTCCAAATTTGATTTTAAAGGTTTCTCCGCATTTACAGCGGGAGTCTTTCTGAGTGACGGCATTGTGTTTGTGGTCTCGGCTCTCCCCCATCTGCCATCGCTCCCCATGGAGGGCTGGTCCGGGATGCTGGGGGGGCCATGTTGTTGCTTTCCAGGGAGCCGGTAGGCGATGCTCAGTGCCGCGCTCCTGCCGCCACTGCTTCGGCTGACGGGCGCTGCTGGGGCAGGCAGCCACCTTCTCTGTTGCAGATAGGAGGATCTCAAAGCAACGCTGTAATGGTGTGCTCATTTCTCAGACTTCCCTTTCAAGTATCATGCCATTCACTGCCTGCCAGACCACAGCGAGGAGACGCTGCTCCGAAGAGAGTCTTCTGCTGTGGTCCCAGGGCGCTCACCAGCATATGTGTTGCATTAGCTGACCACACTGAAGTGGGCTGCACCACATGACAGCCATCTGCAGTTGTGCAGCGCAGTTTTCGGTGTGTCCTGCAAAATTTTCCGCTTCCATTTGCTTGGCTTCAAGATCTTGCTTAGCTTGCTAGCTTTTGGTTAAGACCGTTTTACTGGTCTGGCTAAGAAACCTTCAGTAGGCACCCGTCCATCTCGGTCGTAAGCGGGGACACGTCTGCGGTGTGGTGGGCTTGCGGCAGGTTGCTGGTCTCGCTGAAGGAAGCAGTCTTTTTCTATTACAATTCTTAATATTGCCTTTGAACCGCACACCGGCGTGTAACACACACACACGCGGTGCCCCAGTGTTTCCAGCCCCTGCTTTTGCTTAATTTGGTAGAGACGGTGGGTTTTTGTTCAACAGCAGATCCACGCTATGTAGGCTGCGCCCGCCTACACAAAGGCGTTAGCAACAGACTCTGCGCTTGTCTTAGAAGGCTAAATCTTCAGGTCATTAGGTATAGGCTAATTTCATATTTTCATGGATGCGCTCTGCCGCTGTAGGGTTAGAGATTGCCCTTAGGAAAGGGTTGCTGGTGCTGTCAGGTAGAAGTCAAAAGCAGCAATATGTCAAACAGCGCATAAACCCCTTGTAATTTGAAAATATAGCAGGCCCTAGCCTTGGGAGTGTAATTAGCCTATCTAGCTGGTTTCTTTATGAGGTAAATAATTAAAGGAGAGAAAACATTTTGGAAGAAACTCGACTATGCAAGAACTGTCCCATCTTGTTTTTCAGATGGTTACCTTCTGTCACAAATGTGTCTCTATGGGGTTTCCTCCAAATGTTTGGAGGAACAATTTTCAAAGCACTGGACAGTTTTGAAAGTAAGGATAAATAATATTTTGAATTATTAACCAATGGCTCAAATGAATTCTCCATCACTGACAATTCTCAAATTAAGATCAGATCGTTCTCAAAAAGAAAAAAGAAGGGGGAAAAAAAGGCTGTAGGAACAAATGTAAAAGGATCTGACAATCTGTGTTATGCAGATCACAAGGGATGCCACTGGCCCTGGAATCGATGAATAACAAATGTTCCTGCAATTAAGTTGTGCCAGTGTCTCTACATGTCAGAATTTCACGTGTGGGTGTTTGCGTTAGAACAAGTCGTATATTTATATAGGCATGGAAAAACAATAACCTCCGTGACTCACGCGAGTCCAGCGGTTAGCAAAGTAAATGACAACTACTGAATTTTTGCAAAGAACTACTCGTGATCAGTCAGACTCTGCTTATGGATAATCTCTAAACAAAACAAGTGAGGTAAAATTTACCAGACAAATTATTCATTACAAATGTTATACTGCTCTTTAGATTTCTATATGTATTTATATTGGCTGTTTCATACCCATCACTAAGAAAACCTACCTGGGGATAATCCCATTTAATAAATACATTTAAATAGATGACTAATACAAAAATAACAGTTATATTATTCATTATATTTTTATATTATTATAAATAATATTTATAAGATATGAAAAAGGGAGTTAAAATCTCAAGGGAATATTTGTTGTGTAAGTGGAATGTGTCAGTTCAATAATACCTGTGTCTATGATAAATTTTTGCTGTTGGTAACTTATTTTTTTTAATTTGTGCTTATGTAAGAAGTCTCCCTCCTGAGCATGAGTCCCTGGAGGTTTCTGTTTGACAATGTGGTCTCTGTATATGAAAAAACATCTACTTTGCAGGTTAGATGTAAAGCAGGTCAATTTCCCAATTGTGTTCCTATTCTGCATGTTGCCTAATATTTATGTCTGATGGTTCTGTTTATATTGTCAGATCCTGAACTGTCCATCTCTATCTTAGGTTGTTATGACACTGAGTTTGCAATGGGTAGTAATATTGGCAAAGTAATAGAAATTTAAAGAGCAATGTGAAAATTAAGTGTACTTCAAGTGATGGTAAAGGCATATTTTTTTTCTTTTGTAATTAAAAATGTTAAAATGCAGAATATACATCCATCAATGAATATCTACATGAACACATCTTGAATTTAGATAAATGATGAGAACAGAGAAGACATTCTGAATTGCAGCGGCATTAAAACAATAGAAGAAGGCTTTCTCCTTGCAATTCATTTGAAATTCTAAGAAAACTGTAGAAAAGAAAATAATAGTCAGTTATTTGAAATGAGCAGAAACTTGATTTATGCACTTTCAAGGTTTGAAAAAAACCTCAAGACTTCTGGGGTTGATGGTGTCCGTTTAGTTTGTTAAAATAGAGACAGCTTTGCAAATCATCACAATCCACAGGGCTTCATAGCAAATTTCTGTATTAATGGAACATTTACACGTGGTTACAAGGCAGCATTGTATATAACAGCATGGTCTAGGTATGCCAGACCGCTGCGTGAATGGTCTCAGCTATATATTTATTACACTATAGAATATAATAATATTTCCTGAATAGGTCAGTGGCTTATAAGCAATAAGAATTTTATTCCTTATGTTGTTCAGTAGTTACCAGACATTTGTAAACTCTTTTTTTTTTTTTATATATTTTTCAATATGGGTTACTTTTCCGTTGCAGGTTTTTTTTTACGTATCTTCTTCCACACAGTGCTCCATCCTCACTGAGACCATTACTGGATAAGATAGTCAATGCAACAGGTAATTGCAGTAAACATGGTAATGCCAAGTATGTCCTTTTTCAGTGTGACTATCACATTTGGGATGTGGGGGATGCAATTTTTATGTTCACTGCAATAGAACCAGATTGTTTTTCTATCCAGGATAAAATTTCCCCCATACAGAGAAGGCAAGAATGGCCCCATATACCAGAGAAATCCCATTTTGAGATTTTATGTAGGCTTCACAGAGGTATTTACTTCCTTCTGACACCTCAGCACTGTGGTGAACTGTGTCAGAATGCAATTCCTTGAGGGATCTGGAGGTACTTCTGTTTCTGGCAATGGGAATTTTAGTGATAAAACCAGGGTACTTCCTCATTGCCAATGGTAGCAGTGGTGCTTTTATACCTCAGAAGTCAGAGGCAAGTGACGTTACCAAAGACTGTAGAATTATAGAATGGTTTAGGTTGGAAGGGACCTTAAAGATCATTGAGTTCCACCCCCCCTGCCATGGGCAGGGACACTTTCCACTAGACGAGGTTGCTCAAAGCCCCATCCAGCCTGGCCTTGAACACCTCCAGGGATGGGGCATCCGCAAACTTTTCTGGGCAATTTGTTCCAGTGCCTCACCACCCTCACAGTAAAGAATTTCTTCCTAATCTTTACTAATTACCAAGGTAGCGCCTTTGGGACAAGATGAGTTGCATGTGCCGGTAAATCTGATTTCAGGGTTTTCGGTGCATTGTTCCAGGGGTTTTATACCTTGTACTGTGTGCATTCAATGGGGAAGGTAACGATGCTGGGCTATAGCTAATTAACAAGCAAAGCCTTTGGAGTTCCCTATATTGGCTGAAGTTCGTCGCTTGTGGGGAGCTCACCGCAGTAGTGTTTTCTGCCCGCAGGCCTGGCGTTCCCAGCTGGACGAGCCAGCCTTTGGCATGTCCAGCACGTGTCAGGTTGGAAACCCCATTTTGCAGTAACTCAGGGATTTCACGTCCACATCACAACGCCGCCACAGAGCAGGGCACGGTTGGGCTCTGATGCTTAGGGTTTTATCCAAATGCAGCCTTGTTTTGTCCTGTGCAGGTTGCTCCTCATCTAACTCATTCTTTTTCTGTGCTTGTAAAGGAGAACTTCACTGGGGAATAGATGAGACGGCTGCTCAGCTAGAGAGAGTTTTGAATCTATATAAGAGTGGAGAGTACCTACAGAATACGACCCGGATGCCGAAAGCTGGTAAGGTGGTCTTTCTTGAAATTTAAAATCAGAGACTTTGTCCTTATTTTGAGGTTTGAAAGGGCACATGTGCAGAAAATGGGGCTCAATGGCCCTTGAAATCATGCACATGGTAATCTGTTGTCTGCTTTGTGCTTCCTGGATGCCTTCTGAAGCCCTTCCCCTAAAAGAGGTAGCTGCACGTCCGTAGGTGTGAGCAGGCTGTAATGGGGATAAGGAAATCCAGCGGAGCGTTGCTCTCCATGGCAGACCTATGGAAAATGTTTTTTCATTGCATCCACACACTTCTCTGCTGTTGGAGTACCAGAACCTGCCCAAACATGAATTGGGGGGAATCTCATGAAGATGCTGTAACCCTCTGTGGAGTTACTGGGACTTACAGGAACTTCTTGCTTTGTAAGCACTTGTAGATTGAAAAAATAACATTTTTGCTTGCTTTGCAAGAGAAAAATAAGGTGTCCCTCAGCTGTCTGCCAGCAATGCAATAAAAAAGAAAAAAAAAAAAAAGGACAGGATGGAAATGAAGCTGCATAATAGTAGTTTTTTCATAAAATCTCTACAGCACCACAGGTATGTAAAATGCTATTCAAACAGCTATGGTACAGGGGGATGCGTATTCTTCCCGGATGGATAGCTTGTGGAATTATACATGTCAAAGAAGATTATGTATGATGGAAATGACTGTTAAGTCTAACAATTGAAAAAGCTGTTTTGCAAATTATTTTTGTGTACGTACAATATTCATGTCAAACTGTCAACATAATTGACTGCAAGTTGATAGGAAAATTATGGCTTTGCTGCAAAAGCTCAGTAAAGAGGGAAAGATGGGTTCTAAATGAAGATGAATGTTGGCACAGGGGGTTTGAAAAGTTCAGTGAAGCATTTGCTCTGTGAAAGAGACACAGGAGCCAAATTCATTCCTGTCGTAGCGCTGTTAACCTCAAAGGGCCATGACACCAGGGATGAATTTGACCCACTTATCAGAATAATTCAATATTTATTTTGTTGTAAAATTGGCAGGAAAATTGTTGCAGGTGTTCATTTAACTTTCTAATTTTCAGCTTTTCATCAGAATCTGTGCTGAGTGATGCCTGTCAACACAGCAAAATTATTTTCAGCAGCACAATCAATAGTACAAACACGTCCTTTGTTGAAGAAGTGCCAGGAGGGCTGAAGTTTTTCTGTGATGCTGGTTGATTCCAGATTTAACTGCCATATCAGGACAAGATGAAGTTTTGAATTTTAGAGGGCTGTCATGTTTATAAAGAATCTCAGGGAGCGAAGCTTAGGACAGCGCTAGTAAATGTAACCGTGCAGGTTTCTACAAATATGGAGCAGAGCTCCATGTATATTTGGCTACTGTAATAATTACACATTTTTGTGTTAGTTTAATTCCGTAGAGTCCTGGATAATATAACGCAGAATCTGCTACCCGTGTTCATGGTTAGTAACGCCCTTCTGTCCAAGGAGCTCTTTTTATTTGTAGGACACGGCTCATGGACTTAGGCACTCTACCGCAGGAGCAAAGATGTTGAAAATCTATAGATGCTTTGTGTAACATGTTTGGCCAGTCTACATTGTAAAGACTGTGAGCGTAATATTGAATTCCTTGATAGAAAAATGTTCTCTACCAATGGCAAGCCTGAGGAATCAGATATCTTAGTGGAAATTACACTTAGATGGGATGTGTTTTCAGACTCAGCTGCCATGCCTTTAAGATGTGCAGGCCTGTTTCTTGTTTGTTCTAAGGCTACTTTAACCAAACAGAAAAGGGGTTGTAATTTATTTCTATTTTAAGGCTCCCTTTCCTTGCCAGAAAAGCATGAAGAAGTTATATTGTGAGGGTGAAAATACGCCTACCTACTCATTTGTATCACTTTTAATCTGAACACATTCCTTCCTCAACCAGTATATGACTGGGAGTACCATGCTAGAATTAATTTTCAATATTCTCAGTCCAGAGATTATGGAATTAGAGATTACTAATTAGAAATTATTCAGATTATGGAATAAGCAGTTCTTCTACAGCATGGTGAAGTTGCAGGAGAAGGTGACAGTGGTGCTGGAAAGGACTGGTGTCTGAGTGTGCAACCTCTTCCCGCTGGCAGGACATTCCCAGCTGAACTGGGGTCCTGACTGCCGAAACCAGGGCTGAACAGCTGAGCAGATCAGATAATTTGTGTAACTCCCGATGGGCAGTGGAGGGAGAGACAGGTGTGAAAAGGGACAACTGTGACACTTTCCCAAGCTGTCAGCTGAGATGGTGCTTTGGCCCTGTTTGGGGTCTAGGAGGACACTATGTTTCTCTCTGAAAGCAAAAAAAAAAAAATAAAAAAAATTAAGGTGATTGTGGATTTTTTTTAAAACCTTTTCTGCTTTGCTCTACAGCATAATGAAAGTTCAAGGAGAGTGTTTTCCAGCCCAGTGCTAGGTTAAGATAAAACTAGAGATGATGGTGTGGTTCTCAGGCCAGACAGGAGCTAATCAGAGCTTTGTATTTGTACGCCAGTGTGCCAAGATTGGCCAGGCACAAGTTTGCATCGATTTTGCTCCAGATGATGGAAATCTCACAAGGTGACCTGTCTTCCAGGATGTTTGCTCTCTCAAGCAGTAGAAATGACAAGAATTAACAATGCCAGTCTCCTCTGGCATTTAAAGGGTTGTGACAAAATAAGGCCTTTCTGGGGTGTGATCTATTTTGAAATCCTAAAAGGGGACTAGAGGAGAATTCAGATCCAAGAATTGCAAGGTTTTGTTTTGTTTTCTTTTTTGGGAAAAGAAACCACACAAGGTTGAGGAAATGGTGCTTCAGAACTTGTCTTAGGTCTAAATGCTTTGAATTACCCGTTGTCTTGGATAGAGCGCTGTAAATTCTTACTAGAAAAGAAGAGATCATGATCTTGGGCAAGTGATCTAAGGCCGTAACTAAAACATAAACTTTGAGGACACAGTCTGTTATCTATCTGAACCTATGTTTTTGAAAGGAAGACCTCTTCCTATGAACACCATGAAGTGAGAAAGGTGATATTGATAATCAGTAGGGAAGTGACACGAAGAAAGTTCTCGTCAACCCAAGTGTTCCCATAAATAAAGTTTAACAAGATGACATAGTCATATTACAGAAGGTCTTGGATATTAAGCTTTCACTGTGCTTCAGTTGTAAAAGATTTTATAGTGTTGTAAATTATATTATGCTCTGGACTTTGCTTTAGTATCTTAGAAACAAAGTAGAGGCGTGGGAGACATTCGATAGCTACGTATGTGTTCTGTAATCATAAATCACACTACTGTTAATGTTGATATAGGAACATTACAGCGTTTAAAACAACACCATGAACAAATACTTTTATATTCCATTGACTGTTGGTCTCTCTTGCTGGAATCCAGAAAAATGTGAATTAAAACAGGAACCATGTATTTCTTCTGGCACATGTTATCTAAAAATGATTAAATCGTTCCATTAATTATCCAGATTAAGAAGACTATAAAAAACCTACTGATGCTCATCAGTAAAGTCCTGCCCCAGTATCAACATTTTTATTACGTACTGATTTGTACCAACTGGGTGTCTGGCCCTTGAGCTAAGCCCCAGCCCTTTGGTTAACTCAGAATTTACTCAGAAATGCGTGAAATCAGCTAACGCTAGTAAATCCAATAGCTTTGTTATTCATTAAAGCTAATAGATGACCCATTATTAGGCCTGGGGGTGTGCAAGCCCACAGAAAGGCGTAATTAGCTGCTGCTGTTAGTTGAAAGTACATTCTCAATGCTGAAAAAGCTGGAAGGCTGGACATAAAGCAAAGACACTTCATGTTTTCCTTTGTCTTAAGACAATTTGGCAGGATTACGCTGTATGTAAACATTTACAGTACAACAGTGTTTTGAAAAAATATTCTGCAGGGTCACTATAGCAACCTGCTTAGGAAATTGTAAATCCACCCAAGAATTACTGAAGTCGAGGTGGGTGTGCGTGCATGCATGCGTGTGTGTGTGTGTGTGTGTATGTTTGTGCACATGTGTATCTGTGAGAGAGAAATTTTTGCAAGGTTGCTGGAATATTGTTTGAGGCAGTTTGGATTCCCTGTGGCAAAGCGTGTGCTGCTGGAGGCGCTTGAAGGCTCAGCCGGGAACGTAGTGCAGCCCAGATTCCTGCTTTATCTGGCACTGGTGCCTTCGGTGTTTCTTTCCCAGGGACATCAAGGCCGCTGCGTGGCCAGCTGAGGGGGAAAGGCACAGAGGACTTTCGCGTCAGCAGCCGGGCGACCCCAGCGCAGACGGGAATACCGGAGCAGGTTCCTTTGCACGGCACTGGAAATGCAGTGGGGCTGTATTGGTTAGTTGTTGCTCACGCGTATCTCCAGCGCTGCGCAAGCCGTGCGCCCTGTTCACTGAGCAACGTGTTCTGCTGTCGCTGAACTTCTCTAGGTCCAACTTGGCAGCAGTGTACAGCAAAACTGATGGGTTAGGTCCTCAGCTCCTTTCAAGAACACTAAAGAAGTCACCGAGTATCTTTTACAAATCCCGTAGGCATCTGTCTTTGAGCTTAAATACGCCGCACACGTGTCCCTAGACACCTTTTGGCTCGTCCATCATCAGCATCATTGTTTTTATGAGCCAGATGCGGCTTACAAGCATCTGTGGCACTAGTTGGGGCTAGTTGCCGTCAGTAGGTAGGTGTGAGCCGCAGAGGTGGCCGTGGGTGCAGAGCGGCTCCGCAGCCCGGTGAGCGGCCCTGGGACGTGGGGCACGAGGCAGGGAAACCGCTGCAGCTGTGTCATGTTAACGGGAATAAAATGTAAGGGAACATGTCGTTCTTCTCCGTATTTATTTGTGTTTCGGTGACAGCCTGCATACCGATTTAAATATGGCTCTACTGTAAGCACAATAGAAGCATATAAAAAGAGGCGAGCCTTCCTTCGCTTCCCGCCTGCGCGCGGGAAACAGCCAAAGGACGGAAATACTCACCAGAGGAGCGGGGCTATCTGCCGGTCTGACGGCAAAGCCCTGTCCTGCCAGGCCTGTCTGTCCTTCCAAACAGTTGGGATTCGTCAGAAATGATTGAAAGCAGAGGCATGCGGGATACGCCTAGCGTGTTGTTTTCTAGATATTCCAAAAAATAGCTTGCTGTAGCGCAACTGCACATACAGCTTTGCGAGGCTTGTTGTCAGAAGCATGTTTAAATGGGAGGCATTGAAGCATGAGGAAAATTTCAGCATAAAATGAAGCATACTAAAAACATAAGTGTATTATTGTCTATTTGGGATCCGATTCTCTTCTCCTTAAGTTCCCTGGGAACTGGTGGGGACTGTTTGTAGAGCAAAACAGCGCTCAATACCGCTTTTGGCTGAGATTGGCAAGATCAGGTTCTTTCTGCTTACTTGTAAGCAAAACAATTAAAAGCAAATCCAAAATCGACTGCCAGTGCTCCTCTCGAGAGTGGAAGAAAAGGAGTAACATGATTTCTCTCCCAAGGATGACCGTTACTGCCTATGTGTCATTAACCAATAGTGTATTGGCAGGTGATAACTAGAAAAGAGAACTGGGCAAATTTCCAATGAGTAGCTGTATACTTGGTAGTAAAAATGCAATCTGGCTGCTGGGGCTGAAATAAACGGTCATTAGGACTGATTAAAGTCAGATTTAGGGTGATTCAAACAAGCTAAAAGGGGGAAACCACAGGCGGTTTCACATACTTTATTATATACTTGTGGAGTTATTTATATGATTCAGTCTAGTACAGTGAAAATTAGTGTGTTTATAGATTGTAGTCGGCTTTGCGACAATGCAGGTGATTTTTGATGGAAAAAAAATAGAATAAGATTTTAAAGCACTGGCTTTCTTTTATAGCTCTTGCACCAGTCAGTGATGCTGCACGTGGCTTTTAAAGATGCCTCTCTTACCTGTCACAAGAAGGTGCTCGTTTGGGAAATGGCTGTGGCTGTTGTGGGGGCTGGCTAGCACTGTAAAGAAACTTTTAAGAAGATTTTGGCCTGATAGAAACAGTGTGTTTTGATTGACCAGAGCAAACTTGTAAAAATATTTTCAAACTATTAAAAATATCGCAAACCAAAACTTTTGAGGATTGCCCAGATTCAGCATAGCAAGATACTTTGAAGTTCCAAAACGTTTACAGGGCAGGACAGATGGTTCCTGGTGGGATTTATTTGTGTAACTGTGAGCAGCAAATCAGCTCCCATATGCTAAGCTGGAGTAAATCTGTCATAAGTGACATCAAGATCAGGCTTACTGCATTACATTTATTCGCTTCAATCCTCACAAAATCGATAGATGAAGAAAAGGATTCCTTTTTCCGTTGTGATACCAGTAGGAGTGTCTTGTATTTCTCTGATCTATTCCTTGCCATTACCTTGATAGACTTTATGTACTCTGTGTCAAGCTATGTGTATGTATGCAAAAGTGTAAATTTATGGCTGCATTTATAGTATTAGGCAAGTATTTATTGGTTTTAAACACCATTAGTCTGGAAATCGACCAGAACTTTGACCTTTTTATGATGTGATTTACTGCCGTGAGCCTTCAAATTCCACGGACTCCATTTACGCAAGTTTCAGGTCTTGGCAGGACAAAAACCTGAGCTGGAGCTGTCTCTAAACCAGTGGAGTATTGCTTAATTGAGCAAGTAACTGCACTGTAGTGACCAGGGTGATCATTTAAAGGTGCGGGGGAAGCCCAGCTGTCCTGCTGGCTGGGGCTAATGGAGGGCAAGAACGAGCAGGAGGCGTCTCGCATTGCTGGGGTACGTCTCAATGGAGGGGCATCCTTCAGGAGCGCCCTTCTCGTTCGTGTGAGAGGAGTGCGTGTCTCTACAATTCGTACAAATAAGGGCTAAGGGGTCAGCTCCCTAATTTGTCGCTGTGTAAACAAGAGATTCCTGGGATATTTGCCTTTGCCGTGCAAACAGGGAAGGCAGCTACCTTGCTCTGCTCGAGATCAAGTGAGTTTTGGAGAGAAATGGGGTTTCCTCAGAGCAGCGCTTCGTTGGTGTCGCAGTGAGTTTCTGATCAGTTCTGACTGTAATAGTTTAAGAGGAGATCCCATGTTGGCTTCCCAGGGTGACGGGAGCACCTGGCTGGTTTGGGAGCATGAGCCAGGGTGCAGGGCCATCGCGTGTCCCGCTCTCTGCGCCTCGTGGCCGCCTTCCCATCGGGATGCTCCCAGGCAAAGGCACTCCTGGGCAATCATCCCTGCTGTGGCAGTGGGGAGAGGGGCTGCCTTCCTGCCTTTCCCCCTCACTGCATCCTGCTCCCCTCCCCACAGGCAGCGTAGGCAGGAGGCTCAGGTCCCCAGACTGCAGGCATTCAGCAGTCTGGGCCAGTTCAGGGGAGCTGCCAGAGGCTGCCTTTGTGGAGCCCGTGTGCCTCTGTGCTTTCACTTAGTCTCCAGGGGCTGTATTTTAACCTGTCTAGCACTTTCACCTGTCTAGCACGTCTCCCAGCCAAGGAAAATGCTCTTTGCATGTGGGTCGTGCTGCTGTGTACCTGTTTTGCTACCCTGTTCCCATGAGGCATTGCAGACGGTGGTGGTATCCCTCGTGTAGGAGTTGGCAGGGAGAGGCAAGGAGAGTAGGGAGAGCCACAGGGCTCTGCTGCGTGGTGAGACCACCCTAAGTGCTGACATGGAGGTTTCCATCCTCTGCTGCTACCCGCAAGCCAGGAAACTCGCCATCACCATTGCTGGCCCAACTCTGTTGATTAGTGTGTCTAAGCTGCCCAAATGATTTACCTGGCTTGGACCCCTTGGAAAAGTCAATGGAAAGGGAGAGCTTGATCTCCTACCTCTGACAGACCCTCAGGTCACGTAAATAACTGCTGCTCTTTTGAAATCTGTTTACGTCAGCTGAGACCCTCACCCCTGACGGCTGTACTGGAAACAGCGTTGAGATGAAAGAAAGTGCTATAGGTGTATTAAGAGGCATATCTGCATGCAGAAGAGTTTAAAAATTGAACAATAATTCAAAATAAGGGTCTTCCAGATGGGCTCCTGCCTTGCATGGAGGAAAACACACAACGTGATACAGGGCTGCTCTGCTTAGTGCCCTGATGGTGTGCTGAGGGATGCTGCAGCTCCCTCCCAGCCCTGGCGTGGAGCCCAGCAGGCTCTGAGACCGCCGGCGGGAAGGGCTGGGGCATGGTCCTTGCCGGCACGGAGAATCAAGCAGATGCTTCGTCGTCTTCCGCTACAACCAGTGCCATCCTTCTGTGAACATCCTCTGTGGTGTGGGGTTTGGCGCAGTGCAGTGTTGGGTGCAAAGGAAAGTTGTGGGTAGTCACATTTTGTATCTGGTCAATGTGGCACGCACGCTGACACAGAGAGTTGTATATGGCACCGAAAATGGTGAATTGATTTTTTGCGTTTCATTTGCACATATCGTTTTACTGACCTTGGCTGTGAGGTACTAATCAATACTCAGCAGTTACCATACAGACATAAGAGGATATTATTGAGTTAAATTCAATTATTGCTGTTGCACTGTACAGTTGATACAGAAAATTAAAAAAAAAAAAGGCACTTCACCTATCTAGCCAGTAGCAGTTTGATTCATGCTGTGACTGTTCAGCAGAAGAAATACATATGTTTTTGATGGAGACGTGACCATTTGTAATGTAAAACTGCATTTTTATTTTGGTTGTTTTTTCTTTGTCTGTGTAAGCCTGCATTTTCTGAATTAATGACAACTTTTTTGCTTTTGATTTAAGTGAGACATGATCGGCTCTGATTTTGCTTCTTCTCTGTGAATGTTTCTTATGATGCTTTTAATGAGCCAGGCTTAAAACAAAGTAAATGCATTTACTGCATTTGTTTCCCACTCTTTCAGGCCGCGTGGTGTGAATGAGCATTTGTGGATGTGAACTTCTTTTCCCAGTTGAAATACTGGCAGTTTAGAGTAGTAGAGGGACTCGCCTTTGACTCAGTGGTGTTGGTACAATGTGCTGTCTGAAATACTAGCAGGCTGAATCTGCAACGTCAGGCAGAAAATGCCTGAACCAAAGTGACTTAAGAATAGGCTGTGAGTCAGGGCCGGCAGCTCTGGTTTCCATAATAGATACAATTAGAAGAAATATAGAATGTATTTCTTTTTTTGAATAGGATGTGGGGGGGTGAGGCGGGGGGGGGAGGACCGTCAATTTGTGCGTCTGGAGGCTAAATAGAAATGTTTATAAATGATTAGTTGAATTTGCTGATGCATTCATTAGAGAAACCCCCCGTCAGCGGCTGGGAAAGTGAGAGGAGCTGCGAAGAGAGAACAAGAGGCAGCTCATAAAGGCAAGTGAGACTGAACGGCAGCCAAGGGAGAGGAGTAATCGGCAGGGCAGTGCGGAGGCGCTGGGCGAGGACCACGCTGACATGCTCCCGCTCCTTCCCCCCCGCCTCTTCGGGGGCCCATCAAGCGACTCCCCTTTTGTGCTAATCTGAGCGAGCAAAAAAAGTTTGCTTAATTAAAAGCCTGTCTTTTCTTCCTTGTCTAAAGGAGCCGGAGGAAAATAGCATGCTCTTCTGAGGGAGAGGGAGGGCTGGGAACGCCTGGTCGGGTCTCACCCCGACAATCCCGCTCACTGTTAAGAAGTAGGACAGTGAGTCAGTTCATTCAAGTGGATGCTGTTTATTCAATGGGACATTCTTCCTGTAAAACTCCTAATAAAACCAAAGCCTCGCCTACGCAGTGGGGAAGGGGAAAGGGTTTTGTGCACAGACTTATTTACAGACGCTTTCTGGAGAAAAAAAGGTGAGAAGAAGAAAGGAGGAAGGGAAAAGGAAAGTAAGGTGCAGGGCTATAAACACGTTTGGGAGTAAACCGGGGCTGGTACAGTCTAGCCCGTCACCTTTTCCGTCATATATCCGGCTCCTAAGCTGCTATAATAAAATTTGCCTGCTAAAAACAAGCAGTTTGCTGGAGTTTTCAAAACGATTGCTTTGCTCTGGTTATTTGCAGAGTACAGACGGGTGCCTGAAGCTTTTATTCCCGATGAGAACTACAGATGCTGGCCATCTTACCATCATAAGGGCTGCCTCCTCTCCGTGTTTGACGTCAACGAAGCCATTGAGATCTGCGACAGCTACTCCCAGTGCAAAGCTTTCGTCCTAACTAACCAGACGACGTGGACAGGTAGGTCACAGATGCTGCGGAGCAGAAGCAGCAGCTGGATCATGTCTTCTGGCTGCTTTAAGTTTGGGGAGGGTGCTGGGCTGGGCTGTGGGTGCCACCAGCAGCAGCTAGAAGTGGGATAGTTCCTGAAGCTCCAGCCGAGGCACTTTTGGTTTTGGTGGGGCTTCTCTTTGCCAGCTGTCATCAGAGCGGGAACCTGCGGACAGACTCAGAGGAGCTGGCACCAGAGGGCTACCAGCACATGGACCACAGGTCTCCAAACCGCGGGATCTGAAATTTTATTTTAAAACACAGCGGCAGAAACAACAACAAAAGCCCATGGCCTGTTTCCACAGTTAAATGTGCAGGACATGGTCCAACATCTGGATTTAAATAAATCTTTCCAATCCATATGGTTGTTGCGGTTTGACACAAAACCAAACAGGTTCTCCTGTGCGTCTAGCTGGGACTTCCCAGCTGGTGTCAGACATGCCCTACCTCTGGTGGGAACACCGTGCTTCTAGCAGTAGGGCTTTGGCTAAAGGACAGCAAGGAGGGAGGGTTTAAGACCAGGTAGAAGTAGAAGCAGAACTTCCAGAGGAAAATCCCATTTGCCACCACAACTCATTTTCTTGTCTAACGGAATGCATTCGATGAAAAGAGAAATACATTTTCCCAAAGGTCTGTGGGCCTGGTGGTCCCTGCGCAGCTCCCCTGAATGCAGGCAGTCGGTGCTGATTGACATCAAGCGGAGAATTGGCCCTGGCTCGCTGTTTCTGCACCAGACCTGTGCCTGTTTCAGGCAACTCTAGAGCACTCTGAGAAACAAAAAATGTTACAAGTCCCTGCTAAACGTCTCCGGTAGCTGCAGCTCTGGCGTGGCTGAAGGGTTCAAAGAGCTGAGTGCTGCAGGTGGC
Organism: Charadrius vociferus; assembly: GCF_000708025.1. Lineage (NCBI taxonomy): Eukaryota > Metazoa > Chordata > Aves > Charadriiformes > Charadriidae > Charadrius > Charadrius vociferus. The sequence goes on from NW_009646631.1 coordinate 2,562,095, forward strand.
TCCCATCCCCATCCGTGCCCCTTCCCCGTGTGCCCGGCAGAGCTGCCTGTCCTGCAGCGTTCCCCTGCGCACGCTGCACCCTTTGGGGATGGTCAAGAAAAGAGATATGTTTGTGCCTGTAAGGTGCAAGGGACCATGTCCGTGGTTTCTTTGTAATCTTCCCCCAAGATGAAACCTCCGCTGAAGTCAGGGTGAGGTTTTCTTCTGTGTGTCATCTCCATGTGCGCAGGGCTGTTTTTTTGCCTGCAGTTGCTGTTTTCTGCCAGGGCCAGGTCGGCTCCCTGGCTCCTGTCTTTGAGCGGAGGGGTGGCTAATGCTAGCCAAACCGAGGGACAGCTGATGGAAGTCCCTGCTCTGCCATAGACTTTAGCGTGAGAAGTTATTGAGGCTCTGAGGCTCAGCTTTCTGCGTGTACATCTGCAATCGCAGCATGTCTTAACCTTAAAATCAAAACTTACCTTGCATGCTGTTGGGTGCTTTAGTTGTGCTTAGCTGAGCAGCATAAATATACCTCAAAAGCCAGGTTTATGTATATGCCTATTTCTCAGGGCAGGTCCCCAGTTCTAAAAGCATCACAAACGAGTAGAAACTTTAGGCAGTTCATACGTTTCAGCGTGTTTTGGCATTGTACTGCTATGGCTTTCTGCATTTCTTGTACATCTGAGAGTTGTGAACAGCGACTTCCATGGAACTCAGAAAAAACTAATTTATATTAACCTTGCCTGTGACTAACCAGTCACTACTAGGTCATCATGACAGACCATCTATAATCAGACTTTGAAGTTAATTAAAATACTAAAAAGTAATTATTATGGCACAGGGAAGTGCGTAGGAAGTTTAGAGCAGCTCCTGTCTCAGGTTATAATATTAAAAGCAAATGAGACATAGTAGCAGTATTTGTAGTCTTATTTATCATGCCCTTTACCATGTGGTTGCTGATGCTTAAGCACTCGACTCCCTGAAATCTGGAGTATGGAAATTTGCTCAGTAGTTGAGGCTTCCCATTTGCCGTGCGATACTTTTTAAGAAAATAGTGTTATGGGAGCCCCCTAGAGAGGCAGGCTGGGAGTAAATGGCATTTGGTCTTCTTTCTGAAGATAAAGAGAGGGAAGGCAGAGGCTGAATAGGTGTGGAAAGTATCTCTGTGGGCTCTGCCCCAAGGAAAGGCAATGACAGGGGGGTCCGTGGGACGGCAGGTACCCAGCGAGAGGCTGGGATGTGGGTAAGATCCCAGGTTGGTAAGCGTGGGGAGATACAAGAACTGTGCTGCAGCACCCATGGATACCGCTGAGCGAAACCTCACCAAATTCAGCCCACGCTGGCCCTGGGGTGTGTGTGGCAGGTGCCTTACGCTGCCCAGGCTGTTACCACTTGTTGGTGGTTTCTGTGTGAGGAGTGGAAACCCTGTTCCAGCTTGTTTAAAACCCAGAGGTACGAAGTGATCAGCAGGAGCTATTTCAGAGAAAGTTGTCTTTAACATAGATTGCACTGATTAGTTTTGCAAAGATTTGAGCATGTAAAGACGATACTGCTCCTGTATAATCACATGAATGCGCTGGACCCACGCTTGTTTTCATCAGTGGGAGAGTCTTTAAAAGCGTTTTAAAAGGTCGTTTGAAATTTGTTTTAAAATCTTCAGACCTTTCCTTCAATTACCATGTTAGCTGTGTGCAGCCGTTATCTTGACCATAATTACATAAAATACACTGAAAGCAGGGGAGATTCATTGTCATTCCGTGTAGATGAAAGCATTTCAGTTTTATACCAGGGAAAGGTAAGAAAGAGTTCACTCTCGGGTTGCCCAAAGAATGTGTAGATTGAAGAAGAATATGCAATGTCAATATTTTAAAGTTTGCAACCTTTTGCTTACCACTTCTAAATAATTTCCACTCCTTTTTCCTATTCGGTGCAGGTCGGCAGCTTGTCTTCTTCAAGATGGCCTCAAATCATCTCATGCCTGATCCTGACAAGATAACATATGTGAAGGTGACAGACTGACACCTAAAGTGGCTCAGTCCGACGCGTGAGTGACAAGAGCTGTTTGTGTATAAATATAGGCAGCTGTTAGGTATAAGGCGGCTGTGGCCGGAGAGATAATTGCACTATTACTCATTCTAATCTATAGAGTGCTAAACAAAACTTTAAAGAAATAACCTGCATGACCAGGATGAATGTGCAATAAGACAACATTTTGAAAATGTGATTTTTTTAAAAAAAACAACAAAACAACCAGAAAGCGAAATACAAGATATGATACACTGTTAGGGTATAATTTTGGTTATAAATCAGCTGGCAGCTCTGGCTTTTCTAACCAAGGTTAGTGTAATGTTTCTGACCTGTGCATGTGTGCGCAGGGATGAAAGTTGATCGTTTCTATGGGAAGTCTGTATCCTCCGCGCTGATATTTATTTGGGCACGTACAATCACAACAGAGTAACTGAAGCGTATCAGTTTGTAAACTGAATAGCAAATGTTACTGAAGACAATCAGCATTTGTGTTAAAGCTATCAAATATGCAACGCCGGCGTCTTTGTCAAAAGGAAGGAGTTGGTTATGTTCAGAATTGCAAGACTGTAGCTAATTTTCATTTTTGCTTCCAATGTTATCATAAAGTTTCATTTTTAATTTAAAAGAGCCATTTTGTAGGTCTAGCAAATCACATAAGCATATGAATAGTCCCACTGAAAGGGTAGGGACTTACCCAAGTGCCGAGTGCCTTGCTGAATAGCGGTAGGCCTAAGCATATGCTTACAATTAAGCCTGTGCTTAAGACTTTTGTTGAATCAAGTTTGAATTGTTCAGGAAGCCATGTCTTTGACAGACTGGCAAGCAATCCAGCTGGTGGAACAGGACGAGTTTAATAGCTGTCTTGCAGTTATCCGTATTTTTTGTCATCAAATCCTTGGTTTTCTAAGGCACCGCTTGCTAATTCTTAGAGTGAATGAAGTAAATGACTTTAATAATGTCAAATGAATGCTAGCCTTAATTCTATATAAAATGTGTTTTACAGGCATGGTGTGTCTAGAGAATTTGCTTTCAGTGAAAGCAATAAAGTAAATGCTAAAGTGACCAATGTCATACTGTATTGTAGTTTGTACAGTCAGGAAAAAAAAAAATGTGCTTTTGTTTCTCAAATAGTTTATTTTTGTAAAAAAAATAAAAGATAAATACAATTTCTTTCATACTCGACTTTTTTGGTGTGTGTTGAAAATAAATGCCTACATCCCATGAAGACTTAGACATAATGTATTCTGTGTAAACTTAAGCCTGGGATATTTTTTTCAGGAAGGAACTGAGGTTGTTCCAATGGCTCCCAGCGTGGGGTGTGTTTCTGGGGGTACGCGGTAGCTTTGTCTACGTGGTTGCCTGTCGCAAAGCAAGTGGCCATGAGAAGACAAGGCTTGAGCAGGCTTTCTTTCTCTAGTTTGAGTCACATTAGTACCAGTCTTTTAACATTTGGAAGGGATGAGGATGACAGCAGAACCTGAAGGAATTGCTCATCGGGCTAAATGATGGTTTTTCTTGCTGGGCTATACAGAGAAGGGTCTGGGAAGGAGGGCAGGAGAGCCAGGGAAGCCAGGCAGAAGTGCTCATAGCCTGTGTGACTACACAGGAGAGATGGTGACACCGTCGGCAGCGGGTCTCGTCTCGTTGCGGTTTCTCTGAGGTCACTGATACCCTAACGACTTCTGGCAATTGACTGAAATGACATTCTGAAATGGCTGTAACTCACAAGTTATCAAACTTCCAGCCGTAATAGCTCAGCTGATTGTGTCGCCGTGCACTTAGGAACCCATCAATCATGCCGTGGTAATAAACAAACACTACAGATTCTTTTAAAATTGCTACATAAATCATGCCAACACATACTGCACAATTCATTGAAGTGATATGGGTTGTTGGCACTGGGATGCTGGTATGTATTTTGAAAGTTTTTAACCTCCCATGATCGCCTTACCTTTAAGCACTGTATACCACTCCAAAAATACTTAGCGTTTAAAAACAATGCGAATGGTTAAATTCTTTAGTTGCTTTCCTAGGTAAAATATATCAACATTTAAAAGAAAAAAAAAAAAAGATATCCATGGTAATTCTTTAATAGTGTAGTCAGGTAACTTAGGATAATTTCATTCCATCACTTTCCGCGCACCGGAAAAAAATGCTTCTTAAGTCAGGAATTGTTTATTCCTGGAATTAAACAAACTTGCCAAATCAATTTACATCAGCTTTTGCAAACAGAGATCAAGTAAGCAAGAAAGAAACGTAGCCGTGAGCCAAGAAGCTGGATTCTAAATTTCAGCGGTAATCAACTCTATACAGGCGGTTTTATAACTATTTGAGGGTAAGGCTTTCCAGTGGAAATACTGATTAAAATCTTAATAAGGGAGGCGTGATACTACAATAAGTGAATTTAATAGCGGTAATAAGCACTGGTAAAAGTCTGAATTTACTGGGAGAAAGTGTCTTTGGCAGCAGTGGGTCTGATTCAGCAAAGTGCCTGCCTGGCACTTGTGGCATGGAAACCTCTGAGAAGCCACGGAGGAGGAGGAGGAGGAAGCAAGGCACAAATGAGCTGGCAGGTCTGGGCCAGTCAGCCTGAGAGCTGCTCCACGTCATCTGTGGAAAAGGCATTTCTATCTCTTTTCCCCCTAACGTTTTGACTGCTTTTTACATTTCCTGGCTTCCTCAAGCCACAGGGTAGAAATATGAAAGAAGACACCCACAGGGCTTTAAACGACTGATGTCTGTGTGCGTGCGTGCACGTGTGTGTATGTGTATACGTATTTATGTACGTGTCATGCTGAACAGGGAGAGCTTATTTCCTCAGTGAAAAACCAATTGGCTGTGCACAAAATGAAGTGCTAAACAGGATGTTGAATTCATCTGGAGAAGTGAGAGCTGCGTGAAGTGGTGGGTGCTGCGGCTCTGCGAGGGGCTGTGCTGAGCGTTTGGTCCCATCCAGCACCGCCATGCCCCGGCTGGGCTGCAGCTCAGAGCATCCCCAAGAGCTGCCCTCTGTCTCTGTGATGGTTTGGTGACGGGGAGATGCTAGCCCCACCACTGAGAACAGACTCCAGGCAACAAAGCGAGCGCTGCTCAGCATCACCTCTGGCCCGACAGCCTGAGGGATGTAGTGGAGGCATGCTGAGAGCTTTGCTCTTTGCTTAGACCAAAATAAATATGTTTTATTTTTTGTATCTTGCCTGAGCCTACTCTTTTCTCTCTGGTCCTTTTTCAAAGCTCTCTCCCCAACTTCAATGCATCTTTTTAAGTGGAAAGCTGAGGTGTCATATATTCAGCTCCAGAAACAGGTTGTTACAACTTGAATCGCATCTAAGAGAAATCTGTGGTGAAATTAGCAATATCACCATGAGCACTCGTCACCCCGAGAGGAGGCCTTCAAACAAGTGGGCCCTGTTGCCAGCTGAGGAGCTCGGGTAAGTTTGCATAGAGAGCGAAGGGGGTTGGATGAGCAGTGAGACACTGGTAAAGAATCTCAGAGAGATGTTCTTCCAACGTGAGATAATAGAGTTTATTCTAAGTATGACTGTTCCTAACGTGCTTTGCCCTGCCTCTCCCTGCTTCAGTGAGGCATTTTGCTTAGTACTTCTGCCAGCCATGACCACCCAGCTTCCCGTAAGATTTGTGATAAGGATGGCAGAGAGGAGAGCAGGGAGGACAGCAGCTCGGAGTGAAGGCAGGTCTTCCTATTGCCAGTTACTCTATGCGGTGTGGTAACCGCTGGGGACCACCGTCCTGGAGCAGGACCTGACCATGGTAGGTGCGCAGTGAAGACCTTGAAGGCCTCTGAAATTCACCTTACCAACTTGTACCACAGCTCATGATAGGTCAATGCAGCCTTGTGTTCATACCAGGTGAGCAAAGGAGTAGACTTAGTGACTAATCAGTCAGTCACAGACAAACATCCTGGAAAAGATAGCTACCCATGTGGGCTCGCTCTGCTACGGTTATGGAGAGCGGAGCCCCAGCAGCTCCCCGTGGGACTGCCCTGCACTGCTCCTCTCCCACAGCCTGCTGTAACCTGGGGACATGTGGGAGGCATGCGTTACAAGGAGAATTGCAGAGAGGCAAAATATATATTGTTATTCCACTTCTACTGGTGGATGGGGGGTGCTGACCCTATTAATGTTTATAAGGCCCTGTGCCTTCATGCACTGTTGCTATTTAGAGAAAAAAAAAAGACACTCTTGTTGATAATAATTTAGATTAAGCAAATGATTTAGAGGACTTGTAACTCAAAGCATATGGAAGGTGATAGGGAACATTCAGAGATCATGTTATGTTGCCTGTCAGAAAGAAATATATGAATACAGGGATGTTCAAACTTTGTTAGGGAGGCCCTTATCTTGTATTCTTTAGCACTAAATTCTTTGAAGACTAACTAAAGTTAATCTACTACCAGGGGGGAAAAAAACAAAGGAAAAATGGAGTGGCAAAACTGCTCATGAGTTTTTCCAGGAAAACGTATCCCTAACCTTTTGATCAAAATGTGAAACACTGTTGAAAGAATTCAAACAGACTCGGGTTGAAGAAGCTCAAGTGAAGTTTTCATCAATCAACTGCAGAAAGTAGAAAATGGGTCCCGAAGAGGAAGATTTGTGAAAAGCAGGTGGTATATAAAGACTTTATGATCACACTCTAATGTTTTTTAAGATGTGATCATTTGATCCTTTAAAAAAAAAAAAAAAACCACAGTTTTTTTCTGTCTCTCAATTTTAAGCAGGAGCAAGAAACATTGTGCTGACTTGGGTTGGCTGCCTCTGAGACCTCCCGGGGCACGTAAGGTCCGTATCCGTCCTTCAGCACAGATGTGGACCTCGGCATTTTAATTCTAACAAGTAAGTTGCTTGCAAGTCAGTGCAAGTGATTTTTTTCAAGTTGACACAGATGCTTTTAAGAGCTGCGTTTTAAAAATATGAAGGAAACAAAGCGTTCGATCTCTTCCCTTTTTTAGTTGCATGCAGTCAACTATTGCCTTTGTGTAATAGGTGCCCCGCTTCCTCATGCAAACTGAGGGGAAGTATAATTCAGTAGGAGCCACCCTTGTTATGAAACTGTCTTTGATGTCAAGCCAGAGGGCAAACAATACATTTATTAGAAATTGTGGCTTGTAAACAAAAAATCCCTGCTAACCACAGTTTTTCAGCAAATGACTGTGAGGCTGAGAAGGAAGACTAAACTATTCGGTGGCTACGTGAAATGGTAAAGCCAGAATCTGATCTTACTTAGCTTGATTTTACCAGTGTAATTCAGTTAATCCTTGATTTATGTTCACACAAAACAGAATCAGACTGTTAGATTTTACAATAGCTATGAAGTAGGAGCTAAATAAAACCTGCCTCTTGGACCTAAATGTTTGGACCGTGTAAGTGAGGAAAAATACACTGATTTTCCCATATATGTATGTGTGTGTGTGAGAGAGAGAGAGCGCACGTGAGCATGTGTGTAGGTTCCTGTGAGAGTTAAACAATGACAACATGAAGAGTTACCTTACTCTAAGATGGAAGCTTTAGCAAGACACAGCAAATTAAAGACATATTATTTAATAAAGAATCTCAAGAAAGGAATAAGAATTCTACACATTCACACTCACTGTTTAACAGGTATAACGCCATTCTTGTTTATCACCCTTCTGCTGACTTCAAGTATGCCCTAAGAACAATTTCCAGTTTTCAATATTACAAGTACCTGGCATGTATGAAGATAATGGTACAAATTGGTATTTATGAATTGCAGCTTTCTATAAATACACTAGAAGGAATGCGGAGCAGCTCGTCAGACAAACAGATGACCAGGGGCACAGTGGCACTTTTAGAAGTGAGTGTACTTAATGTTTTATACAAGATCTTGGCTTTGGGCAAGTTCACAACCTATTAGAAACCTTATATGACTTACTAGCAGGTCTTACCTCAATCTTGGACACAAGCTGGTGATAAGCATGAACTCTACGATTTCTACCTATTTTACCATCCTGTCCTTTAGTCCCCAAGAGTAACAAACCTAAAGTCTGTTCGAAGAATGGAAACACTTCAGTTAAGTGTCAGGTTTTCATCTGTATATGGCTCTGATTTCTGATTTGTCGTAGAATTTACATAAGACAGCTCTTAAACAGAGAGAATATTACAGAGGCAAAAAGTAATGCCCATTTTGTCATATAGGCATTGAATTTGCAAACAGACTCTGCACAGTCTACCTGGAGAACTGAAAAGTTTAATGACTTAAATTGTGGGTCAAGGTGGCAGATGTGAAAAGAAATCACCATTTTGCTGCCTTATATTGCACCATATGTTCCATAACCTGTAATTATTCTGATATACAGTCCTAAAATCATGTGTTTATATGGGAACAAACTCCTCTTTGCTTCTTTTTACCAACTACTAAAAAGTAGGAATAAAAGAGGGCTCTGTAAGTGTAATAATAATCTTGCAATGCAGAAACCACTGTAGTTGTGGTGCAACTGATTCTGTACAGCTTCTTTGCAGTAACAATCAAGGGGCAAGAGTAGATGACTAAAATTAGCAGTAATTCCAAAGTGGATGTTGATGCTAATCAAAAATATCACAGGATAGCAAACACATCTCATTCTAAAAGTAATAGGAAAGGGACATGAGAACTATATAGTAAAAAAGATGTAAGAAAAATCAGGGATACAATTTGTATAATAAATATTTGTATAATTTACGGTGGGGGAAAACAAATATACAGTCCCAAATATTCCACCCTAAATCTCAGCAACAAATTAACTCTTACCTCTCTGAAGTCACCAGCCCATGGAATATCAGCTCTCAGTTTCTTTGGTACCCTGTGCAACTTATTTCTCTCCGAATTTCAGTCTTCCATTTCTAGCTCAGAGATGGTGGACTTGTCTGTGGCAGAAGGAAATTGCAGCAATGCAGTGACTGCTCAGCCAGCCTTGGTTCTTGCTTCATGTTGCAATTCCTTCACCAAAGTTGCATAGCACATGCCTTCAGCTTGCTTGGAATAAATTCCTTAACTACTAGCATTCCTAATAAAAACTACTATGGACTGCTGACAAAAGCAACCTTTCTTCTATGATGAGATGAAGCACCCTCCAATGCCATCTAGTGATGCTGATAGAATCTTATTCAAAAACCCAGATCTTGTGCATACCAAATAAGTTTTATGGATGTGTGTGGTATGACCCTTATGCTTTCATAGCAAATCCAGAACAATTTTTCTTCAACTAATTTCAGCAGGTTTTACTAATTTAATCAGTTAATTTTCTGTACTACTAATATATTGCATTTTCGTTGCTTCTGAATGGTTTGGCAATGTAGGAGGCCACTGAATCTGCTCCAGCTGTCACCTGGGAAGGCAAGTTACTTGGTGCCACATTGCATGTTGAATGCCCTTAATTCAACTTCTAGCACAGGACCCTGTGAAGCTGGCTATTCAGTACCTTCCAAGGGACATGCATCTCACTTTAAAGCAGAGCTCCAAATGCAGAATCCTACAGAAAAATACTGATAATTAAAAAACTGCATATTATTTATTGTAGCAAACCAAATATGAATGGCATTGAATTTCTGCTGCCATGTCTCCTTGGAGCTGTTGAGGTTGATAAGATTTCATACAGCCACAGAAAATCTGGGGAAGGGAACACAGAGGGGATGAAGGAGGGAATGGCAAATTTGCTGTGTTTAATGTATTGGACACCATCTGTATTTTATTCAAATAGGGTTATATATTTTGTGAAAATAAAAAACAGCCTCATGAGTCAGTGTGTGCAAGGCAGTCACTTGAATATCTATAATGGGAAACATGTTTTAGGTTGGAAGTTGCAAAGGGAAATCAAATGTTTGAAGTGTCAAAGTTGGAAAAATATGAAATACGCCTGACACCGTAGCTATTGAAGCCAAAATGAATAAATCATCATCTCAGGAAAGAAAACCCCACCAAGCTCTTGGCTATAACCTTCATTTTCCTACACTCAAATAAAATTACATACAACCTGATAATTTAACCAGACTTGTCAATAAGAACGGATGGCTTCAACAGACACTATCACTTCATGCTTCAGTGTAGACTTCAGAAGCATCCAGTATATTATCCAAGAAATAAATTCAATGTCAAACTTTTCTCTTTAAGTTGATAGATAGAAGAACCTTATGCAGTGGAGCTCATGTAAAATATGTCATATTGCAGAACACTAGAGTAAAATGAAATTAATGCCAGCTCAGTAGCTTATTCCCTATGTACAGCTTTTCCAGAGCAGTTATACAAGAAGTATTTTAGTATCTTTCTAAGCAGGGCAAGCATGACTTCCAGGGAGGAATTTGAGAGAAACTTTGAGGTTACAATAATAGGAGCCTGAGTTTACACTCCAATTTCTGTTACAGTCTCGGTATTGATTCTGGTCAAGTTTTGAGCCATTTGCTCTTCGTGTTAGGCTCAGTGTCATAAATGTGATGTGCAAACATAATAGTACCTATCTGTGTCTGTCTAGGAAAAGTTATCAGGACAAGGTGTTTTCTGGCTTTGTTTGCATCAAGGTTTTATTTATAACAAATGAAGTAGCCTGATGGAGAGATGAGAATACTGCCTTTTTAGCTGCAACTTGACATGCAATAATTTGGGCAAACTGAGGACTTTCATTTACTGTTTAAGATGTATACATACCTATTTATTTAGTTGTCAGAAGGGAATAGTCCCTGGAAATTGCAAATCAAAATAACACCTCATTTTTATTTGCTGAAAATAACCTCGCTGGACTTTTACTTGCTAAAAATATGTTAGCTGGTCTGAAGCCTCTGATGTGTGTAGCCTGAGCTGAATGCATCAGTGAGGGAGAGAGTGATTGGGACTGGATTTGGCATCCCAAAATCTCTCTTTCACTCTGGACCTAGATACATGTTGCAAAAGACTTTTCTTACCTGTTTGGGCTCTGTACAGGTCTCAGAGGACCGCATCCCCCTGGGGAGCTGTTGGAGTGTTCCACCTACTCTGTCCTCTCTAATGTCCTCTTTCCCAGCTTTGACCCACAGTGATCAGTGAGTCACCCAGCTTCTTGGCCATGGTTTTATGCTGAGAGAATGCCCCAGCTTCACCACACAAATTACATTTAGAGGTAAGTTGGACTTCTCCTGAATGGTGCCAGGTAAGCAAACTGGGAAGATGACACAAACTCCAGTACCTTTCCCCACACTAAGCAGCAATTAACTTTCAACAGGTCCTGTTGGCTTTCAAAGGATCGCGGAAGTTAGGTGTCCTTTATCACTATCAGGAATAGCAAAACTGTGGTGACACTGAAAGTCTGTCACCCAGGCAACTTTCATCTGCTCCAGAATGACCCTTATGGGTCTGACCAGGCTAGGTGTAGATTGGAATTTTTTATTACTCACCTCTTGAACAGTTAGTTAGGAAAGTTTCTTAAAGTACCTCTGCTGATGGAACTAAAAAACACGCAATACTGCATTCTTTTTGACATATATTACTATTATATAGATCTGGACTAAACAATAAGTTTCTGCTCTTTCTGGATATAGTTTGTAAAAACAACTGAGGCAGATTCAGTGCTATCTGATCCTGTAGTGCAGGATCTCCACTCTGAGTTGCTGAGTTCTGGTCCACCATTACCTTGTTGAATGAGTGGATTATAGGTTGAACTAATTCAGGAGTTACGGTTAGGTAACTGAACACTGAATTTGGGCTATTAACTTCAGATGACCGTGTGGATATGAAATATCTAATGTGTCTGTTGTTTTACAACATTGCTGTTAAATTCACTGCTTGGAATGCAAGTTTTAAAGCATGTCCAAGATCTCTCTTTTGAGGTTCCCTGTTAATCAAATGTACTTACTAGAAGACACTTACAGGCATGAAATCGTTATTGTTTTCCAATCTCCAATTGCACTTAACGCGATAAACTTGAAAAGCCCAGTGATCAAAGGTATTAATTACTTTGTTTCATACACTGAATACCTTTGCTGTAAATGAACATAAGAGATCCGATCCCCATTTCAATCTGCATGAAGATTTTATGAATGATTCTTTATCTCCAGATGTCTAAATTTCAAAGATATAGTTATCCAGCTTTCTGGTAACTGTAGAAGACTACTAAGAACAAAATACCAATGGCTAATGAATTGGAAAAGCTGAGATTCCCTTACTCTTGAGAACAACTTGTGTCCTATCTCCTAAATCAGAAAAATGTTTGCGAAAAACTGCAGGAGCGCAGAGCAGAGAGGAGGAGCGAGAGAAGCCTGCCCGTTTTCCCTGAACTGTTATGTTCTCTCACGGGACTCAACTCAAAAAGCTTACTGCTGTCATGTGAGGTGCATGAGAGGCAAAGGAGGCTTAAAACATTTACATTATAGCTACTTTAACTTGCCTTTCTCACTCCTTTCGTTTTCTTGCTCTCCATCATGTTACACTATCATTCATATATGACAGCTGTATGTGAACTGATGGATTAAGACTATTTTGTCATAAAAAGGTCAAACTCCCACTGCCAATGCATCCTTTCTGAACTGGACGGCAAAACGAGGGCTCCTCACGCAGCCGTTGCTCTCAGGCTAGTTCTAGCCCAATACAAACAAAGCCATTGACTTCAGTGTGCCTGCTTGTATGAATAAGGCCTGTAAGATACGGCCTGTACATTCCAAATTGCCTCTTTATTGTGCTATTCACACCAGGGATTAATATCTGTGGGAGGCTTTTGTGAAGCCTTTACCCTCTTGGCCTTCCAAACTCCAGCAGTAGCTGTGACTTCAAGGATGCAGCTACAATTTTAATCCGTACTGCCCCTTTGTAAAACAGCCCTTTAGTTTAGCATGCAGAAACTGAAATTTTTCTTCCAGTCTGCACTTTAAACTCCCAAATTGCCTTTCTTGGAATGCTGTTGGAAAGGCTGAAAGCCAGTGCTTTTCAGTCCCCGCTGCCAGTTGATACTTCCCTGCCCTTTGTCAAAATTTCAAAATTAGAGAATGGAGGCGGCCATTGAATACAAGCTGTCCATTAGCGCACCTAAGAAATGATGCATTGAATATTCATTGTTCCCTGTTGCAAAATGTCATTTTTCCATGAGTACTGCTCAAAGCAGTACAGAGAATACATTTGCATAAACCATTTGTCAGAAACAGAAGACTCTTTGTGAAAAACTATTAAGAAGCCACATAATCTACTTTTCTGTTCTTATGCAAGTTCCAGGGAGAACACAGAGCTCCTTTGTAAATAGAATCTAAATACAAGTGCTGGCTATGTTTTTTCTGCAATCAGGATTTCATAAATAATAAAATTGGAGTTCAAAACCAGAAGTACCTGAAATTGTTAAATGTAATGTTAAAGATTTCCTGCCAGTATTTGAGATTCAGAAAGTTTAACACTATTAATATCTATGCTATTTTGACCAAGCTGAACTCCCTCTCCCCAGTTCTGCTAAATAAAGCCATAATTAATCTGCAATACAAATTTTGCTATCTCCAGTTCCTGGGGAAAATAATTTTTATAGTACATCAGGGGAAGTTGATTCTGTAAATTCAGTTGTGGGTTTTAATAGCCTTCATAATTCATTGCTGTCTCAATGATTTTCTGCTTTTATTGCCTGTCAGAGCCCTTTTGTCTAGATAGGTGGCCTTGAAGGTTGCTTTTTTTTACAATACCACCTTTCCTCCTTAACGTTTCATTGCCCTTCTCCAGTAGCTGATCTCGCGCACACTTAAGGAGGCCCTCCACCACCTCCATGATCACAGAGTTTGGGATAAGTAAGCCAGATAAGTCAAGGCAAACAAAGCCCAAGTGTGGCACACTGAACAGCCAAAGAGATTACTGCTCATGCGATTAACATCTTTTCATGCCCCTTCTCCCACCGCAAGATGGTCTTGTTTCCTTTTCACCGGACAACATAGTTCAAGTATTTTACTTGTTGTGTTTCCCCGCAGTGAATTGCTCAGGCGTTTCTGCCATTCCCCGGGAGCCCTCCTGTGCCCGGCAGTGCGGCAGAGGGGAGGCGCAGGGGCAGTGCTGCTCAGCAGGGAAGCGCTGGCAAAAAACCTCCGCACGTGTTTTGCTAGGCAGAGAGGTCTTGGCAGAGAGCGCATTCACGTAATCGCTTTCTGTTTTATTAATGGATAACTCCTTGTTTGAAATGAAATATGAGTCCTTTGCAGATAACCTCAACGCACAGTGACAGTCATTTGGATTAGCAGAACGCAGCCAGTTACCTGCAATTATTATCAACAAAAGTCATATGGACTAATTATATATCACCTTTAATCCCAGTGTATCAGTCTCCTGCCAGCATTCATTTACATTGGCCAGTCATGCTAGGTGTTGAGTGCCTCCTGATACCAGGCAAAGTCAAGGTGCCCCAGCGTTTCCTGGGGCAGTGCTGGACCTGGCTGGAAGCCCCACAACGCTGTTTTCTGCGTGCCTGGCTTTCCAGCTGATTACATTCCAGAATTTGAATAGAAAATAAATAGATAGATTAAGTTGAAAAAAAAAGAAAGGGAAAAGTGTAGGAACCACCAAATGCAGGAGGCCTAGTTGGAATTATGCACATTTAAAGGATTGTATAATGATATTTTATAGTTGCACAGTTCTAGATTCGGCACAGCGACTACACACAAAAGCCCTGTGAGACTACAGTTGCACCGCAGGCTCAGCCTGAGTTTAAGTAAACAGAAATATTCCTCACTACTCACCCCTTAAAGTAGATCCCCAGAATTGGGGCTCAAATCCTTGATCCATCAACCTCTTAGATAATTGCACCAAATAGCACGCACGCAGCAAGAGGAACTGAGATCTCTTTTTCTCAGGAGCTATAGATAGTAGCACCAATTAAATTCTGCAAATGTCCTCCCCAGATTTTAAATTAATTTATTTGGCTCACAGCTGTTTGGTGTTTGCTTTTCATAAAGTTTGTGTGATCAGAATTTACTGGCTCAAATATTTGCAGAAAGTGGATTACTGGAAAACTTGAGGAAACACATTTCAATGTAAACATGAAACAATTCCTCCCGGATGTGATCGTTCACATATTCAGTGCAGAAACACAGCCAAATCGATCTGAGGACTTTTGGCCATTCTCCTCCAAGCAGCACAACCCAAACGCACTTATCAGTGACGCCTCCCAAAATTTAAAAGCATACCAGATTAAGTGGACTGAGTTGTGATCGACATGCAGTTATTGAGAAAACAGGTAAATTTCATCAAACAAGGTCTTAAGGGCTTGCTGCAGCCCTGACTGAGGCTGAAGGTGATTTTTCCTGCAGGGTTTCGCACTCCAGGATGTGGTGTGCGTCCCACGCCTGCCTCTGTCTGTCTCTGTCCCCCACTTCTGCACACCTTCGCCCTGCTCCTGCCCCTGGTGGGCTGTGCCAGCTTGTGGTGAGAACAGATTTAAAACTATCCACCAACCTCCTTTACCAATCTAACCAAGGAATGAAACGATGCAAATCAGAGTAGTATTTGGTGGACATAGGAAGTATTTAATTTTAGCTTACGTTTAATCAGACTCAAGAGGGTTTGTTACATGCTAAATGGAAAGCGTGTAAGACAATCAGGAGCAGTAAATGCCAAAAGGCAAGCACGTAAGATAATCAGAAGCAGGTTTAAATATTTTAAAATGCATTGATGGCAATATCAATATCTTTTTTCATGACCATTTTTTCATTATCTATTTATTTCTTTCATAAATTGCTTTTAAGACACAGCAAAAGAAGTATTTACCTTACGCTCTGAAGTTTTTCAACAGCAGATGAGTTTTAGGCACATGTTTTTTACTATTAGCCTACCTCTGTTTTGAACTGTGGTACATAACAGTTCATTCAGTACTAGTCAGCAAAATTGGTTTGATAACTGATGGTGCGGGCAGAGAAATGAACAACTAACTCTGAGGTTAATAATAAAGGCATATCCCATTGTCATGGTTTGAGCTGGACTGGCCACTGGAACTTATTCTTCTATCTATAGACCCAAGTGTGTGAAAACAGCTGTGCACTTTAGGTGAATTATTTACTTTTGGTTAGTAACAACATCTAGCTTAGCATCCATGGATCCAACAGTTAGCGTCCTTGCTGGAATGCAGAAGGGTCTCAGGGAATAATGGGTTTATAGTGTTAATACGCAAGGCTGGGATGGATCGGGTGGCTTCAAACAGGGGGCTGGGCTGCCCTGCGGTGCCGTGTGGGCTTTGTGCTGGAGAAGGGCACATGGCTCAGAGATCTCATTTTCATGCAGTGTTTATGAAATAAACTGGCTGGGTGTGAGAGTACTCACTTTCCAAGATGGTAAAGTTTTGTTCTGTTTTTAAATGTTTCTTAACTGTGGTTTTCTGACTGCCTCTGCAGTCTCGGCAAGAATACAATTTTTCTGCTAGATCCTTGAACTGATAGCTGTCACATGGGCTTTTCAGGCTGAGATTTTTGAAGTGATTCTTGCAGCCAGACACCTAACTGTCACCTATATTTAGCAAGCGTCAACCCCTAATCTCTTCTGAAAATCTCAGCATTTCTAATAAAGTCAAAATGTGGGTTTCTGAACGCACCCAGGTGAAATTACAGAGTAACGGTGCATAACAATGGGTAAAGGGCAAGCCTATGACCACTTTGTGCACTAATGCTCTTCTGGCTGCAGAAACATGGCACTGGTGGAAAGAATTTGGGCAGCCAGCTGGAAAACTTAATCCTGCATATTTTACTAAAAATAAATGATTGCTCTTCAAAGACAAAGAAGAAAACAGGATGAAAATAGTTCTTATATTCAAAGTATGTCTCTATATGTCCCTTTTCAGGGATTTTCTTCTGATCTTTATGTTCCTCATATTCCATATTTATATTGATTTAAAATTGTGTCTGTATATTCCTCCTCTCATAAATGTGTTAAATGGACACATATTTGTACTGAGAAAATGAGTTACTAAAAAGCAAGCACTCCAAATAAATGACATATTTTGTGGCATACTGCAAAGAGGGGTGATTAATATGATCCCCAAATGCAGGAGGTTCTGATAAATAGGATTACAAGCTTTGCCCTTCAAAACCCAAACCGGGCACATAAAGTTTTTTGCAGAATGGAGGCCTGCCCAGAGCAATGGGTTTTTGCGAGCTCTTGCACCCTTTCCCCCTTTCTGGTCTGATTTGTGTCCAAAATAAGGTGGTGGCAGTCAGCAAGTTGCCATGTATCTTGCAGAAGCACTAACCTGTTAGCTGAGTGATGACTCCAGACTCAGCATTCCCTCAGCTCTCACTTGTGACAGTGATTGCCAAAGCTAGCGCTGAACCAGATAAGGTGGGAGGAACAAGCACAAAGTACTCCTTTGGATTCCTTTTGAATTTTTGAACAGTGACACGTCATATGGCCTTATGTTCTTTAGATAGCCTAAAGCCGTGCATTTGTGAAGAAAGAATGCAGAGTCATTATTTCTCACTCTCTGTTTGCCGGCATGAAATTAAAATCTCACATGTTGTGCCAGAATTTGAGAGTTCATTACTTGAGCAGCAACCAGGATTACTGAGATCAGCTTTTTATCAGGGCCTAGTGGAAAGCTAGCTCAGCAGAGCGGCTGTAACTTTCAGGAGAGCCTGGGCATCTCCTGGGCTTAAAAGGAGAAGGCAGGATGACAGGGGCACGGCAGCAGTTGTTCTGTTTTTCCGACAAGGTTAAGACAGCGCTCTGGTGCAAAGGGAGGGAGCATGATCTGCTGGGGAGACATCTCTGCCCAAGCACTCAGGGGTGCAATTGCTTAGGTATTGCTTGAGCCTCACCGTTTCTGAACCCGCTAGCTCTGTCAGGTTTACGCATGTGCCACAGAGAAGCATGTAAAGCTGCGGTGGATCCAATCCGTCCTGTTCAGCTGGTACCGCAGATTGAAGGTTTGGGAAAAAATCAACCCACCCTAAGTGAATTCCTCCATGACGGATCCAGGGCGGGTGGAAGCATCGCAGGAAAGTGGTAGATATGTTTATTTGACAAGAATTCATTCCAGTAGTCCCAAGATACCCGCAATATTTAATATCTGAACAGAAGAGTAGCTGCCACATGAAACGGAATCGTTTTGATTTTGGGGCATCCCTTCTACCGGCTAAATTTACCACTTCTCCAGTCATTGATCTATCTGGGATTCCTTTTCAAATTCATGTGAGTTTTATTAAATGTTGGGTAATATGTGACCCCATCAAGTGAATGCAGTGTCCACTTGGGAGACTTTTGTTCTATTCAAACCTTTGTTGACAATGCCGCAAGCTCTGCTACGGGCTGCTGGGGGGCGGGCAGCCTGGGCTGAGCCGCGCTTTGATTGATTTGCACAATAGGAACAAAAATATTCCTGAAACTCTTGAGATCACTCGACTCTTCCTGCCAGACTTCCATGAAATATAACATGCAATCAATTTAGCTTACAGCCAAATTCTCCCCTTTCAGCCCCCTCTTTCCTTTGGTGTGTCAGCGAAGATAAATGAAAGAAGCAATAAGGAGTACAAACAGCAGTAGCAAGGAAAGCAGCAATTGGTTGTGGAGGGGGGACTCATGGTGCCAGGCCAGAGCAGAACCCACAACAACTTGACCAAACACAGGAATGAATGAAAGGTCCTTTTGAAAGGGCAAAAGAAAGACCGTGTTGACCTCTTGGCAGAAAGAGGAAACTTCAAAGGGTTTACAACAGTTAAAAAGACCCAGTTACACGCAGCAAAAATGACTTGCATTGGATGCTAACACAGCGAAACTAAACAACCTCACAGTAAGAGATATAACAGAAGGTTGAGTAGCAGGGGCATATTTTCCGCTAGTCACTGGAAAAATGTCAAAAAGGCTAATTCTGTCAGTTTGGTGTTAGGCGTAGGGTTCTTTTCAAAGTTGTGCAAGTGAGGAAAACAGAAATTTAGACAGAACTCCTAAAAGGCTTTGGAAAAGTCAGGCACATGTTTTCTTTTCACTTTTCTCACCAAGAAGTGTTCTCATCATGTGCTTCTTTTGGAAACATTTGGCAGTTCCTTAGGTATGACAGAAACTGTGTTTGAGGAAGTTAGAACTAATGAAAAAGGGTATTTAAAGAGAAAGCTTCTGAATGATCTGAGTGTTGTATATGACTTATGAAAACTATACTGAAAAGGGGAAAAAAATGCTAATCGCCTGAGATAGTTGAATTCTGCCATTTTTCTGCACTCAAGGTTCAGTTTTTTTACCTGCTCAATACAGCTTGGAAGGTATTTGATCATGCATGTAATTTTAAGCAAGAGAGAGGGCCACTGGCTGCAGTGAGACTGTGCTCAGGGTTGAGCAAGTGCATAAAACCTTTTGCTAGACAGTGGTCTTGCAGGGCTCTGTCTCTGAATTCCAAGGATTTGAGAGCAAGTAAGTCACAGCACTTCAATGAACAAAGACTTTCCTCTTTAATCTACTCTCGTTGGGAAAGATAAGACCTCAAATGGAATCTACTTCAAGACTAGATTACACATTAAGATAAGCATAATACGATAAGGACCAATGGACACAGCTTCTGTAAGGGCAAATTGTGCTTCTCTGTCTTTCAAGAATTCCTTGAAAAAGTGCATGAAGTGAGAGATGAAATGTATCTTTCGAACATAATTTACATGGAATTTCAAAAGCCCTCTGACAGGACCCTGTGTAAGAGGCTTTGAAATAAACCAAATAGTAAGTCATGTTGCCAACCTATAGGATGCTTGGCATTCATAGTAAATAGCCGATTTTAAATTAAAAGAGAAATAAGAAAACATGTTGGTTTGCTGTTTATTACTTGAATTATTTTGGAAAAAGAGTTCGAATGCAATTTGTTAACAAATGATTCTGGATCGGTAACAACTAAAGAGGGCCACTCTTTCTAGGACACTCCTAGAAATACTTGTATTTGCCCAAAGCATTCATTCTTCCATCCATCTATCAGCATTCTGGCAGCTCTAATGAAAAGAAGTATGTGCTAGAAAATACAATAAAATTCTCATTATTGCAATGGACTTCGATCTAACATGGTTCCCTGAGGAAACAGATATGAATTATTGTGACTATTACAGCTTAATGTATATGCCTTTCCAAAATAAACAAACAAAGGGAAGGATTAGAGAAATACTTTGCAGAAGTAATATCTTGCTCTAATAATAACTTAATATAAAACTATGAATGACATTTCCAGTTGCACCACAGTTCAGTATTGGATGCCTCAATATAAATTGACATGCTGTACTGGTTTGTGTGGCAAGGTTTTGATAGTAGGGGGGCTACAGGCGTGGGTAATGTGAGAAGCTGCTAGAAGCTTCCCGTATGTCCAATAAAGCCAATGCCAGCCAACTCCAAGGTGGACCCACTGCTGGCCAGGGCTGATCCCATCAGCGACAGTGGCAGCGCATCTGTGATAACATATTTAAGAAAGGGGGGAAAAAGCCCTGTGCAATTGCAGCCAGAGAGAGGAGTGAGAAGAGCAACAACTCTGCAGACATCAAGGTCAGTGAGGAAGGAGGGGGAGAAGGTGCTCCAGGCACCGGAGCAGAGATTCCCCTGCAGCCCGTGGTGAAGACCATGGTGAGGCAGGCTGTCCATCTGCAGCCCACAGAGGTTAATGGTGGAGCAGATATCCACATGCAGCCTGTGGAGGACCCCACACCAAAGTAGGTGGATGCCCCCAAAGGAAGGTGTGACCCAATGGGAAGCTGGTGTTGGAGCAGGCTCCTGGCAGGACCTGTGGCCCCATGCAGAGAGGAGCCCATGCTTGAGCAGGTTTGCTGGCAGAACTTGTGACCCCATGCGGGACCCACACTGGAGCAGTCTGTTCTTGAAGGACTGCACCACGTGAAAGGGACCCACCCTGGAGCAGTTCACAAAGAACTGCAGCCCGTGGGAAGGACTTGTGTTGGAGAAGTTTGTGGAGAACTGTCTCCCATGGGAGGGATCCCATGCTGGAACAGGGGAAGAGTGTGAGGAGTCCTTCCCCTGAGGAGGAAGGAGAGGCAGACACAGGGTGTGATGAACTGACCACAACCCCCATTCCCTGTCTCCTTGTGCCACGCTGGGGGAGGAGGTAGAGAATTCAGGAGTGAAGTTGAGCCTGGGAAGAAGGGAGGGGTGGAGGGAAGGTGCTTTAAGATTTAGTTTTATTTTCTCATTACCCTACTCTGACTTCTAATTGGCAATAAATTAAATTCATTTCCCTGAGTTGAGTCTGTTTTGCCCGTGATGGTAATTGCTGAGTGATCTCTCCCTCCTTATCTCGACCCATGGGCCTTTCATTATATTTTCTCTCCCCCATCCAGCTGAGGAGGGAAGTGACAGAGCGGCTTTGGTGGGCACCTGGCATCCAGCCAGGGTCAACCTACCACACATAGAAAGCATCTGGAGATGAATAAGAAAACCAGTCAAAGTTATGTGAAGATTCATGAATGATTACTTTGACTATGGGCATTTGATGTCCAAAAGACAAGGTTAACGAAATATCAGGCAAAATATGCTTTCTTAAATTTAAGCTTTGGAATGCCTAACATTCAAATTTGTGGGTTTCTTATGTACCTAAAATAAGGATATACTTACCAAATGCATGGTCAGTCCTTTTCAGCATGAGAGATGGGAACCCATTTTCATGAGAGTCATTGACACTGTTTTTTGCAGTTACCTTCTGCAGACTTTTTACACAGTAATCCATGAATCCCTTTATCCACAGCCCATGAAATGACTGGCTTAAGTGAGACTAAAATGTGCTTTCAAACACAAAATAATGAATGTCAATGAGAAGAATAGCCATCCGTTCCTTTCTTCATTGCCCCACTGTATAAACATGACAAGGCATCTGATCAAACTCAGATGCAATACATTCAGGACATTTAAATTAAAGGAAATACTACTTTATCTAGTATCAATAGTAGTCAATATGTGATTGATTGGCACACGTAACTGCTAGAACATAGGTGTAACATTCGAAATCAACTATGGATCCTCTGTGGTACTCGAGTAGACAAAGGTTTGGATTGATTCAGCTTTTCAAATCTACATCGGAACTTTTCAGTTTTAGGACAGTCCCTCAGTTTTTCCTAACAAAATGACAGGGTCTTGTGATTCATAAGGATTCTACTATCTGTTTTTCTTTATTTTTTTGGTTTTTATCCCCAATAGAAAGGTATCGTCTCTAAATCTATACATATTTAAAAATCCTATCCTTAAATATCTTACCAGTGACAGAAATTCCATAATATCATTTAGCAGAACTTTGTGTTATAGTCAGTAGTATAAATGCTCTGAGGAATTCATGCTCTGGTTTTTACTGATAAATAAGATCATATGTTTGGAACCAGCTATCAGTTTATAAATCACCATTTTTCCAGAGTGCAGTTGATATCAAAGTTCAGAATGACAAAGACATTCATGCAATATTGTCTGTTGGTTTGGTTTCATTTGCCTCTGGGTATATCAAACCAATAAAGTGAGATGAATATGTAAGGTGAGACTTTGTAAGTGTCCTGTATTAAACTACTGTATTCATATTAGATCTGATATGAAAGTAAGAAGCTGCTGCCTTCTTGTCTGCCTTGGTGAGCTGTTATTTTGATACTTCTAAGTGGGTAGGAATAAATGGTACATGCTTCAGCCTGTTGATTCACAGGCACTGATTATTCTTATGTGGATAGCTGCAGTAGCATGAAGATTGATTGCTCTAGCTCAGAGGCAGCAGCTGCCATTTACAAATGCCAGCTAGTGCTTCTCATGGGGATTTGTGATAGAATACAGAAGTAAGCCAGAATTACTTCCATTAGTTGAATACATGCCTCTTTTTTCTTATTTTGCAGTCACACTGTGTGTCCCCACAATAATCTTTTTTACAACACTGGCTGATTTCAAGTAAATTTGACAGAGGCAGCTGAAGTTTAGAAGGCAGTTAAGTTCTTACAAGTAGCGTCCAAATCAGTGATCAAGTAGAGGAGAAAGAGGTTTTACAAGTGTGCTGTCTAAAGGAGAGGCTGCCACATGTATTTATTATACATCAAGGAATCTATACAACCAAGAAATCTAAATGCTCAAAAAAATAGGGTTTGTAATTATAAGATGCAAGCAATGCTTCCACTAGCCATCCTGCTATATGTGTGTCAATTCATGTTGAGTATCATCTTGTGATCACACAGTTGTATCCTTTCTGTGGCAGCTCGGCATTTAAGAGGCAAGCCATAAACCAGTTCCTTTCTTATCATACAGATGCAGTTGACTTGATTTAAGATTAACAGAGAAATAATAACTTGGTGTTTTATTTAACAAGGTGTGGTCATACTGGAACCATAACTCAAGTAGTTTTACTTAGTTCAGAACCCAGAGCAGTATTTTTAACAGTGTAAGTGTATGTGTGTATGTGGATAGATGTGTGTGTGTATGTGCATACATTTTATACAGTGTTATATCCTACAACCAAGGCTATCAGGTTGGGAGCTTTCTTCAGCATGTTATGTTTTAAACAGGATGTATTTCTGCCAGCTTTACTCACAGTGAATACTATCTACTGGTGCCTTACTACATTGGTTTATATCAGATTACTCATGGAGTAAAGAGCTAATCAGCAGGAGGCAAAAGTGCTGCCAAGTTTTTCAATTTTATCACAAAGTCTTGTGATACTTGGTTTTGTCTGTGCCCTAGCTGCTGGAACAAGGGAAGTTCATGAGAATCTAAGCTTCCATTAAACAGAGTGACTTGCTAGCCTTCCAGGATGTGGATAAAAGTTGAAAATATGAAGCAAATAACCTCAGAGGGTCAAGAAAGGAGAAGTCAAATATAAACATTTTTCTTTCTTGAGACATTCTCATAATATCTCATAATTTTCCAGTGTCAGTGGTGAATGAATAGCGGTGTCAGAATTTCTTCCTCAACTTTAAAATGCTATGGGGTGACTTCAGCAATGATGAAATATAGGCATTTGGTTTTCTGCATAAAGAGATGGATCAGCATAAACAATATGTGGGCCTGAAACAACAACAAAAAGTACTGTTATGGATTGAGTAGAAATATGGCCCTTCATCTATGACAGTTGTCAGAACTATTAATCTCCCTCCTGGAATCAGATTGCTGAAACTATAGCAGTATCCTTAGCAAGTACAAGCACATGTGTCTGCTCATTCAAGACAGGCATTGGTGTGCGGGTTTCCTGATGATAGTTTTACAAAAATTTGTGCTTCAGTGGGAGAGACAAAAAGACTAAAAAGACAGAAAGAGCTAAAAAACAAGGACATATCTTGTACACAGCCTGGGGAATAATAACATGGCCAAACAATGATGGAAAAAGGGATTCAGAACTTTGAAATGGAGCACTTGCTGCTCTTTGGTTTGGGGCTGCTCAAACTGTGTAACAAATAGAATTGCATCAGACAAACTTTCCTCCATCAAGTGGAGTAGAAACTGATGAAAACAAATCGTGTCACCCTGAATTTGGCTGTTTAAATGGTTAACATAGCCTCATAAGCCTATGCAAAGTGGTAGTGCCTTGCTAAAAAAGTCACCACTGTTCTTTTTTTAATATTCTTGTTTGTGTGGACTCCAGTTCCTCATGAAGTTGAGAGGACACACCAAACTTGAAGAAACAGTGTAATAAATTGCAGCAATCTAAGAAACTTCAGGACTGTGCCATCAGGAGTAATGGTCCAACAGAAACAACACGTATTTTAAGAAACACTATTAATCAAAATCACAGACAGAAAACCAAGTTTAATGTACTTAGCTTTACCTTCCCAGAAGTAACAGTTTTCCTCTGCTGTGAAGGGTATTCTGGATGAAGCCACCTAAAAAAGAAGTTAGAGCCAAACCTTTAAACAGAAGGTAATCAGCTAGTGAAAAATTCCCCAGAACCTCTCCGTCATTTCCCTCTCACTTGCTATTTTGTCTTTGGCTCGTCCCCAAAATAAGCCATGTTTCCTGAGATATAGCTCTCAATGGCTCCTGATGTTGTCTCTCTCTCTCCCCCATGGACACTCTCCCCAGTGAGAGTATCACATGGATATCCTCTTTTGCATTTTTTATAGCATTCTCATCTCTAGCTGTAAAAGATTAAATTAAAAGACTATTTGACCTGCCTTTCCTGGTCAGTGCCACTCTAGCAAGCAATACATCACTGGAGGAATGTCAACTTCATGACCCATTAATCAAATGAGGCGCCAACTAGGAAGAGTGAGCTGAGAGATCCAGGGGTTTTAAATTTATTGTCATGATATATCTAAAAATAAAATAGATTCTTATAGCGTGGGGAGTGGGAGGCAGAGGAAAGAAAGTTTAGGAAGTCTCTCAGGTCAATCAAAAGCTTTAAATAATGTGACTCTGGCAAGCAGGGTTTCTTTTCACATGAGATAGCTAATTCTGCTAAGGTCATTTTCATCCTGAAAAAGGCAGAATCTTTTCTCATCCTCCCTCAGTGCAGCTGTTAGACTAGATTTTGGGCAGACTTACAGCATCAGATTGGATTTGGGTGGATGAAGATATACCAGTCACTCCACCTTTGTGTCATGAATTGTTATCCTGAAGCAAGAAAGACCAGTTTTTGACTCAGCTGCTGACCTGTTGCAGTTTTTCAGGCCAGATTGTTTAAGCTGGCTCTCATTTCAGGGGCAACAATTGGGGCAGTAATAGCTCCAGAAGTTTAATTTGACTGTCCTGTGCCTACTACAGTGTGGCCATTCTTCCTGCTTCCATAGTCTTTCCAACCTTAGGTTTCCCTCATGGTTTTCCTGTGGCCTCACTCTCCCTGCCCTGTGATCTTTCTCTGTTCATCTTTCCTTCTTATTTCCATTTTGCTTTTCCATAAAGATTTCCATTCTTTCCCTTTTTTAAGTTGCATATCCTATTGACTCACCTCTTCTGAGCTACCCCTCCAGGTATCCATATCTTTGAAACAAATCTGGGAAAAGAAGCAAAACAAATTCTTCATAGATGTGAACTCAGCTTGCTTTGCTGGCACACTTCAGCCCTGTTGCCCCACTCAGATACATCTGTATAAACTTCATACTCTTGCAGAAAGGGGCTTTTTAAGGATATCTCTAACCAATAGTGAGTTAAGCAAATAGTAAGAGACCGAAGCCTGACATGCACTTCAGGACGCTACTAGATGTATCTGGGGAGGAGGGAAGGCTAATAGCCTAATATGTAAGCCAGGGTACAGCATTTCAAGCTTTAATGTAGAAGTTGAAGTGTCTGGTTCTGATGACGAAAAGTCTGAAGCATAACATTTGATGTCAGAGGTATATCTGTTTGTGCCATTGACAATCCTCTTTTAGGGGGCCTGATGAAAAAAGTACAGCCACTCAAAAGTAAGACATTAAAAGGATAAGCAAAAGACGCTATTTCAGCCTAGTCTCTGGTGCATGACATGCAATGTTTTGGAGTGCTCCAGTATGAAAGAAATTCCAGAGACCCTCCAGGACCAGAGGAATTTTTTAAAAAACATTAGAGTTCAGAGCTGCTCTGTGTTACAGTATTTTCTTTTAAGTGTATATAGTTTCACAGCTTCTGCAGTGCCAAGGATTTTTTTTTTCATTAACTTTGTATTAGGTCTTATGAAGTAATAACAATATATTATCTCACTTACTTTAATACAGGACAATATAACCACACCAGGCATTTATGAATTAGTTGAACAGACTTTTGAGGGACCCCAGCCCAGTGGAATAGAGAAACACACTGTCTGTGCCAAATTCTGCCATAAATTGTACCCGTATGACTCTGCTGCTGCCTGCAGTGGTTTCGGTAGGATTTTGAGGGTAGGAGAGGAGAGAACTGAACGCAGACTGTTGATATAAAAGTCTCCCCATACATGTGTAACAGTTCCCACCTTTTCTTCCTTTTCACTTCTCCTATGGCACTTACTTGGCTCCCAGTCCTGCTACAGCCATTGCTGGGTCATTTCCCCGAGGAACCCCCTGTGCTCATTTGGGATTTGTCTGCGTGCAGTTTCCTGTAAGGTTGGGGCTTTTGCTGCTTGGAAAAAAGACAGTCTAATTCAGTGTATTTGACTGGCACCCAAAAAAATGAAGCTTAAACTACAAGAGTATTATGCTACTACTACTAATGACAATATTAATGATAATATTATTGGTCCTACATTTTCCTATTACATTATAGTATTAAAATATGTTATTATATTAGTTTAATTATTAAAATAATTTATTTAGTCTCACTGCAGTAACACCAATTTTTATAAAAATATATATTTTTTATATATATTAATATAAACATATAAAGGGAAACACTTTTTAAAAACCTAGTTTCATAGCTGCCCATTTTCCAGGCTCTGCTTTTTTTGCAGGGATAATCCCCAGCACAGTAGTAAGCCAAGTCACCGTAGACTGGAAACAAAAGTATACGACTCAAAAGAAAGGCTCTCATTCATGGCAGAATTACTGCAGCAGCTCACACTTCTGTGCTGGGACAAAGCAATCTCCAGAAGGGTGTGATCTTGGCTGAGAAGAAACAGTTTAAGGCCAGTCCTCCACCACTTTTGGTTTACGGTGTCTCATGGGCTGTCAGGAAGGTCCGTCCCTATGCAATAGCTCACCCTTCCCCAAGGAGCTGTGAAAGGCTGTGCGGTACTTGCTCCTTCAGCTGCAGCCGTGAAGGGAAGAGGCTATCCACACACAGGCTCGCTAATGCAGAGGTCCCAAAGCAGCTGCTGCTGCTATTTTGGCACATAGAATCCAGTTTTTTAACAGTACCCTGCAACAGGTATGAAGTGTATCCAAGCATTGCAACTCATAATGCCACAGAAGAAAAAAAATAATCTTTAAAATGGCAACATAGCAGTGGAATACTTAGCCTAAACCTTAGCAAAATAACTATTCTTTGTGTGCTATACATCATGTGATTTATAGTTTGGCTTCAGGAGAGACCAAATGAAACCCTGGGGTGAATTTCGCTTACAAAGATCAAAAGTAAGATTAATGAACTGGAATTCTTTACCGATAGCATTTATAGTATTTCAGTGGACAGAGAGGTTGCTTTCAATGTTAGGAGTCCCACCTATATATTTATATTCTAATCCACTGTTTTTTACATTTTTCATATAATGCAATTTGCATATTTATACACAACAAATTTTATGATTTATTATAGTGCCCCTAAATATGCCAGATGCTTTAGATACTGTTCCACATACACATAGTTCTCTCTTTCAAAGACTTTAGTAGCTTGCAAATGTCTGCATTCAAGTATGGTTTTCCTCACCTCACGTGCAGAAGTGTTTTCAGCGTTGGGCCCTGTACAAACAGCCACATTGCAGGCCTGAAAATTGTGACCTTCAGACTTACTTCAAGGCCATATTTTTAACCTTTTTGGAACCAGAAAATGATAGGTTTAATACTCGTCAAATCTAGCTTTGCTTAGTGACCCCTCGGGGATGTAAGTTTGGGGGAAATACTTTGGAAACATCTTCTCTTTGATTCTTCTCTCCAGAAGCCATATCAACCTGTAGTGGTTCAAAGGGGACCTGAAGAAAGAAAATTCCTCAGGAGGAGCGTGCTGGAGTATGCAATAAGTGTTTCTGTAAAGAGCCTTTGCTACAGAGGTTATGCCAGGACTGGGGATGACACATCAGAGTGGGATTTACAAGAAATTCCCATTAGTGCTTTGATGAATATGTCTGAGGTAAATTGGGGGATTCTCCAGTCCTAAGAATAGCGATACTAAGCTAGCTGGGGAGGGGGGTGAGCTTCATTTTATCTTCCCCAGAGTGTAAAGTTTCTCCATGAAATGCAGTACAGACAATCCCTTGTTTTCCATACAGAAACACCGTTCGTGCCCCATCAGTGAGCCAAAGAGCGCCGCAAGGCCTGCACTCCTCTCACAGCCCACCCGTCCCTTCACCGCCCATTGCTGGGCTGCTCCCACCAGGAGTGTCGCTCAGCCAGCGCTGATGCTCCCATACACCGTAATCACTCTCTGAAAATATATTTCGGGCAAGCCTAATGAGTTTTTGTGCGGGAGGGCATGGCTGGTCCCCTGCACGGTGGCAGGCCCAGGCCTGGGGCAGCAGCTGCTAATGGCAGGGGCTGGCTGGAGCCCCGGGGCCTGGCTGGCAGGGCCTAGCCAGCACCACCATACCGCACTGCCCGCCCTCGCCGGGCCTTGCTAAATGTTCCCTTTTCCCCAATGCAAACCAAAATAAACAGAAGTGTCCATAATGATGATGAATGCCCACCAAAGGCTAAAATAATGTGCAAGTTTCTAATTTGTTTTTAAATATAGAGATTTTATTTGTGAGGTTTTTTGTGTGAGCCTCTCAAACACCATTAAACTCATACTCAAATATTTACAATGTGTTTATACTTACCGTGTTCACCTCTGAACAAATTGTTTGACCTTATTTGCAAATGTGTTACAAGAACTCCCAATGACAGATGATCTTTCATAGGAAATCACAACATGTAAGTGAAATTGAAGCTACGCTGCTGCCCCGTGCAGTATATCAAAGCGCTCTGATCTCCCCAAAAACATAAATTTGCAGCACAGCCACCCTGGCAGACCCTGGGTGGGGATGGAGGAGAGTCCTCCTTTAACCTCTGGTGTACAGGCGCGCACTTCAGGGGTCAGTTTACGCCATGCGAGATGAGGGCATTTGACGTGCAAAACCTGCGGGGCTGATGCTACCCAGTCACTCAAATCACATAATTAATGTGCTTCTGGGTTCCAATAATAAACAATTCTGATGTCTACTCGCTACAGCCAAACTTCCCCGGCTAAGTAAACAGCTCTTTGCTTAAAAATGGCTTTTATCCAAAATGAAGTTTTTCAGCAATCAACCAATCCTGCTGTGAGTTTATGTTTCCATGGCTGGGGGGGGGGCAACGGGACCAACTGGTTTAGTTTCCCACTGATTATGTTAAGATTGAAAGGACTCATTAAAGAATTATTTATGTTTCTGTACCTATAAATTTTATGCCGACATTTGCTCACAATATCTCCAGACACAGTAGTCACACGTAAACCATGTCATTTTAGCTAACTAAATATTATTCTAATTATAGGACTAATGGAAGGTACAGAAAACATGAAAGAAAAAGTGAAGGGAAATTAGCATAATTCAAAATCTGCCTTTTTATATCTGGATGGCTAAAACCCAATCATCAGAGAGCATCACTGCATGTCTTACCGCATTGAAGAACTGGAAGGTTCATTAGCAATGCGTTTCCCATTTGCCAACAAAACATTTTGGTCATACTCTTGCTGCTCAACAGCTTTATCAGCTGAGCTCTTAATAGGAGGGATGCACAGATTGGAAGTCTGTCCTTCCTCAGGTGACACTGCATGCAACTTATTGGGTGAGAAAAATGGTGAAGAATCCCCTTTACCAGGTGACCCAACCCAGTCCTTCCATCCACAAATTTTATCTTGAACTGTTTCTGTGGATATCATTGAAGCTGCTGTAAATCAGCAATCCTGATTTACAATATCTGTGTCCAATAAAAGAATCAGGCCAATTACAGTTCTTCGAACAGGAGTCTAAGCAGTGTCTGTTCCCAGTTTAGACACAGTCTAGACATCATTCTTCAGCCATCCTAAAGCCTTTCTGGAAGGACAATATTTCATAGTCATGTAAGCATTGGCTCCTTGTTGACATGACCAATAAGAAAGTCAATTGGTGTCAGCTGTAGTGGTGATTTTGTGATGGGAACATCTGCCCCATTTATTTCTGAAGAGACTTAGTCTTGGTCACTGTTAATTGGGCTGAGATGAAAGCTCCAGATCCTGTTACAAGTCCTTTGAGTAAACTAGTTACTCATAATTTTTTCACATGGTTTATCTCCTTTGATTTGTAAAATTGCTTCCACTTGATGCTTTGGGCCCAGGTGCCTTTTGAGTAATAGTAAAACTTTGCAGCAAGCCACTGACAAATCCTAGTGTTCCTTTCTATCTATCCTGATAGTTTAGGAGACGCTATATCTTGCTCAGCCCTTCACGGTCCTTTAACTTTTCATGTCTGCTAATTAATCATCCTGACACACAGAGTTCTACCACACCAAAAAAAATGTTGTAAATATCCTATATATAGTTCTCAAATAGGACTAGCAACTAGGGATTTCTTCTTTGTTCTTTTATCACACATATGTTTTACTTTGATGTAAACACTGTGTCGAAAACAGTAAAAAGAGCTTTTTCATGTTATGCATATATTATTCCATAAACATATACATCCTGTCAGACACAGTAATAATTAGAAATAGCTGTAGTTTCATTGCTAACTTCATATTACTTCAAACTGCTTAGATTTAAAAAAAGCAAGACCCAGATGCACATCTTTGATTCTGGGTAGAAATTCTTTAATTTCAATTAATTTGCTTGTAAAAATCACTACAACTTATTTAATGCTTATAAATTTTAATTAAATAGTAAACGAAATAAAATCATTATTTTTTTTTTAAATTTTACAACAGTAACATTTCACAACAGTAAAATTTGACATTCAAAATTAACCTGGGTATGGTGGTTGAAGTTGTTTAAATTTGAAAGTGTCCCATGTAAAATTTAAGGGTGAAATTCAGAAATGTTCTTACAACATTCCTGGTATTTTTTTTGTTCCTAAAGATTTTTTATTATTCTGACAAACTGATGACATGTATAAGCCTCTGTTGTATCCTGCAATTGCAGTCAAATTAAAAATTAACATCAGGAAAAAAAATTACAAATATTTCAGAGGGAGGCTGCACTTACATGAGTCTTATGTCCCATGCAGCTCTGTGAATAAGATTGCAGTGCTCTGCTAAACACTGACACATTTATTTCTAATTCAGTATCTCGGAATGCAGGCTTTACTAGATGGTGTCTATAACAAATGTGGAAGTTTAGAGTTTTATTTGCTCTTACAACTGTTCATGCAGTGAGTATATATTAGCTCGTAAGCGTAGCAGTGCCAAATAACAGAAGTAAAACTGTTTGTTTTTTTTTTTAAACCTGGCTATCACAGGTAGTAGCAAGTTCATTTACATCACATTTAATGGATCAGATTCAAAACTCAGTGAACTCAAGAAAAATATTCGGAGTGCATTCAGGATGGTTTTATTTCTGGAATTAAAGTTTGGGCTGGCTACAAGAAAATCATCCTGGGTAACCGCAAGACCTCTGCAAAATGCTGCAGTTCCAAGTTGCACTTGTCCCTTATGGCTCTTCAGGTCAGAGCCATGCACTGTGGGAAAGCATCTTGTCCTACCATTAAGCCAGGAAGAGTCTCGTAGCTCTAAACTGGATGGCTTCATATAGCGATGCCTCAGCTGTTCAGTGTAAGATTAGGGACGAAGTGTCAATGGGCAATCATGCTTGCCGGCTTTGGGTCTTTAACTTTCAGCCCCCTCTTTTTTCCTTACCCCTTTTATAAAAAAAAACTTTTTAGGAAAATTCTGCTTTGCAGGAGTTGTGCCAAGTGACTTGCTTAGTGAACTGTGTTACCCTGGATAATTAAGAAGAGCTAAAAAACAGGTTTATTACAACCGCTTTAGCTACAGAGCTACTATTGACACTGTGTGATTATCAACAAACTAATCTCCCATTGATCATTCTTCAACTTTTATTTTTGAAACACATTAAACGAACTATTGATAATGCTAATGTCTCTGAATATTAATGAAACAGGTTGGGGAGGAATTTTTTTAAAAAATACAGATCAAGAAATAGCCTTTTGTGCCCGATGTTTCTAACGCAACACTAAGGAAACCAAGTGGCACTTCATCTAAATATTCAGATTGGCTCAGTGGGAATTTCCAGTACAACTTTATTTTCTCCAAAATTATACTAGCTAGTAAAGAACAGACAAAAAAATGTTTTTCTTTGATGGCATTGCAGCTAC
Organism: Charadrius vociferus; assembly: GCF_000708025.1. NCBI lineage: Eukaryota > Metazoa > Chordata > Aves > Charadriiformes > Charadriidae > Charadrius > Charadrius vociferus. Next base: position 2,594,871 of record NW_009646631.1, read on the forward strand.
AGTTTTTGAAAACATTCAAATGGATAACAGGTAGTCTGATTTTGGTGAATCTCACAGTGTGGCTGTGACTTTTGTGTATACAAGATTATGGGATTCTTGTCTATCATTGAGAGACTGGCAGAGATACCTTCTCTTTAATTCTCCTTTGAAAAACGCAGGATCTGATCTACTTCCTCTTCTCCCCTCCTCTCTGAGGCCAAGGAAATTCTTTCTATTTGCTCTGCTAGCGTTCAAGTCAAAAAAGTATTTCTGCTATCAGATATGCAGTGATGTTGCTCTGATTCTTCATTTTGTGCTATAAAAAATTAGTACTGTTAAAATGAATAATAACCCCAAGATTCCCCACACTGCTTTACCTTCTGCTGCAAGTGGTGCCAAGACTGAGAGGGTAAACCAGAGTTTTCCCAGCTTTCTAAGCCCCACTGGGTCCTGAGCTGTCCTGTCTTTGAGGCAATGGGATTTGGAGTGCTCTGCCACTCCAAGCTTTCATGTTTTTATGACCAGATGGACTTGTGATTCAAAAACAAACAGGCAGCAGGATCTCAAAATTTAACTAAGTTTCTTAATAGATATGTGGATAAATCACTGATTACATGTTGTTGATGTCCATTGTTCATTGTTCAGAAAAAAATGTCCCTTGCAATCCTCCGGCTGTAATGATATCAGCAATACTTATCAGAAGCACACTGATGCCTTTTGTATGAAAGGCTCTGATAAAGACCCTGCAGAGCAGACAACGATTTAAACAAGTGGAACAAACAAAGAGGTGTATGGCTTATCTTTTGTAGCATTTTCCATGGTTTCAGAGTATCTGACAGTGGAGCCAATGGGAATATATACTTTCTGTGATAACGGTTACATATGTGGCTTGCACTTTGAATGTCTCCACTGGAGCACACACAGTCTCCTGTCTGCTGACGCAGGGCAGGGAAGCTCTGGCACATGGGATCAGCCACCACTTCAGCTATCCTGGCCTCAGAGTGTCAGGCGATTTCAGGCTGTCTCTTAGGATGGCTGTTTTCCACAACTGTACCTATTGGTCTCCAGATAAATCTCATTTTTTGTCAATAGTTATCACAGTTCTCAGTCCCAAAACAGAAGCCATAAGGGAAACCACCAGGGTCATCATTTGACACTATTCTGACTGCTAGAGCATTGCTTTACTTTGTTTGCAGCATGCTGTGGGTTTCCCGTAAGGAAATATTAGACATTCTTTTTAGTCCTCATTTTTATGTGATGACTCCACATTATGTCCACCCATATCCCTCTCCCTGCCCTTCCATCAACAGTAGGTAAAGGTGGACTTGTGGCTGGAGCCTACATTGCTGATACATTCAAATAATCTTACCTCACTTTCTTTGTTTATAACAAAAATATTGAGATCACTGAAAAACTCTCATTGCATTTATGCTGTCTGAAAACAGTGGAGCTTTTCTCTTTCCTTGTCTATCAAAACCTACTCTTGCTCTTTCTCCTTCTAGCTTTGCTGTCTCCTTTCCCATTCTCTTATTTTTTTTCACTGCAGGCTCTTTGCTGTGATCATTAACACAGTATCTGAACCCATGAAGGCTTGCTTTTGCTGCCTTCAAAATAATTGAAACAAACTTACTGTTAATGGTCTCTGAATTTAAGTTGGCATATACTCCAGAATGAGCTTTCTTGGTATTGTACTGTGGTGGAGCACTTTCATAAGGGCAAAAACAGTGCAAAGCTAGGAAGTGTTTTATAAGATAGCCTGGATTGACATCAAAATAATGATTCTTTGCTCTGAGATGTAACGCTTTAAAACAAAACACTGGAGAAAATATTGCAGCACAAGGAACAGCCTTCCAGTGTTCACTGAATGCCCGCTTGTGAAAGACCTTCTTGTCAGGTCGTAAGAGCAGATGCAGAACTCCTATCCGAGCCACAGCTAATATCCAGATTCCTGTCAGGATTGCACGGTGGAGCACACAAACACAGATACAGAACTACCTAGAGTAATTCAGTTCACACACACACAAATTAAGAAATTGGGATGATTTACAGTTTATGTTAAACTGAAAGCCAAGTGGCTTGAGGAAATCTTAAACTGAGACTCCATGTGAAGCGAGATAGAGCTTCATTTGACATCTTTACCGGTTGAGCACTGAGCATAACTGTGTTGGACCTAATGTCCTTGCATGCTTGGGTGACTGATGAACAGAGTAGTCTTATATCCTAGTTTATGAGAGTAAAATTATTAGTCAGCAACTGTATGTTACCTCTTTGGGCAATAATGAGCATCTTTTTTTGGTATAAGCAGTTACCACTAGTCTGAAAGTTTGTATTTTTCAAACATGTATCATCGGTGCAAGAATCCTGCTAGACAGATTGATCCAATGCTTTCCAAAGAAATGGAAAGTCCTGCACTGATTTCATTGAACCAAGGCTCAAACCCAGTGTTTCCATATATGAACATGGGGATCCTCATTGCTGCCACTGACTGTGCAAACTACGACTTCTATCTCCTGGTTGACTTTGTATAATCTGGTGTCAACAAAATAACCTCACTTTTACGTTTGGATCAGGAATTTAAAGTGCCGTTAGTAGATATGGAGGCAAATGGAGGATACCTCTGCTCAGTCTTCCAGGGATGGTTCTCACTTGCTGAAAGGAATGAGCTGTGGAGACTTCATCCCTTTTGCTTTTTCAGGTGGGTGTTAACTTTTCCAAACAGCTGTCTGCAATATGTGTGGCCCCATATCTCATGAGGGACATTTTTGATACCCTCTGAGGTTAAGGTTTCAAAAATGTTATTGAAAAAATGTCCCTACTTAGAATGTTCTTACTTTGGATAGTTATAAAAAGGGAAACTCATGCCCTGAGTTTGAAATCCACATGTTACTCTCCATGTGGTTCACACATGTGTAACATAGGCATGTTTTTATGAATCGTTTGTATATTGCTTAGCCAGACTCCTGTGTTTAAACAAATGTGGAAACAACACAATACAGCTGTATAAGGAATTTTTTGTTCATAAGTAGGATCTATAGATTTTTAAAGCTACACTTTCAGCAATAAAGAAATTGTCCATAGTGCCGGAATGTACTTCATGCTTTGATAAAATCTTTCATTCTTTTGGTCTGGAAAGAAAAGACCTACGAACATTATAATGATGCCAACTTAGCATTACAAGAGTTAGTAATAGTCAAGGCTGAAGGTGCTATTCATTACTAAGATATCAAAATAGGCCTCTCTACTTGGCAAGAAGATTGGATCTGGTGTTGTTTCCAAAATTAATAACATCTTATTAAATGAAATGCTTCAGACCTTGGGACAGTTGAACACTAAAAAGACTGAAAAATGAAGTACAAAATGTATGGCATTTGCTGGCAGTTCCCGCCGAACATTTTTCTATCCCTTCTCCTTTCTTTTAGACCATGAAAGGAATAGCTTTGGATGGTTGCAAAAGCATATGAGAAAGTGGCCTCATTTCTTGTACTGGATGATTTAAAATATTACTTCCTGAATTACTGTACTCTGAATCGTCCAAGAAGTAAAGACCTAAAAGCTGAACATATAACCGCGTGCCAAAATAAAGTGCTGAATTTGGACAATGTGAATTTTAGGTGTCAGATGTAAGATGGTCTACATGATAAATTGTCTACTGTCTGCTCCACTACTAATTTGATGAAAAGGTGAGTCAAGTTCAAATTCTATATTGACAATACAAAGAAAATGTACTGCCTTTTACTGGTATACCATTCAGTCTTATTCATGGGTCTCAGATGCAATGCAGAATAGTGTTCTGCTCCCAATAGATGTTCATGACTACTTGGAAAAGAGTCATTTCTGACCCTCTCAAAGGGGTACCACACACTACCTCTGACTTCTGCCTGTGCTGCAGACCCTTATGTTTCTTCTCTGCTGAATTCACATCCAAAGCAAGTGTTACACAAACACCCACTATGTTCATCACCAGATATGGTACCTGGGACAAAATTTCTTGTTCCTTCCTCATCTTATTTTCCCACTGGGAGGATAGTACTAGACTCATCCTCCCGTAGGGTGATTCAAGAAGACTAATAAGTGGGATTCTTGCACAGATATTACTATTTTTGCTTAAATGAGATTTTAAGAATATGGTTAGTAGCAGATTTCAAAAAAAGTAAAAGTATTTTTTCCACAGAATATGAAGTCAACTCAAAATATACATGCCCATGTAAGCCCAGTTAACGAGTTCCTGTCACTAAAATAATCTGTCGTTATTCTAGTTGATTGATGATTAAATATTCTCTTATTAAACATATTGGTTAATTAAGATGATCCTGTACTATCTATGGAAAGATAGATAGAAAGATAGAAAGATAGAAAGATAGAAAGAAAGATAGACTCCTCCCACGAAAAAGTAAGAAATAAAATAAATGAAGCCAAAATTAGAGCTTGCATTTGCTTTCCACAAATTGATCTTAAGCAACATTAAGCGTTTGTGTCTAAAGTATAGTTACACAATTCAGTTCCAGAGAAGGCTGGCATTTCTAAACACTTCTGAGTTAGCATAGCATGGGGATTCATGCCTTTGAAGGCAGTCAGTTCTACATAGTCTAATACGCACTCTTTGTTGAGTTAGGAAAAGCAGTGCTTCAGATGCAGTATTAGGTATGCTCTGTACTGATATGCCATTTTTTAACCCTCAGCATTTTTAATGGTCGCTGACATGTACCAGGACAAACAGATCCACAAGGGTTAGACACTGACAAATTGTTTACTCAAAGTTAAACTGGAAAACTCAGTCTTTCAGAAAGAGTTGTGTCTGATGCTTTTTCACCATGTAGTACACCCTACATTTCACTGCAATTATCGCCAACAGTTTTAGGAATGTGTGCTTAACTGAATGCACAAACCTTCCCCATCCAATTGCATGGAATTCAAATCTGTGTTTAAATTATTCTAGAAAGAATAATATCTGGTTTAGTGGAGGAATTCTAGCCTTGCATATGAGTAATGGATTTTTCCATTCCATAGCTGCATTATGAAAAAAAGGAATGAGAGGAAAAAAGAATGGAGAAAATTTTAAGACATCCAACACTTTTAACATGTAGAAACTCTCTCTGAGGTGTTACTTAACTCCTTTATTTAACTCTACTTAAAAGATTTAGGTCAGTTTAATTAAAAAAAAAAAATCATTTCAAGAACAAAAGCCAAAGCATGTGATTTTAGAAATGTCCTGGTTTAGTGTTTTGACTTTTGTGGATACTTCTTGGTTGTTGTTTTCTTTTTTTGCTTCAGCTGAGGTGTTGCAAAAGCTGATCTAGATTTTGTATTCCTTAAGCTGCATTTTTAGTCTGTGTATTTATGTCATATAATTTTGTTTTCATCCAGTGTTATCCAGAAGAGAGAGAAATGTAAGATACTAACAGAGGCTAAAGAGTATCCTGACACTGGTAAAAAATGAGAATAAATGAGACAGTTCCCCATTTTTTTTCCAAAAGAAAGAAAATATCTGATTTCTTTAGGAGAACCTAGCTCATAAAGGGTGGGGAAGAGGAGTTTGGTCCCCTGACAGAATTACCTTCTAACATAGTTTCATTTTGCTTTGCTAAACTTTTTAGCGAGGACTTGCACAGCTGAAAAAATTTACCAGAAGGAAAAAACATCACTCTATTTTTTCCCCCTTCATTTGTGTTAAGAAAAGATAAAATTGAAAACTCTGAGAGCTGACAAAATAAATATAAAATAAAGACTTCTGTACATCTTTACCTACAGCAGATTCACCGATGAGACAAACAAGAAACTGTAGTTATTGGGTCCAGCTTATAGATATGCGGTGCTGCTAAAGCAGTCAAAGCAGCCGGAGCTAATCACTTGCTCTGGCCTGAGGTCTATATAAACATCAGTAGAACAGTCTCTTATAGATCTGAGTCTGGGACTGGTTCAACAGAAAATTTAGTAAGAGACATCTTGTCGGATTGTTGGCAGGATGCGCAGAGTCAATATTTGTGATAGTAATTAGTTCTGGAACTGAGACAAGTGACTTGGTACACATGTTATGGCATTGTCCTTTAGGTCTTTCCTTTTGGAAGTAAACAGTTATGTTAATCTAATCTTGCACAAAGTCTCTTCCTCTCAGTCCTAAACTTCTTTTATAAGGGAATTTGTGTAATATACCAGCTGCTCAGAAGACAGCTTCTTCCTAACAAATGAAGTATTCCTGCTAAAGACAATCAAAACTAATAAAGACTGGTTGTTAAAATTTGGTAGTAAGATTTATTTAAAAAAGAATGCTGCAGACTAACATTGAAGAATGCATTTTGTCAATCAGAACCAAACACTTTTCAAATAAATACTAGGTAGACATGTTAGGAGGCCAGCTCCCTCCCTTTGGAAGCTTACTCTGAGACTTCTGCTTGGAGACTGCAAAACCAGATGGAGGGAGTATGATCATTTAGTCTGACCTCCAGCATAACTTAGACATAGGACTTTTGTAAGCTATTTCTCATTCCAAAAAAGCATCTGATTTAGAAAACATTATAGTCATGATTTAAAATGGCCTATGATGGGAATTGACTATAACCTTATTAAGCTGTCCTAGTGGCTAATCAGTCGCTGTACAGAATTTGTCTAGCTCCAGTGCTCAGACAGATAAGCTTCTTATAATTTGATCTTTTGCTACTCTGAAGAATTACAACATTTGTGTTGCCAAGCAAGTCACCCTTTTATATTCTCCGTGACACAGGAATCTGCTGAGTTCCTGAGCATTTCAGTATACGGCAAAAATTTCAATCCTTTGTTTCATTTTTCCAAGTCTTTTCTGTACTCATTATCATTCCTTAGTACCCAGTACAGAGTTGGACCCAGTTCCAAAAGTAAATATATCATGACTTTCCTTGTCCTGTTGATTAGTATCACGTTACTTCATCTAACCCTCAGATAAATTATCAGCTGTAGCACAACTTTAAGGACACCTTCAGACCCCAAGTATTTCCAGAGCTACAGCCTGCCAGATGTAGTCTGCTGTTTTGCCAGCGTTCACTTTCCATAGCCGGCAGTCCAGGTGACTCTGCATCTGTGACCTGGTTTCCTAACTATTTGCTTTCTGTGTTATCTTCAACTTTCTCATCAAGTAAGCAGGCAGGGATGTGACTGCTCAGGCTTATTTCAGCTCGGTGGAACTAAAAATCAGTTTTCCTTTTCTCATTTCTCTTCGGAGACCTATTCAGTTGTCTAGCTCCAGGCTATTTCATAAGGCTGTATAAATTTAGCAGAGTGCTTATTTCTTATTCAAAATGTCACTGGCTATTAAGATAAAGTGGCATTCATGAATCTTCCTATATTGCACCGATGCTACTTTTATTAGCCACACTTGTTGTTCTTGCCTGTATCTTTAGAAGAGGATATTAGACTTAGGTTTTTCCTTTAATTTGTTGACACTAATTAAATATTTTTCCTTTGCTTCTTTATCTGTAAAGTACAATGCCAGTTATTCAGACCTCTTTCTACTGTGTCTCGTTCAGCACGTTTCAACATTGGCATAAGTCTGGTTTTGTCCATCTCTGAGTAATTTCTGGGAAGTTTTGCAATTTCATGAAAATATAGATTAGTGCTGAAGACAGTGCACTCGCCTTTTCTCTTTTTAATCCTGTAGGAGGTTGCATTGCTAAAAATTGTCAATTGTTGTAAATGCTATTTATTATGTTTCTTGTTTACTTGCGTAGGGAAGATTATTTTGCTTTCATTGAATGATAATAGGTTTATCAAACCCTAAGACAGCACTCTCCAAGTATAACATTATTGAGCATTTAGTTATGGGCCAATAGTTTGTATTACTGACTTTACCTGTTCCTCTATTTCATAAAAAAACCCCACACATAACTGAAGATTATACCTCAAAATAACATTATGTTTTAGGATTTGTTCCACCTTTCAAATTAAAATATTACGTTTGTGTTTTTAAAGAAGGAATTAAAGAAATGTTTAATTGCATCCTAAGTGCATGGGTTGAGAATGATTTTCTAGATATGCATACTCCCTCTTGCCCTGGAACAAAGTACGGTTAACACTTAAATGCTGCCATGAGCTCCATCCCAAGCCTTCCACTGGAATAGGCAGCACAAATCTCATGCCCATTGATTTGGCCAGAATTTCAGAGATCTTTTTGTTCTCTGTTTCCAAAGCTGTCAAAACAGAGGACCACAGTAAAGCTATTCCTCCTCAGACAATCCAACTGACGTTGAGCGTCACAAGATTTCTCTCTGCATGCTTGAGAGCATCCTCGGTAACATGGAAGCCGCAGTGGTTCGTCAGCCTGTTGTGTCTATTGTAACCTACGTGATGGGCATGGAGTGTGGGGTGAACCCGAGGCTGTAGCTGTGGTAGAAATCCAGATGGGCAGAAAACCCCCTGAGAGCAGGGGCTGCAGCGCTTGGGAGATGCTGAGCCCATTGTTTGAGGGCTGTGGAGTATTCAGCCCGAGGAGCAGAATTCCTCCCGTTCTGCAACAACCCTGATTGTATAAACATACAGCAGGTCCTGAATAGGTTATTCAAGAGGTAAATAGTCTTTTATAACTTATTTAAACTCTCACGCTTTCCCTTTGGGCTGGTGATGATTTGGGTCAGAGTTCTGTGTGGTAACAACAAAAAGAAAGTTGGGTGGTGTTTTGGAAATAGGATAGCCCATCTATTTCTCTAGGTACCTTTACTTTCAGATGTTTAATAATAACTTTAGTCCTCAGCAGGCATTCAGATTGCTTATCAACCTGCAACCAAACCAAGAAAAATAGAAATAAGAAAAATGAACAATTCAATAAGCTGTAGGTAAAACTCACAACTAGACTTCTTTCCAAATGGATTCCATATGGTGAGTCAGATTCTGCTTTCCATTACATGAATATAAATCTGGAGTCACTCAGCTGATTTCGCTGGGTTAACTGCATTGAAAACAGGCAGCAGAATTTGGCCCAATGAGTAGAGATACAACTTATCCTATTGCTGTTGATGTTCTTGCAACGCACCAATATACTTGCAAATATTCATTTCTGTCGCCACATGTGAAATGTTCTAAAGCTCTTATTTTGCACTTGGAAGGTTAGCAATATTTGGGCAGCTAGAACACAGAGTCAAGGTGCTCCTGGAACTTGTTGTTTTCCTTGCTAAATAGCAACAGTATCTGCAATGAGCTGGGGATAAATGCCTTTTGGAAAGTGAGTGTGGGAGCCGTTTGATAGTAATCAGGAAAACAAGAAGAAACTCTAAAGCCTGATTTTTCTCTATGCATGAGAAAAAGTTAAACAACTTCCTCCTCCTTTTCCAAAGCCCAGCAGCCGTGTTCAAAAACCCAAATTGCATGCTTCTAATAGAAAACTCAGCATGGTTAAAAAAAAAATAACGAGTGTTCATTAACTGACTGTGCTAGGGTTCAGACAGACAGCTGAGTTATAGCAACTTAGTAAGTTACTGCCTGGCAGCAGAGCTGCAGTAACTGTTGGTTACTGGCCATATCTGTCTTAAGTCTGTCCCCGTTTTAAACTGATATCATGTAGCGTAAAAGTCAGTGAGTTTCAATCGTAGCCTTTCTGCCTCCATCTCAATCAGTTTGAGAGCATCGATGCTTCACTGCAGGTGATAGGTGGTAACTCCATAGATTTCTGTCCCTTCTAGTGGCTGAAACATATTAGTGTTATTAATTTGATACTACATCCAAACTAACTGCTGATTGCTGAGCTATGACTTAGTCCCCACAGAGACGGAATTAGCTACCAAAAATGCTCAAGTATTCTTCACGAGTCAGATTTGCTGAATTTTGATTCACGTAATTCGTGTAACTTTGTTACACTGAAGACAGCAGAAGCATTTGAGAGTACAAGCCCATGTCCATGAGATCTATTGAACCTGTACAGGCTCTTTGCCAGTGAACACTGACACATGTAATTCTGTGTCTGCCAGGAGCAGTTCCACAGCAACAACAGAAGGGTCTCCAAATGATTGCTGGAGGTTAGAAGATAACACTGAGTGGAGGCTGTAGAATGGTGGTATGGTTCATCCGAAAAATGTCAGAAGCTGCTAGTAAGTTGGTTTTTTGGTTTTATGGTGTCGTCTGCATCCCTGCCTCCCCCCTCTCCTCCCCCTCCCCCCGGCCCCCACCCCAGAAGAAAAGCAAAAGTAAGCTAGAAATAAGAAAGCAATCCAAACATGTAGCAGAAAGTGTCCCACTCTGGGGTTGAATGACAGCTGATGGTCCCTTTCCATGAATGTTTTATTTCCTCAGCTTCTTCTACTCATCCTGCCTCTAAATTTAAGTTGCTTTTTGTTATCCAGAGATCAAAGGGTGTACAACGTACAGACGCTGACTTTAATGAAAGGAGCTTTAGAGACTGTCTTTCTTCTTGCTCTGTAAGTCTAGCTAGCTCTAAAATGAAGAGTTTGTGTCTGCTAAAATAACTTATGCTGAAATTCAAATGCAATTGAAGAAACTGAATTTGTAGTATCTGCTTAGACGCAACTCCAGATGCCATTAAAAAAGACCAGATGTCAAATATTCTCTGTTATATTCTAAAACAAGGGGCAATAAAAGTTTCTATTTGACTTTACTCATTTTAACCTAATGGTGAATCACTGTGCAGATATGCCCACATATTTTAGCGATATAATCATGACATAGGAGGTATGGATGCTCTACAGCATCATGATAATATCAGCATGTCCAAGACAGTGTTGAGGGAAATGATCTCCAGATTCTCTGTCTTCATTGTTCTGGTCACAGCTGAAGTCTTGGCTTGACAGATACACAGAACTGTATTTTCCCACAGTTTCCACCAAAAGATAATGGGAGCTGTGTGCAGTGTGTGGGGGCAGAATCTCTCTTGTTGCTTATTCCATGTCATATATGTGATTTTGACAGGGCTAAGAACTTCACTTATATGCTAATTTTGGTTACTGAGAAAGGTACTAAAAAGGAAAGGTCCGTACCTGTACTTTACAAAAGAGTTAGCTTCAGGATTACTTCTCGCTTATCTCTTAACGTAGCTCCAGCCTCTGCGAAGCACCAAAGAAAGTTCTTCATTTAAAACAGACAAATCCTTGGACAAGATTGCTGCTATGCTTCAGGTCGAATAGTTGCCTGAAGATTCCTCTGGACCAGAGCCCAAACGAATTGTCAGCGACATGCTGTCAGATGGTGCAAATCTGGGTCATCAGGACGATGCTGAGATGCATGTTTCATTTTGCAAGTTTTCCAGAACTTCCCAAGAATATTCAATTTCCTTCAAAAAAATGTTTGAGAAGTGAAATCACACAGCACCACATTTGATAACTTTCCACAAATGTGCTGAAAACTATATCTGGCCTGTCACCCTACGGCGGGTGATTAAGATTCTGCTTTTGATGGGATAGTTCCTTGATTTGCAGCTGGTACCAGGTGTGTGCTGGATAAACTTTAGGTGGAACTTTACTGATACCGTATATTTCTGAAGCAGATCAAACAGAAATTAGAGAACCTGCCAGTTTTGTAGGAAGAAATAAGCATTTCCAGAAAATGACATTTTCCATCTGTTTAATTTTTTTGTGGTGTTTGGACTTTTCTGTGGTTTTCTGGAGCTTGCTTTGTAGTACTACTGAGAAAGTTGGTGGTTCAGGCTTCCTGGGTTTCACGAAAACCTTTGTTTTGGCTTTGGTTTGAATGAGTTCATACTCAGGAATTCTGCACTGAGGGTTAGGGTTTAAACCCCAAATCTCAAAGCAATTCTGCTAAAATGATTGAGCTTTAGGCTCTGTATTTGGTGGAACCAAGGAACCTTCACCCAAACCATAGCCTCACTGAGGGCTCAACTGAAACCTGACCCTAGTTTTACTAAAAAGCATCTCCGTTTTCTAGCTAGGTATGTAAATGAGCTGCACAGTCCTATCTGAACACTTCTCACTTGCAGATAATTTATCTCATAACACACCACCAAGGTATGAAAATATTTTCCCTGACTTTCGCAGAACTTGAAATGTTGGTCTGAGAGCAGATCAAGAATGTGTTTATACGTGTGGGTGCAAGCGGACAGAAACTTGTCCACTGACCTGGCCAGACAATGCTGGTTTGGATCTGAAAGCCATAAAGTTGAATATTCACGATGCCGGAGTTGTCCTAAATGGGCAGGTTTTATTTAAATACAATGCTATGGTAAGTGTAGCTGTATGAATTTTACCCAGGATCTGGCTTGTGCCTCAGCATCTCAGAGGGAGATTTCCCCTGCCTGTCTATTCTTGTGTGGCGCCTCACAGAAAACAAACGGTCAAGCTGGTAGTCAAGCTGAGGCTTGCTTTCCTGAATCGGTGCCGTCCAACATTGCACCCGCGCGGCCACCCTGTCCCCCTCCTCTCTACCGCTGGGCTACGGAAACTTCAGGTCTGAAACCCGAAACTCCTGGGCCAGCCATTTTGGTGCAGCTCTCTCCCTTCACAATCCATCCATTTGGGGAAGGAATGAAAGCTTGCAGTCTGCCTCCTCCTTAAAACATTTCAAACTTTCACTTATCTTCACTTAGAATAACTTGCCTGACTGGAGCGGGAGTCCAGGCAGTCCTAATTTGTCCATTTGCCAGAGCACTTTGTAAGCAGTCAGCCTCTTATCTTTTGTGTGAGGAGGGGGGAAAAAAAAATGACCTTATTGCGCTAGCAGGTCATGTCATAGGTCATCCTTTCATTCTCCTCACAATCAACTACATTTGCAATCAAAGAGACAGCACATTTTCCACTAGCAAACCGCTCCTTTCAAAAGCAATTGGAATGCTTAGCGTGCACCATGCTTGTCTCGAGTCCATGAATTTTTAGGGGGAGAAGAGAATTAGGAAAACTGAAAAATACAGTGGATTTTAGTCTCCCTGTTTCACAGAGAGATATAACACTATATTGCACAACGAGATGCTTTTTCCGATTAAACCTTCAGTAATTTCCTCTTTTTCTTCTTTTTTCATTTCACGATTGTCAGAGCCATCACGAAGAGTGGGGGTCAAGTTTGTTTGCTTTTTTCCTTGTAATTTAAGCATTCCGTCCTGCCAGGGTTCACTTTCCAGTGACCTCTGAATTCATCTAAAATTGCCCCAAAGAACCCAAGTGCATACAAGTGTGGGAACTCACTGTTTGTCATCTCCACCCAGAGCAGACCCGCAGCACAGCTTGCCATTGAGTCTAAGTAGAAAGGGTGAGCGTATCTGTGCTGGCAGCGAAGGCTCACAGGCTCTCTGAACTGTATAAAGTTTGGTTGTTGGGCTCAATATTAACAAGAAGCTGAAAGCAGCCATTTTTATGACCCCGAGTTTCTTAAAAGAGGAGTAGTTTTTGGTGCCTTTGTTTTCAGACGTTTGACCAGAGACATCATGCAGCTGGTTTCTGTAGGGCTGAGGTGATCCCTAGGTACATTTGAAAATCTTAGGTATGCTTTTGTTTTAGGAAATACACCTGCATTACCTGACACTGAGAACAGAGCAAGACCAGAACTAGGAAAAGATGTGTCTCTAATTATTTTCTTCTGGAATTTTCTTTAAGCTTTTTAAAAAAACGTGGCTTTTTTTTTTTTTTCTTTGCTAGGTGAAGGCTTACATGGTTTTATTCCTGTGGTCTGTGAGATTGGATGATATCAGTCTGTCTCTCTTGCATCTTTTCAGCTAGCATGAATAGAAAAATTGTACTTTTCTCTTTTCTTTATTATCATTTATTAATGAACTGACTGTGTATTTAGAACATTTGGGTCTGTTTTAGTCTAAGCCTGCATATATGGTGAATTTATTAATGGAAAAATGGTAGAAGTAAACTAAGTAGTAAAATCCTCATATGTTAAACAGCTGGTTTAAATATGAATATAGTGTATATGTAGCATATAAAACCTTCAAAAAGAACTCCATGGAATGCTGGAATTCAGTCTTACTCTATTTAGTTTACAACGCAGGTTTGCAGATATTATACAGAGGTTTTGAGGGAAATTAGGTAAGCACTGGATTTGGGGCAAATTATTTACAGCAAAACATTTATTTGATGCATTTAGTTCCTATTCTACACATTAATTACTTGCAAACAAATTTATATTTTATAAAATGACTTTGCTATTCAGGTACAGCTAGGTGCATTGAAGTGAATGACTCACATTGACTCTAATGGGCTTTGAACCAGGGGTCCATCCAAGCTCCCATTGAAGGCAGCAGGAGACGGACTGGCTCCTCCATGAGTACATCTCAACCTCTGTATTTTTTGATAACTATTTGATTACTGTTTAATTCAGTGGTTTTCAAATATTTTTAACTTCTGGTCCTCTAGCATTCGTCTAGCGAAGGTATGGCACTCTGCGTTTAAGCCTATGGACAGTTTGTTCTTGCATTCTGCGTCATCTCTCACAGACTCACAGAGTAGAAGTAGTGCATGAAGTTCTACAGCTCTGCAGATCACAAGACAAAAAAACCACAATACTTTGTCATAGAGTAATCCACTATTCATGAGAAATAAGCAGTCATTCAGTTACACAGACTTCACTTCTCAAATCCTCTCAAAATATTTATTTGAAAACATTCTTAGTCTAAATACTGATGCAAATGCATATCCACAATGCAGTAACAAAATGTTTTCTTTCTGGGAAAGAAAGAAAGTAATTTTCATGACTTGCACATGACTGTTCAGGAACAGTTCTCTACACTGATCAGTCTCATAAAACTCTGCCATATGCCGGTTGGTATTTCCTCATTTCCTTATTTTTTATGTATTGTTTTCTATGCTTGACAAACAAGCAATCAGATGAAAAAAAATAGCCTTTGACCCCATTTTCAGGCTGACAGCTACCAGTCTTGTATTTATTTAGACAGATTCTGTAGGGAACAATCCTCCCTGGTGCTCATTACTGAGTGGACTGACATTTGCACCCACTTTGGAAAGCTTTAAGATCACTGATCCATGTTAAACCAGTACATTCCAGCAAACTCTTGTGCCAAGGGGCATTAGTTCTAACACGTATCACCTTCCAGGACAGGAAAGAAACAAAACGTTATTATCTAACATTAGTACATCTTCTTTGCCTTTGGCCGTTGTTACATTAAGCAGGTTCAATTAACTTCTTAAATTCCTTGTCAAATTTTTAGATTTCTCAAAACCAGGGCATGCTAATAACAAGTTTGGTGAGATTCCCATCTTTTTGCAACCTGTTCAGCTTCTCAGTGTGTTTAGTTGAAACTGTAACGACCACGCACCTAACCGTGACAGGTGAAAAAGAGAAAAGGGGCTGTGCACCTTTTACTTCTATGGAAGACTTGATTTATTAATTTGTTTCTTTGTTGGTTATCTAAGAAAATGTGAATAATATCCAGCCTGATCTGTGAGTGTTTTTCTGGAAAATTTATTTTGTCTTAGTTGAATTTTTTTTTTTCAATTTTCCAGTTCCTCTGATGGATAGGCCAAAATTTTGCAGAGGTATCTTTGGGGGAATTTATATTGAAAAGATATCGAAAAAAGAAGCAAGCAACAAAATTATCTGACAGGATAGCTAAAATTAAATTCTCCCTATAGACTGGCCTACACCAGTTTAGTTATTTATGTCTCTGATTCCAGTTGACAAATAACTGATCAGCTAATTTCAGTCAGAACATAATAGAGAAAAACTGAAACAATAACTGAAAACAAATAGATGGAAACAGAATGATATAGGTACTCTTAGCTTTTTTGGTACATTGTTAACAAATGCTAAAACACACCCATTCCCTAATGTGCACCTCTGCATCACTTTTTAATTGCAAACTTTAACTGCACTACAATCAGCTTCCTGGGAGCACTTTGCAT
>NW_009646631.1:2610704-2622630 GCF_000708025.1 Charadrius vociferus
ATAGTTAATGATGTAATTTCTTTCATTAGGTTGTCTAATTATTGCTCTTATAAAAGGTGTATATCTTTATTGGAAATTGTCCTAAAGCTAAAGACTAACCTAAATCTACACTGTTGTTACTTAGATTCATTACTTTTTTCTGTCCTAGTCATTGTGAGATTGTTCTTTCTTGTGCTATCTTGTATATATTTGAAGATTTTTCTAATTTCTCTTGAGTTCTGTTTTTCTGTGGGTTTACCTCTTCCTTGAAATCCAGTGCCTAAAACCTGGAACAGAACTTCACTTAAAGTTTTGGCAGCACTAGTCAGAGAAGGATTGTTATCTGTTTCCAACAAAAGTGTTTATACAATGCAGTATGATGGTTTCCCTTTCTCTCCCCCTTTTTTGAAAAATCTCCAACTGCATGGTATCATATCTTGTTTGTAAACCTGTAAACCACTGCTATCCCCAAAACCTTTTCTGCATAAGTGAACATTACCTGTTCTGAATTTGTTCAAATGGTTATTCCTGACTGTTCAGAGCCCTGCTATTGTGCATATTAAATTGCATCCTACTACTTCTCTTTTTTTTTTTTTTGTTTTTTTTTTAGGATTGCATCTACTGCTATGTTTTGAGACAATATGACTACTTCCTCTGTCATTCTGAAGCCTAGTCATCTTCAATGCGCCTGCAGCCCCTCTAAGCTTTCCCAATGCTTGAAAATGTAAGAAGCAATTTTATTAATGAAAATATTAAACTGGAAAATGTCTAGGAAATACCACATGATACAGTCTTGGTGTCTGACAATGAGTCATTGCTCATTTCATTTTAAGTGTGTTTTTTGAGCAAATTCTACACAATAGTTTTAAATTGTATAGGCATTTGTCTTGGATCAATTATTATTTTGTTTCCCTAATTTGCTTATGGTTATGTCACCTGAGACAATATAAAAAAAATTTCTGAGGTTGAGATATAATGTCTTATGTTCCCTTTCTTCCCACAAAATCCCTTCCCTTACTACAGTGGGAAATAAGGATCGTTTGACATGAATTGTTCTCGACTAATTCATGTTGGCAGCTACGTACAAAGCTAAGCTCTATAGCAGTTTTATGGGAAAAAACATTTTGCTCACAGAGGAACTATTATCTCCTACGAGTGTTCCTGAAACTCTCATTAATGGCAGTAACAATCACACTGCTAATGCTGCCAGCTCTCAGGATTTTATCATGAGTCTCACAAGTAAATCCTTAGTTCCTGTACTCAGATGATTATCCCGGAATCCCAAATTTCTTTTTTGTAAGGCTGCATTTCTAGCCTTACAAGTCCACAAGTACTTGATAATGTGACCTCAAATGGACTTTAAAGGCAGGAGACAAATAGTAAGAGTCAATGGTGACTAATGGTTTTTTAAATCTCATGATTTTGGGAGACCTGAGCTGTTTCTGAGCATGAGAGATGGCTGTCATGACATACATCAATTCAAAAGGCAATGCTACAGAAAGCCACCTCTTCCTTTCTTAGCATTCTGCATGAAGAAAATATTCTAGTGAGACCCTTAGAAAGTAGTGGAGATGAACTATTGCAGCAAAACTGTTATGCAAAAGGACAGTTCATTGAAAAACGTAGGGGTCCTAGCGAGGTAGAGCCAATAATCACTTCCGTGTCTGGTCGACTCTGACTTATTTCTGTAGTTCTTTCTGGCCTATTTCTGTTGTAAATAACATAAAAGTAGGCTATGAATATAACATACAATATAACAATATAAGAGAAAAAAAAATTTTGTCTGCACAAGCTAGGCTACTGCTTTGCTAGCAATTTGCATGTAGTTGCTTTTCCTAATCCTTGTGTGTCATCACTTTCAGTCAAGAGATCTCAGGACCCCTGACTACAGCCAGAATCTTGAAAGACCTCATATCCCAGTTAAACAGGTAAATAAATGATAGATTTTGCAAAGATGTTCAATACCCAACAACCCAAACTACTGAAAACCTGTGAGGTATTTGGGACCTATATGGGAACTCAGCACTCCAGAAAACCTGGCCCTAAATTAGTTTATCTTGTGGTTTGTGGGAGTCTTTCACACAGCAGCAGGGGAGAGAAAGGTATGTTAAGGGAGACAAATGTCATTGCAAAGCCACGGAAATTGGAAGGGGAGGGAGCGAGGCACAAGAAGGGAGGAATGGGAGCACCTGAAATAATCTTCTGAAATGGTAGATTTCAAGCACCCATTGCCTTTATATGCCTCATTTGCCCATCTATTCCTTCACCCTGTCTGAGATCAGTTTTATGAAAGTTAGAAATGTGTTTACGTAAGCTGTGGCCCGGACGGGAGGCAAGCTCTGTGCTGCTCCGGCCAGCTCAGGAAGCACTGCAGGGAAGGAGGTGCGGAAAGGGGCTCCCTTTTGGTTTGCTTTTTAGAGCTGCCTTCCTGTGGGTTTCAAGGCTCAGGGGGTTGACATTCAGCTACCAAACACTTTGATTTTCAAATACAAGAGTTAAAACATGGCCAAGCTTGTAGATACTTCCATACTGTAGAAGAGGCCGGGTGCACGCCTACCTATGTACCCTGCCACAGGCAGATGTTGCGGGAATAAACATGAGCATAACCTGCTATGACATACATTCTACCATTCCTCCCCTCCCCAAAGATACTGAACGACACGCTTAATCTACTTGAGAGTTTATTTTTCTCAGTATCTCCAAGCACAATACCGTCAAGAGTACTGCAAAGGCAAATCAGGTAGGCATAGTAAGGTTCATAAAGGTCTTTGTGAAAATGTTGTTCTTAGTTTCCTGTTTATATAGTGGTGTACCTTGTGCATATTTGTTCTGGGGGGTCTTTACTTTTTTTATTCCCCTGATAAAGTATTAAACAAAAAGGCTCCAAAGGTGCTAAACATCTGGATTAATTTTCTCTCTGGAAACGTACCACAGCCAAGCATCTTTGATTGGGAACACTGTCTCATGCAAGCTTTGTCAGTGCAGTTAAGCAGAAAAGCACAGCTGTCTTACTAGGACATGCATAAAAATGTACTTGCTGATGGTTTATGTTAGGTTTTTAAAGCATGTTTGGTTTTGATGGGGACCTAGGTATCAGTATGGGGGTGTGTTAGGATCCTGGCAAGTAGAAGTAGTTGCTTGACAGAGGAGATTTAGTAACACTAGACTGCAGTGAATTTTCATATAAGCAGGCTGTATTGCCCTGAGATAGGGTGGTGGCACCATAAAACAGGAGATCGGGGTCCTGACTAGTTTATGCTTTGTCTATGTTGAAACAAATTTTTATTCTGTTTCATCTTTCCTATTTGGGGTTAAGTTGTCCAACATCCCCATGCGGATGTGTAAGGAGGATACTATGGACTATAGTACTCAAGGAAACTTCACTCAGATAATAGGCAAGGATTTTTTGAAGGGACCCAGTCTGATTCCTCCACACCATTGAGCATAGCTGGCTGAGTGTGCTGGAGACTGATGGGGAAAAAATATGATGGTGCAGGCCATGCATGTTGCTGGAAATGGGGTAGACAAGGGAGGGAGGGGAAATGCTGGGCTTTAGCATTCCACCTGGGATCTAAAGAGAACCAGAGGTCCTACGCTTTTATAGGAATTTGGGGGGAAAAAAACAATTTAGTAGTCTAGAATGCACTAAAACAGCAGACTTGAGAGCATCCTCATCAGAATGGGAATCCAAAGTTACACTAATAACCGGGTCTCTTTCTCACAAGTATCAGCAAAGTAGAGACCATGAGGTCTCTTCCCCATAAACCTTAGATTCATCCATATTACGTTTATCCATGCAGTCTAGTTATAGTCCTAGGTAGCCTATAATATTTTACATCAACAAAAAGAGCTTTAAAATGGCCTTAGAGTATGCCATAATGATGCATTTTATGTCTTTATTCATTGGTCCCCGTGAGTGAAGTTTTATTTTATTGTATTTGTAATATATGGTAGATATAAAGAGACAAGAGACACTGCAGATCTCAGTGGTTCGTTAGTCCTGCACTTTATCGTGTTTTAAAACTTCTCCTTCTCCAGACCACAAAATAGCTTCCTCCTGTATTGTGTCTATTAAGTGCGAATCCACAGAGGGAACTTTTAAGTGTTGCTGCTCCAGAAATAATGATTCCTCTATATCTTTCCTGGTTTAATTTATTATTCTGGAGGAACTTCCCTGTGTAAATGCATAGCCTTGAATGCAGTCACTTTTATCCAGAATCCAGTGCTTGTATGTAAGTAATTTCGGCTCAGCTATAAGGGCATAGTTAATGAAGTAGTTTCAGAAATAGTCATGTGTTCTGTTTCGTATTGTAAAGGCACATCTCCCTCGTTAGTAGGTACAGAAGACTATTACTAGAAATCCCAGGGCATTTTCAGAAAATCCTTAATGAACCAGTCTAGATGGGCATTTGCTCCTGAGATAATACACATGAAATCTCACTGAAAAAGGAATTATAAAAAGCAATCCTCAAAAAAGTGTAAAAAAGTCACTGAGGGCTTGGTGCCATTCCTCTCAGAGGGAGGCCTTCCCTCTCCTGGTGGAAAGAGGCCAGATACTGAGTTGGGAAGAAAAGAATATGAAATAATATTTTTCCTAGCATGGTTCCAGTACCTGGATGATGATCTGATGGCTTGCATGGGAGTTAATCCAGGTTTTTAACTAGACTGAATTTTTTTAATAGAAAAAGTAGAGAGATTTTTTTGCCAGCAGGGGACAAATTTTCGTGCTGTCAAATTAAGCTGCTCGTCACACCTAGTTTTCATTTGAGTCTACACCACCAATTTAGTCTTGATGAGATGGGCCCATAAATCTCAGCCAGAAGAATTGTGCGACCTATTCATTTTCCTTCTGCTGCAGCCACCGGCATCCACCACTATGGTGTTCTAGTGGTAGAAACTCGTGAACCACTGCAGCGACGACGTACTCCAGTCATTCAAAACTGTAGCCTGCCCAAGGGCTGAGGGTACCAGAGCCTCAACTACCCATGGAACTGTGTGACTTAATCAGCTATTGCCCTCCCTGAGGTTAAAATGATGAGGCACTGACAGGCTGCAAACAGGCTGCCATGGCTTCCGACGCTGCCCACCCTCTCGCGGTGTTGAAATGCCGGGCTGCTATGACACCTCCCAGGGGAACACTGCTTCTGCTGGGTGAAAACTGACCCAGAAACCTCACCCCAGGCATGCCAGTGGCCCTCCTGTGCCTCTTTCGTCCACGGCATCTCTTCACTGGCCTGCTTACAGCCGTGAAAAATGTTCTCACTGGCTTGAGTGCAGCTGATCAGTAGAAGAGATCTGGCCATGAAAGGTAAAAAAGAGCTTTGTGTGAACAGTGGTCCTATAAGCGGAGGTTGTTCATATGGGTTGGGGCTGCAGGACGGACTCCTGGAGCATTGAAATGCAGCCCCGAGGAACCCTCGTTCTTTGCTTGCAGGGCCTGTGTTTTAACAGAATTGTCAAGTAACAGGCTGAACACAGATGCTTGTGACACCATCAAAATAAGAAGGTCTGGAGAGGGCTTTATCCACCTAAAAAAGTTTATATCACTCATTTGGGTGAGAGCAATTGTCTTCCTACCCTCCCAGGTGCTGCACATTTTATACCTGAGCAGCACACCCAAATTCACGTGCCCAGGTAGGCTTCCATGTTGTTTTCCAGACGCATTAAGTTCAGCATTCATGAGTGCTGGGTTAACCCTAACTTTGTCAGAAGTTATTTACCAGTTCCTTGTTGCTGTGTGACTTCCACTAAGCTGCATGCCTCGTATGAGTCCATTGTTTTATCTTTCAGCGTGAGGAACAGTTACTGCTGGACTCGGGAGACATTTATGAAAGACATGACTGCTGATTTACTACAACGGGCTGCTGAATTCCTCTAGGAACTGTCTTTTGACCTGTTGCTATAAATTTTGTACTGTAGAATTGGCGGACTCTAACCGCTTTCTGTATCTAAGTACTGCAAAAGGAAGCCCTCACCTGAAAGGACCTAAATATTTTAAAGTAAGAAGTTGTGCAGTGGCTTGGGTGTTAGGCTAACACGTAGAATTAAAATATTGAATCTATTGTATGTACAGTACGACACATTAATTGTCTCTTTTTTTATAAAAAAATAATCTATTATAATTTTTTAGACATCTTTTAATTTAGCCATGAGGTTTTTTTGCCTATGGAGCCAAATACATAATCACACCTTGCATGGCTCAACATCAGTGCATAGTTTTCTTCTGAATAATGAAGCAAAGGTGCATTCAGCTACCTGATTTTAATTGTTTTCCGTATTCTTGTGCTCAAAGTTAGGAACAGTATTAACGACCCAGCCGCATTCCTGAGAATAGTTGAAGCCCAGTTGGCACAGCAGCTGCTTGTACCCTCCCATTTTACTACACGAGCAACCTGGATACAGGAGAGGAAGCTCTAAAATGGTGATCCAGAATGGATACAAATGCCAAGATTTGCATACATAGGGATGCATAGAAAGCACTCTTGGGAATTCATGGCCAGGCAGGTGTTTGAACCTGTAAAGTAAAGGCAGGAGTTTGCCTTTGCAGCACACTAGAGATGCCAGTGGAAAATCTGGGAGGCTGTGGGACAACCTAGTGTGTGGGTCAATGTTCAAAGCTATTTGAGCATTATGTAGACAGATTTGTAACCAAGAAAAGCAGACATATGCCAATTCCTCTTTACCCAGCCTGTGTCCCTCCCTGCCCCACCATCCCACAGAATATTGCAGAGGGTGTTTCTGCAGTTATGTTGATGTTTTTGAGTGAAGCTTGAAGGATCCATACAGCCTCACTGCTGGGAAGGGAGCATTGCAATGAATTCCCATTTTATAAGTCATATTGGGAACAGAAGAGCTGGCTCAGCTTTTATATGGGGCGCAACTGGCCAGGCAGGGCAGGCTGATAATACAAAGGAATGATAACAGGGAGAGAGAGAGCATCTGGAGACAAAGGAAAGTCAAAGACAGAGAAGAAGCTGGTAGCTATAGGAGAAAAGGAGAGAGAGAAAATCAGTAGGGAGTGCAAGGTAAGGAGTCTTAGTGGAAAGAGAAACTATGAGAAGAAAGAACAAAACAGCAGAGAGACTGATAAAAGGTGCAGTGAATAAAGAGTACGTGAAAAGAGAGGGATAAAAAAGAATATTTCACATCTGCTCATGGGGTTCAGATGACAGTTTCTGCTTAAATTCATGGTACATGTGTGAACACGCAGGTTCCCTAGGTGACTTTGAAAATCTCAGCCAGGAAATCCATCCAGCCAGAAACAGTGCCTCAGACAGGAAGCGTTACCTCTAGAAAAGCCAGTTCAGGAGCTGAATCACATCAACTGGCCAATTTTATTTTATTTTTTAATGGAAAAAAATGAGGTTAGGAAAAGAGAAATGGCTGCTGCTTGTCTAATAAGGGCATTTCAGACTGTGTACATGCGCTAATATTTTCCACTGGAGGAATACAGAACCTTTCCTCATTTCCCATCGCCTTTTGGGACTTGTATTCTGCACCAAACTTCTCCTCCTGGCATCTCTTTCTGCTCGCTTTTGGTTTTCTTCTCTGATTCCATTGCACAGGGAAAGAAAGGAAGCTGCTGGGTGCTGGGAAGGAGCCTGCCTCCTGCCCCTTCCCTGCCTGCCCTTTTACGGGGGACCTCGCTCGGAGAACTGGGGAGGCTGGTTCCTGCACGAGCTTGCCATCAGTTTTCTGTGGTATTTGCAGTGAGATGAGTAGATGTGCATGTGCCTCCTTTACTAGTGGTTCTGTAAAGCGATTAGTTTTGTATTATAATCAGGTGCAGTATCTGGCGCTGTCATTATATCCTTCCGAGGGGGGTGGCGATTAGCGGTGGCAGAGGAAAGGTAGCTCCTGCAGACAGGTCTGCTCCCTGCACTGGCTTTCTGCATCTCTCCCCCATTTTGGAATCAGTGCTTACCATCGGGTTTATAAGATGCTAACACAGGGCAGGTTTTTTGACTGCTGCTTAACGTAACTCCTCCTTCCCTTAATAATATAATTCCCTCCTAATTTAAGGTGATACTCTGGTTTGTGAATTTTCACACCTACACTTCTACTTCTTCTGCACATGTAAATGAGGGGTGGCACGGGTGACGGATTGCAAATTTACCAAAAAGAACACCCAAAAAAAATGCATCAGCTGGAGCTTTAAAGGCAGCATATTGAACACACGTGGCTAAAATTAAACGTGCACTAGATGTTGGTTGAAATCTCACTATGTTTTCATCAAAACACAGTTCTGGAGGTGCTCTTCATTCCTGCCTTGCTGGATTGCACATTATAATTTAATCCCAAAATCCAGAATTTGGCTCTCTTTCCACACAGTAAGTGGAAATCTGGTTCTTTGTGTTTCCCTAATTTGTATTATTTATAATAACAATAAGTCTCCTGAGCTGGTGGTGGAAGGCAAATGACAGACCCTTCACCTATTATGCCATGTTTTTTATCAATTAGCTTGCTGAATATTCCAGATGAAACCAGTGTTTGTATTGGCTAGAATCCGGGCTGCGTCTGAAGAAATATTTTATTGAAATGAGCATTAGGAAAGCTTCGGAATATTACCAAAAATAGATTTTCGTGCTTAAATAAAATACTCTCCTTAGCCCGTTGCATGCATAGTGTACTATTAAGCTGTTATTTCAAAGACTGGCCTATTTTCAGACTTTCAGCATCTGTAAAAAAATTAATAATGATAAAGAGGGAATTCATATTTTCAGGCTTTTAAAAAGCCCATTGTGTAAGTCAGCAGCTCTTACAATAGGCATCTGTCTGAAAAATATTCCTCAAACTTTCACATGAAGTGGTGCTGTGTTCATTAAACACCCTGCTTTTGTAGTCCCCTCCGGTCAAAGATAAAACTCTTCTGAAGAGCTTTCCAAACTGGATTTGTGAAACCACATATATTTCTGTCTTGAAGAGAGCCTACCTGGATGCTCACAAGCTAAAACAGACATGGCATTTATTGATGGCTGTGTCAAGAGCTGAGCAAATTTATTTCATGTGAGTAAATGTTTCAGACGAGATGAAGGATGGGAAGTGAATTATCTTCCAGGCAATAACTCATGCTACATATCTACGTGGGTTTTACAGAACTAGGCCAAGGGACTACTGGGTATGTTAGGCCTACAGATGCCTTTTGTGTTTTCTTTCCTTTTTAGGACATACTAGAGCTGTATAATTAAATGGAGATTATTGGCAACATTATTTAGCAGTCATTACGGAGTCATTAGGGTTCTGCTTGGGCAAGAAGATAAGTCCCCTTCCTCTCTCACACTTAATGCTTCTATCAACAGCTTAGAAAAGTGGTTCACAATGAATTGCTACTTAAGTACTCCTATCTTCCTCTGCAATCTCCCTCCTGTTGTTCTTCCCTGTGGGCTAAATCAGGGGGTCAGTACACTTTGCTTGCCTGATGTAATGCAGGCTTTCCCCAAGCTTTTGGCACTTTGCAACTGCTCCTGTAGAAAAAGAAAAAGAAAAAGAAAAAGAAAAAGAAAAAGAAAAAGAAAAAGAAAAAGAAAAAGAAAAAGAAAAAGAAAAAGAAAAAGAAAAAGAAAAAGAAAAAGAAGAAAAAGAAAAAAAAAGGGGACTCACAGGGGATGGAGAGAGCCACTGCTGAGCCGAACAGGGATGCCTTTCTTGTACTTTGTCCCTCTCTGTAGGCTCCTCAGACACGGCGGTGCTCCCCTTCCTCTGCAGCAGATGCTTCACACGGTGATACTGCACAAAGCTCCGGGTTGCTCCATGAAGAAGGAATTATGCCACCTAACTGCTTTCTAGGCTCCGTGGCTCTCCGGTGGTTGCCCTAACACAGGATTTTTGAGGGCTGGATTCCCTCCATACCACACGGTGGAAGTGGGCATATAGTCTGGTGTCATTACATAGCAGTTAATAATTCTGCAAATGTGCGTGCGTGTGTGTGTGTGTGTGTGTAGGTTAGAGCTGGCCGGAAAAGGAAACGTCTGTTTTGTGGGAAATTCCAGGTTGTCAACATTTCATTTTGTTCTGCGCTGGAACGAAACATCAACATTTCCGAATACCGGGCAAAACGGGACAGCCTGTGTCGGTGCTTGCCTTCCTGCCTGTCCATCCCTTTAGCTGCCATCTGGGCAGCCCCGCTCAGCACCTGGGCACCGTGGGCTTGGAGGGCGCCGGGCAGGGGCAGAGGGCTGCCGGCTGGTCTGGCTGCCCAGGGAGACTCCAGAGAAACGTTTAATGAAATCAGCATGCTGCTTCTGACAGGCGAACAGCTCCGTATCTTCAAAGCAGACCGTTACCGTATTTGGTTTTCTCGTGTTTTGATCTGAAATTTTGTTTTGAACCAGGCGAATCAAACCTGCCCTTCCTTTTCGATTCGTCACCTGATAAAGTCCAAATCCAAGAGGCCCAAGAAATGCACTGCCTCAGAGGCAGAAGGAAAGCCCGTGCACATATCCACAGAAGAAGTGGCAGTGTTTTCTGCTCTTTCAGGACAAAACCCTCTTTCAGAATCGTGTGCCCTCAGCAGGAGAATGTAGCAAAAAAGCACTCAGCAGTTCCCAGGAAAAGTCCTTCAAAATAGGGAAAATAAAAGTAGAGAGTTTTAATTATGTCCTTTTTTTTTTTTTCTACTGGAGCATAATCGAGGATTTAATTTTATAGGCTTCATTGCTGAACACTTCAACGCTTTCTGTTTAATGCGTATCGGTGTGGAGGTGAGGGGTAAGAAGCAAGTGTGTTACACCAGCGTGGAGGCAGCGTGGGCTAATCCTGCCAGGTGCTGAGCACCAGCAGTGAGCAGGAGTCAGGGGTTACTGGTCAGAGATGGAGGAACACATTTCCGCCTTAAACCAGTAGCAGTGACATTCATTCTTACTATGCACATCTAAACCGAGTTCCAGGGTCTGCTTTTGCAGTCTGGCCACCACTGAATTTTGTGTCAGGACGTAACCTTCTCTCCTTCATCTCTGCCACATCCTCCCCATGTTCCCTGGACACCAGGCCCCTGTGTCCCCAGCACTGGACCCGGCCACCAATACTAATGGGAACTTTGCTGGTAATTCCAGTGGTACCAGGACTTTGTCAGAGAATTTTGCACTCAGTTTTAATGGCAGCAGCATTAGACCACAGACTTGGTAGAAGATGAGAGGGGCAAGTGTTCTGGGACATCAGCAAATCAAACTACTGCCCTAGAGTATGCATCTCAAAATACAAATTTTCCCTAGAAATAAAGTCTTTCCTCTACTTTAAAAATTATTTCTTCCCCCTCCCCCCCTCCCCCAAATTAAAGCAATGCTATATCTCTATATCTCTCACTAAGCTGTTGGACATTTCCTTCTAAGTAGATGTGTATATGCTGTTGCAGACACCTGCCTGGAGTATTATTTCCATTATACCTCAGAGATATTTAACAGCTAAGCAGTGACAAAGCTCTCGTATGGATAAGATACCAAATATATATGTACATACAGAAAGATGACATTACATTTGAATAGCAACCTACCATAGACCTTTGATTTTAAGAGGAAAGTTAATATGAAGACGCAAGAAACATGATATGCAGAGCCAGTAACGTCTCAATGTGCTTTAAACCCTGCGGCCGGTCCTGGGAGTCAGTTGATCCCAACCGAGTGTGTTCAGGTCTGGCCTGAATTGCAAATGGGGCTCACCCTGGCAACGTTATTTTGGAAACAGCAGCTGGGGGACTGGCACAACAGCAGCTGGGCGAATGGCACGCAGGGCAGACAAAGCCCCAGTGAGGCACGTGTGAAGGCCTGAGCAGAAGTGGCAGAATTTCATAGTCATTACTGCAAACTTTTTCACTATTATGCATGAGTAGTGACAGGCTTGCATTGTTAATCAGAGTAATTAGGATTTAGTTTGAGGCATGACAATAACCTGAGCCTCATAAAGGCCTGAAGGCGATCCATTTTCTCCCCTTTTGCTGGGAGTCTCCCATTGT
>NW_009646631.1:2622683-2647097 GCF_000708025.1 Charadrius vociferus
TCTTCAGGCTTGACAGGTTGAAGTCTGACAAGCTATTAGAAAAAACGACTGATCATTAGGCTGTCTAAAACAGACTTAGCTTGTTTCTGTCTGCATTCATTGATTTATCTGCAGAATGATATTGTTTGAAGCTTAGCTCACTCATGCTGCCGCCAGCTGACAGAGCTTGTATGATAAAATGGCAAAGCGTGGCTCTGGCTAAACACACGGGGCTTTCTGTCTTTGCTGTTTCGCTGCTTTTGACTCATTCCATAGCAACAATAAGTTAGTCCAATATTATCGTGAGAAAGAAAACCAGAAATACACCAAATGGTTTAAAGCCATTTTTTGATGACCTCAAACCCTAGTATCTCTGACAAATACGGAAGGATAATGTCAGCTTTCCCCAGATCATTTCAGAGCAGTATTTTCTAGGTCAGCTGCTGTGGGCTATGCACTTTGCTTCACTGAGTTCAGAACTAGGCTTATTACAAAATCTGATAAAAGCTCTCCTTTATGCATGTCTTTTCCTCTCCTAAGCAATGTTGTAATTAAAAAAAGAATTAAATTTGAATTTAATTTAAAATAAACTGATTAAGTCCCTACTACATTATTTGAGTTGTGAGATTTACTGCGGAGTTATTCTTATACTCTACTCAAGCTTTCATAAAAAAAATCACATCAGATTGGAAAATTTTCCTGAAACATTGGACATTTTTCTTGAACAGGATTGCATTCTTGTTTGTCATTTGCAATGACATCTGTTTTTCCAGTCTTCTCATCTTATTTCTTCCATTTTTAAAAAATTACTGGCTTTCTTACAGGATTCAAGTCTCAAAGTGGAAAATAAAGAACTAATTCAGCTCTTCTTTTCCATTGGCAGGAATACGGTCATCCTACTCTCTTGGAAAAAAAAAAAAAGCATCTGTTTTGCACCATTATGCATGTAGAACACATATGCACAAGCAACCTTAAACACATATTTGTATGCACTTGCATATGCATATCCATATAGTATATATATGGCATATTATATACATAAATTCTCCTGTTTGTGAAAGATATATAACGTGACCTCTAAAAAGAAATAAAGATGTGGTTTAAAGCAGGTAGAAATATGGAGAAGTAGCTTCATAAATACTTATTTACATTTACAGATATTAAAGAAAAGAAACTTTGCGTGGCACAAGCATGGTCATATTCCTGCAAAGGGATCAAGGGATACTTAACGACATAGGAGTAAAGTCCCAAGTTTTATGCAAAAGTGACCTTCTTTGTATTGCATTCTTCTTTTCAGTAGCTGCATTAATAATACGTGGCCTTTACATTTACATTGTGTTGTATTTCCATTTATAACTTTAAGAAGATCCATGTGTAGCTTGCCAAGAGAGGCAGCACAAAAACTCTGCGCGGTTTTCCTAAGGCTCTACACAAAGGCTGAAGCCGCGGTTAGAACCTATTGTGGCTTCATTTGTAGTCTTCACACAGAGATTTGCCGAAGGAGGTTTACCGCACTGCATCTTGCATAAAAGGTGGAATATATGCAACCAAACTGATGTTTCCATTTAGCCAGGTGTCAGAATCTAGTTATGCTCCAAGTTTTTCACAAAGATAATTTTGAATACTTTTGTAGAGGACGAAGAATTCAGTATGGTACCTTTATCACAAATTGTTTACTAGGTTTTAATATAATAGAAATCTACATTAATATACTTTCAGGAACAACCAAAAATACTTCTTTCTTTGACTTCTTACAGCATGCCCATCTCTCTGGGATATGAATATATAGCGCTAGGTTCTACATTTGTTTTGCCTTCTCCCCACCCCCCTCCCCCGAAGATGTTAACGTAGATCTGTGCAAATTTATGAAACAAACACTGCTGGAACATTAACCTCTGAGTTAGTGTGTGAATCAGATGGAAAAGGTTTTTTATGACAGATCTCCTTAGGCCCTTTTACTATTTTGTTTTGTTGTTTGATTTCTATGCTTAGCGAACATTTAAAAAGCAATTCAGAGACTTTGGGGTTCATTAGTAACACAGAAGTCTCCACCAAAATACTTCTGGAAAATAGTTGGGGAATTATACAAGAATGAGGAAGCCCATTAGGGGCAAATTGGACATAGCAGTTAAAAGAGTAAAATATTTGCAAGTAGCACGCATACTTTTAAAAGAATAAATGTATGCCAGTCATCAATTGCATTGATAAAAATGGACTCTGAATGAGCCACAGCCAGAAGCAGCTGGCATAGCTAAACAGCAGTGTAATAGACACCATTCAAAATGAAAAGACATCTTCCAAAATGTGGAAGCTGTGTCCAAAGAAAGAAAACAGAGGAAGAGTATAATCCCCAGCAAAATAAATGTTAAACCACAGCAAAGCAAGCCAAAAATATTAGTGGAAGCAACTTGCAGAAGTAATGAGAGCTAACAGTAAAGCCTTTTGTATATACATCAGAAGCAGCACAGTTGGACAGTTAGCAGGATGAGAAGAAGCAGCAAAGGAAGATAAAGACATTATGGAACAGCTAAATGAATTATTTGCACTGGGTCCTGCTGTAAATGAGGTGGGAGTCTTTCACACTGGGGTCATTCTTTACACAGAATGAGTCTGTGCAAACTCCCAGATTGGAGTGTCTGAGATTTTAGAGCAAATCACTACCACAACAAATCAGTAACAATAGACGGTATTCACACAGGAGATTTGGAAGAATTAAAATATGAAATTGTCAGTCAATCAACTGTCATTGTGATTGATCAAATCAGCACCGGTGGCAGGATAACATGAAAGGTATAGATAACGGAAACAAGAATAATCAGAGCAGCTTTCTATAAAGGAGTCTAAAAAGATAACACCCTTCCACTTACAAAAGTGATGACTGAAAGGGTAGAACGGTGAAATTATCTGAAATTATGAAGATACAAAACTTTTACAACAGTAGGGGAAGTAAGGGCCATCTTATTAGACAACAGGAAAATACAGAAGAAAGAAGTGACTTTTTGTTCAGCATGTCACTAAAGTGTGGAACTTCTTGCTGTGAAGGACAAACAGGTGAAGTCTTTCCCCCTGAAATTACTGGATTAGACAAATTCATGAAGATCATATGCTTTATTTGGTATTAATAAGTGGTGGTTTACATGCTGCCTCTGGCTCAGAAAGTACTTTGGGTGAATGTTGGAAGATGGGAAGTAGGGAATAGCTGAAGAACAGACACTCAGAAGAAGGGTACAGGGTGAGCCCTACCTTAATTGAACCTGCTGCCAGAGATAAAACACTATCAAAGAGATATTGGTCTGGGCCTGTGTTATATTTCTTATGCTTTCACCCCATGAATTAGGCTTTTTGTCTATATAATTCTCCTCTTCTCCAGAGATGCTTACTTCTGTGATAGTTTTCCTCTTCTGACTGGATGACTGGGCACAGCTTGGGCAGCAGAAACATGAGAGAGGTACCTAAAGGAGGAACCTTTGAATAAAAATCTGTAAAATAATGTCATCGTTTTCTCTGTACCTTCAAAACCCATGTGGTTCAACAAACAAAACAACTGACCACAGTGAATTTTTCCACATTTTTTTTTGCTTTACTGTGGACATAGTTTAGTATTACAGCTTTTATCGGCTCAGCACATATTTAGCTCTGTCTTTGCTTTTGGGTGGGGACAGGAATGTCAAATGAGTTTTCCCACCTTTGCTTCTGACTTGAAGAAAGCAGAATGTGATTTGTTTTCTTTAGCCACAAGACCACGACACAGGACAGATAAAGTGATTTGCTCCTGTGTATGCAGGAAAAACTGCAGCCAAGCCAGAAACCAAATCTGGGATGTCTGAGTCCCATTTCTCATCCTGACCATTGGAATGTCCTCTATAATTGGTAAGAATGTTCAAATTATGAGGTGTCACTTCAGAATCTATTCAGGATATAACTGACCGTGATATGTCTTTTTAAAAAAATGTTTTCCATGCTCTATCATCAAAAATTTCAGCTTGAACACAGTTAACGCAGCCCCAAGTTTTGGAAACAAGATTTAGGCCCTTCAGGGGATTGTCCTTCCCTGGTGTTGCTAATCCTGTGGTTCTTAAGGCATTTTTTTTTTTCATAAAAAGGAAATGTGTTTTGTTTTACTTCAATGTTTACAAGTGTTTGTCTGGGAAATATAGGATTATAAAGGAACACATTTCAAGCACCACGCTGGGTGTGTTAGTGCTTTGTATTCTGCTACCACATCTGAACTTCCTTCATGTTGCGTTTCATAATGTCCCAGACAAATAAAAATGAGATCATATTTGCTAGAATTGTTTAATCGTCAGTGGTCTGACCCTGAAAAAGATGAGGCACGTTAGTTTTCCGTCACCCTGGATGGAAACTGAGGTTGCACAGCATCTGGCAGGACATTCTCAGCACCTCACCGAATTTGTGCTTTTCACTTAAGTCCCAGACTACGTCTATTTTCTTCAATATACTGCGAACATATAATTATAGTTAGCACAATTGGTACTTTCACTTTTAACCGAAATGCCTCTACCCAGCAGGCAAAATAATAATCATGAGATGACATTGTGATGAATGATGATGCCTCCAACAAAATGCTGGCGCCATAAATGGAAAAGGACAGTAAATTTTGTCCTATTTTTTGAAATTGCATATGCTGCAAATCCATTTTTAATGAAAATTAAACACCGCATTTTAAGCTACAAATCACAATAGGCTTTAATGCAATAATCCACCAACATCTCTTTTCCTCAGTTCAAGTCCTGGCGGGGAGTTTCAAGACAATGCCTAATAAAAGACATATTGATTTGAGGGTGGTTCCTTGTGATAAGACTGTTTCCAGTTGTAGCTCTTTGCAGTCCTTCATTTTAAGGAATAAAGAAAAGGAGGTAAAGCCAGGAAAATGGGTAAAGAAAGATAAAATATGCAAAACACAATGTGTTTGGGGCACCCTTGTTCTGCTATCTGTACAATTGTACAGTCCATTGATTACAGTGGTATTTCTCCTGACTCAAATTTACACAAATGGAACAGCATCAGGCCTTCTGATAACCATGATTTATGCCCTTCCTGGCGGTCACAGCAGATAACAGTGTTAAACTATACCTTCTCCTGTTTAAACACAGTAATGTAAGATATTCTCTTGGAAATGACAAATATGATAATTTTGTACGTAGGCTCACAAATGGATTTTAAGGGCTTGAAAACAATTGTCTGCGCTTTTATTTGTTTTCTTTTTCAGGGTTCAAACTTGACTAATTTTCTATTCCAAACACACAACATTAATGAAATGATTTACAGACTGATTAAAAAGCTGACATTTTTCAAACAAGGTTTTCTGGCTGAATGCCAGCTTTTCAGCAGTGGAAATACTCAATAAGAAGCTCAAATTATTTCTGAAAGTCTTAAATAAAAATATTAAAACTCCCTCAGAAAAAAATCGTAAGTGTGTTTTTGCAATGAACATGAAATACATTATCCATTCACATGTTCATTCTTGGAATGGCTCTAAATCCATTACCTGCTTAGATAATATTGGCAAACATTTCATCATCGGAATTTCCTGAACCTTTAGACAAAAAGAAATGTCCTTTTGCTTCACAGACTAGCACACAGTCTTCCTGGGGAGGAGTCCTCTTTTGGGGTTACTTCTAAGGCTTCACCACCCCTGTCATTTGGCAATTCCTGACCTCTGAAGGAAGAGAGCAAAGCCCATACAAGTTGCCGTTCTCTCTTTCCGTACGGCTGACACGCTCTGATCCCCAGCACCAGAGCAGTAATACCGCTGAATTAACAGAGGGTTTGTCTATACCACCGTCACAGAAATTCCTTTCCGGATTATGGAAAAAGTGGTTTCAGGGAATCTGTCTTGTCTGCTGAAAAAAAAAAGATTTAATGAAAAATTGATGACCAAATCGAGCACTAGCCTCTTCTCAATGAAAGCCTTGTTTGAGCCAAAATCCCCATAAGCATTAGCAACGAACTTCAGTAAGTTTAGAAGAGCAGTACCAGCTGAAGAATAGCTGCAGCACCATGTTTGGAGAATGCCGTCTGTTTGCTCTTGCTTTATAACATTCCTGAGCGTGGTAAGCACTTGAGATTGCCACTGCTGGGCATGCCAGCTGGCTCGCTTTCCTTCTTCTGTTCTGCAGAAGAATCCTGGCAAGTGAAATATTTTCAAAATGTGTTTCTGACACAGTGGTGGAAGACTTACAGCTATTGTTTGAAGCAGGCAAGAAGGAATAGCTACATGCATTCTCCTTGTTGGAAGAATCACATCTTAATGAAAAAGTTCTGGATTTTCACTGCAGAAGATAGGTGTATTTTGAATCTTTCCAACAGAGACAACCTTAGCAGACTAGTTTTAGTGGAAATACTTGTTTTGATAGGTGAGGAAACACAATTACTAATGTGTTTTGTCACTTGAGTCTCTCTTGACAAACATTCCGTGAGGATTATAATATAAATACATAACTGCTTTTCCTCATTTCAGCATGCCACTTGTGAACAATTTTGTCATAACAAACCCCATCTTCCCTGCTTTTCATTTATCTCCCTAAAATAGAAATGGTCTTTTTCCATTTATCCTGCTAGAATAAACATCTATTAATTCTCCCAGGTCACAAAACCTTCAGCTTCTGAAGGTTAGAAATGTCTGCACAGTATGCAACTCCTTTGGTTTAGTTCTGCCTTGAATCAACTCAACAGAAAATGTCCAAATATTTGCCCGGTAATGGGAAAAATGAATGTAATTGATCCACAGCTCTTATGTACAACATCAAAGTACTTAGAGACAAGAAGCTATAGTAAGACAGTGACTAATAACTGTATGAGGGGATTTCCATTAGCAGGCCCACAAGGAAGATGATTCTAATTTGTGAGTGTCTTGTGAAAAGTTAAAACTGTCATGAACTATACAAGGAGTTTTTAATAAAACCGAAGTCATGGAAAGAGGCATCGCTTTTTATATGCGTGACCTTGGGATACCCCAATTAAGGTCAGATGCAATCATAAATTACTTGCATCCACTGAATCCTCCTTCAAATCTTCCCATGACACAATTTAGAGTCTTCTACCCCAAACCTTCCAAATCACTGTGGTTTTGTTAGCTCTGTGGATAGCAATGAGCAAACTGAGCTACAATGAGTAGTTCTAAAATCTCATGGGATGTAGTGATCCTTTCCCTGATTCCAGTAAATGCAACCTTATGGATGTGTAACAGCTCCTGGCACAGTGTGACTTGTGGGGCTGACATAGGTGATCTCTTGAGGTAACTACAACTAATATCTACACAACTTACTTAAGATGAAAGAAAAGAGAAATAAAAGACTGGACAGGGAGCTGATTGTGTCACCTTTGCCTTTACTTTTACTTTGCACGCAATATTTAAACAGTGGCAGCAGAATCTCCCTCTCAGTTGTGTTTTCATAATATTCTCAGATGAAAGCTGCATTTCAAATTTTACTCTGCTTTAGGAAGCTTGTGCTGTTGTCAACATCTGCTTAAATTATTATCCTAGGTTCTTACAGATAATAGTTCATCTTCACTTTTGTAATCATGCTTACATATGCAAGGAACATACATACATCTATGACATTTCTTCCATATAGCATATATCATTGGAATAGTCACCGTTAAACTAACCTTGGATATTTTTCCCCACAAGCTAAACTGTTCTCAAGAGCGCACATATAGTGGAAAGGGGAAGAAATAGTAAGAGCATCCTTTTTTTTCAGCCTTTGCAGATGGATGAAGTGTGAGAATCAGGGACCAGGCCCACAAGCCTTTGCCTGGAATCAGTGTGAAACGAGAGGTAAAGAGCATATTAAATTGTGAATTTCTTCTCTTTCCTTGCATTCCAGTGGGGCTGCCTGGTAGCTTGTTCCCTGAAAAGGCACATCACAAATTC
Organism: Charadrius vociferus; assembly: GCF_000708025.1. Classification (NCBI taxonomy): domain Eukaryota; kingdom Metazoa; phylum Chordata; class Aves; order Charadriiformes; family Charadriidae; genus Charadrius; species Charadrius vociferus. The sequence goes on from NW_009646631.1 coordinate 2,630,560, forward strand.
TTCTGCATTTGTGCCAAATTCTTGTAGCATAAAGGATTGCATTTTTTCTGAGACACAGTGCTTTGGATGTACTCCTTAATGTGGTTCAGCTTCCTCGCTGCCTCTTATTTTAGCCCATGCCTTAACGGTATAATTTAACCTTAAATTAGAGGCATATTTTACCCTTGTTTTGTATGCAGAAATTCCTTTGATGTAATTGGGAGCCCCGTGCAAAGATGGAGGGTTTATCATGGCCCTTTGAATGCATGTGACATGGCAATTTGTCCAAGACATATTCTCATGCAAGAAGAATGGGATCCCATTGTGGGAAAATCTAGGGCCAAACAGTGCACAGAACTGACGTCAATAGGATTGAACATAGTGTGAAGTTATGGCAAAATCTGATGTATTAGCTGCTTGGTGCCAGTGGTGGGTTTTTTTGCATCCACTACTCTTAGCATTGCTGATGGAGAGCGCATATCATATTGTCCCGAGAAACCCTAACCCTTGTTGCAAGAGGATGAAAGGGAGATGATCTCAAGAGTCTGAGTGACCGTTTCAATTGAATACATGTGGACAGAGTCCAATCCAAAGCCCACAGAAAACTGTGGAAGTGATCCTGATGAGCCCCACTATGAAATCTTAGGATTAGGATTTGAAATAGAGTCAGTGAGCACAGAAGCCACTGTCTTACCAGATAAAAAGACATGATGCAATTTTGCAATTGAGCACGCTCTTTTCAATCAAAGCATCTCCAGGCTCTTTTTATCTTTTTTTTTTTTTTTTTGCCTCTCTTCATTCTTTCTTAATAAGGCAAGTTTTGTTGACCTTTACATGGCCTCTCATGAAAGACTCCCTTAAAGAATAAAGTTCTAAGCCACAACTCATCTCCTACAGAAACCTAAATAAAAAATATAAACAATTTAAAAGAGATGTAAAACTTACCACATCTTCTTATTTAGGCAGCAATTTCATCAGTGTTGTTCTAGCCCTTTGGCTATAACAGTGGTCACATCTCCTTTGCAACCTCTCCATGGGGTCTTAATCTCTAGATACATATAAATTGCATTCATTCTTTGAGCACAGGACAGGATAATGCAGGGGAAGACAGGAGGGATTGGTTTGAAAGTTCTGGAGTTTATGAAAGGCATGTGAGATAAGAAAATGTCAAGGAAAACAGATCATGGGCAGAAGCAGATGTTCAGCTTATGGCCACATCTTTGATCCTTTCTTCTTTGCGTCTCTCTTACATGATGTGTATAGAGACTGTATAGAGCCTGCATTGCTAGTGTGCAGAAGCAAGGGGCATCGTAGACTTGCAGCAAGATGGGTCTGTAAGAGGATTGAAGGGGGTCACAAAGTCAATTTTTGCCCTGTTTTCTCCTGAGAAAGTAGGTCTCCTGTCAGCTAGGGTGCAACCAGTACACAGCCTCTAGCCCACATGTGTAGCTACACAAGCAAATCTGGGTCAACAGCAGTGCTAGCCTTCAAGAAATATTTCTATGTATGGATGAGGGAATCGCTCGGAACAATACCTGTACCAGAGCCCGTAGAACTCTGCAGCAAAGACCTAGCTGAAGAACCTGAACGATGCGGTCAGGTGATTTATATCAGGATGAGGATCTGGCTTTAAACAGGCAGAGGAAGAGAATTTTGAACATAAACAACATAAGCATTTAAAATTAGTTCAGACTTTTGTTAGAAAAGCAATACTTAAAGTGCTGCAGAGACCATGTGAATCTCCTTGTACCTGTGCATCAGGTTTCTGGATAATGTCTTCAGTATCTCACAGGTACTGAAGCTTGCCAGCTGTGTGTTTCTGCAGCTGCTTTTTATTGAAAGACACAATAAACACTACAGTCGTGTAAATCCTCTATAAATAGCTGTAGCAAAAGCCATTCCTGCATCCTGTTCAAAGTTAAACACCATGCTAACTCCCCAGTCCCTCTCTACTAGCTTGTAAATTGAGCATAATACTAATAGTTACCTTTTTCTAAGTGTTTTAAGATCTTCTAATGAGAGGCGTTATATACTAGTAAAGTCCAAACCATTAAAAATAGTTGCTTATTTATTTCTCATAATTTCTGAGCCATCATTTCCAATCCACCTCCATTGTTCCCAGCAAGCAACTAAAATAATTAACAGCAGACAGCCTATTAAGAAATGGAAAGTGTTTTGGTTACTTGCTATTTGTGGGCATGCATTGTTCGAGCATGGGAGCAGCCAACTGCAGTTGGGAGAATTTCTGCGCACCACAGACATTTTATCTCCAGTGTTTACCAGATTCTGAATCTGGACAAGTTCTGAGATTGTCCAGTTTCTCTAAATTTCAATGTCCAAAATTATGTAGTTAACAATGCCTAAAGAAACTCCATTTAAGTGTCATAATTTTTTTCCTGTTTAAGCCAGCTTTTTTTCCTCCCTCACATTCTCTATCCCCTCTACCTCATGGAGCCCTTTAGTTCTCTCCAGAACTTTTGGTGCAATCATTGATTGGGGGTTAGATGTCACCCTGATGCAGGACATGTACAAAGCAACAGATATACCAACCAATTGGCATTTTATAACCAAAAAAAGAAAGCAAAAAATAAAGTAAGAGCAAAAATGGTAAAATGAAAAGCCTGGGTTGTCCTACACACAGAGGACGTGTGAGACATCTGCGTGTGCTGAGACTCGCTTTAACAATGAGGCTTTTCAGTCAGACACTATAAAGCAGAGGAGAGACTCTACTGAAGGCTGCAGTGACAGCAGTCAAGTGGCTGTAGACAGGCAGAAGACTAATTTTCTCTCAGATGTCTTACAGGTTAAGATACCACAATGAATCAAATTTACTTGGCCTTTGGTTTGGATTTTTTTGTGTCTGTTTCAGACTGGAGAAGGACTTCCGTGCCTGCAAGTTTGGCATTTGTTCTAAGGATATTAGTTGTTCTAATCAAACATATTATTTCTACTCTCGGATATTTCCTGTTTTTCTATAAGCAGAAAACTTGTTGCTAGGGATACAGCTTTCTCTCCATCTCTGAGCTCTCTCCATGAGGTATAGCTGGATCCAGGGCACATCTCTGGAGGTTCCTTGGAGTGGGTGGTGCATGATGGAGACAGAAAGAGCCACAGCAGTGCCTTCATGCTACTGGAGTGGTATTACTTGAAAGGAAAGTTACAGCTTTGGGAATGGGGTGATACCTGGCATTGACATCTAGAAGGATTGAAAAGAATAGACCACCTTGAGAAGACTTCTCAAGAGAGAGATAGGAGAATGGCTGAAATGCCTGATCTCCTGGGACCAACACCATCCTTCCCCGCTGCCAAATTTCGGCTCAGAACAATTTAAAACTGGAATCTAATAAAACTATTTTCTAGTAAAGCCTTTATATCATTCCTGATACCGTTTTGTTTGTGGTCTAGACAAGCCAAAGATGTAGTGCCCATCTTGCCTCAGCACTGCTGTGCTTTGCACATCTCGACACTGGTCAGGCAAATCTACCTAATGATGTAAAATAGGGACAATAGGGAGCTATGGCAAGCTTGTAGCACAGACTCCATATTGCCTTCACAAAGAATCCTTTCCCTGAGGTACCAGCTGCTGCTTTTAATTAAAAAACAGTTAAGTGCATTCCTCCCCAGCCTGAGAGGAGCAGCTTCACAGACACTCCAGCAGTTAGTCACATGCTAACAACCATGATAAGCATAATGGGCTTTGGTGACTGAGGAGCCTTGCAGGAGGTTATTATAAAAATAACTGTCAACTTTTCTCCTGCAACTGTCTGCAATGCTCCTCAGAGAGAGAGCGTTTCTGTTTGCTTGCTCCATGGCTATGACACCGTGCAGTCTATCCTGCAACGCCTTGTGAGGGCTCCTCAGCCCGGAGACACCTGTGACTTCGGGCCACCCCAGCCCTGCTGGAGGTGGTTGCTCTCCTCACTGATTTTGCCTTTGGACTCTCTTCTGGAGTACTTAACGAGGCAACCAGCCAGGATTGCCTGTCTGCCGGGAACGGTTTGGAGACCACTAGCTCATTTAACCAAAGCTATCCATGGCACTATTATTTTTCAGATAGCTCTTGGGATAATGACTTGATCCAGGGGATATCCTGGCTTAATTAGTCACTATGCCAAGGATTAATATCATTATTGATACAAGTAACAAAGTTGAAGGCATCAGATACATAGTTACAATTTAAAAAACAAAAAATCTCTTCATTTCATTTTCTAGATCACCACTTAAAAAATAGGGAGATCTTAAACTGGACTGTGTAATTCTGCAAGACACAATCCCCTCCCTGCTGCCTTTTTTCCTGTTCTATTTCTGGCTTGCGTGGCGGAGAGGATGATTTCTCCCTGGTGAAAAATATTAAAAGAATTATAAAAGCATGCATTGTAATTTTCTAGGAATGGAGTATGCTTCACACGCCTACTGAGTGATGTACATGAAAATCCATGTACTGTACATGTTGCAGAAGAAAGCTTTTTTGTAAGATTTTTTTTTTTTAATGACCTGTGCCTAGAATACTAAAATTGAAACCTTGCTCTGGGTGGTCTTTATTTTTGGCTGAAGCCTCCTAATAGTTCCATAAATATTAATTTATGAAGAACGCAGAACACAAGTGAATGTAGAACTGACCACTTTCTTGGTGTTCTCATATTACTTAAACTATATTATTATTATTTGCTTATAGAACAGTGGGAATACTGTTAAAAAAATTAAATGGGACTTTTATCATTGAAAAAGTTTGTGGTTTGTTTATTTGGATCAAAAAAAAAAAAATAATTAACTGAGCACATGCAAATAACTTCAGAAATAAAGTACAACAGTACTAGTTTTGACACCAGCCCCATTTGTTTCCTCTGAAATGTTTTGCCAGTCCAGCAGCCAGATATTTCAAGAACAGCCTCACAAGGGAAGATTAAATGTGTGTGTTTTTATAAAACAATGACATCTTGTTTTCAAAGCCCTGCAAGCTTAAAATGGATATTAAAGCAGTCACATATAAACTGCAGTTCCCAAGGACAACTGTTTAGCTTAAGTGCCATTTAATGTTCTCCTAAATGGTTCCGCTGTTTAGTGTGCAATATATCTTCTAGATTAGACCTTTAATCCTTTACATTGTGCTTGCTGTGTCAAAGAGGGCTTCATGCCAACTTCTTCCTATTGGTGGGTCTCTTTCTCTCTCTTTTAAGAGGCACATGAAGAACATCAAAGTCTCATGTTTTGCCTCTTTGAATCCAAACAAGGAATCCAGTTAAAAGTTTTTGTGAACTAAAAAGTTTAAACAGTTTAATGTGTTTCCCCCTTTCTTTCTGCTTTAATTTCAGTGATTTTATGAGCACAGAGAAATAGAAGAAAGACCAAAAATAGTTTATATAGTACTGCTTTTTTAATAAATGTAAAAAATCGATATAGGTTAGCTGGGTACATATAATGTTAAACAGGAACTTCAGAGAGCTACAGGTTTCACACCTCAGTGCCTTAAGGTGAAGAGAACTCAATGCCATTACAAATGTAATACACAAAGTGGAGTAATTATCTGGTACCCCATGTTTAAGCAGAGCAGGGATGAAACTAAGTCCAGCTTGGATGCTTGAGGCACATCACTTTTTGCTGAGCCAGCAGTTGAGTGGACTAACCAGAAGACCCTCATTATTGATGGACGTTAAGCGTAAGTACTGCTTTGCAGCATAAGTCAATAGTGGGTTTCCGGAAGCTAGCTCTGAATTTCTGAGTCTTGGCTATGCTTGCATTTGCTCCTGAGAGGAAAATAAATTTGCCCTGTATGGCCTAAAAAGCAAAAACATCTGCTGGTATTATGAGCAGCCCTATTGTCCGAGTTCAGCAGCAGGGAGGTCTGCACTTGTTCAGTTCTGCTTTCCTGCTAAGCATTGAGAAAGCCCATGGGGACTGTTATCATGGCTCCCATGGGCAGCAGGAGAATGAATTCACCAATCCAACAGGTAGCCAAAAAAAGCCACCCCCATGTCTTGGCTAGTAGCAAAATGTGCTACGTACCGTGCAGGGGACCCACGCCTGGGAACAAGCTTGGATCACTTGCTCCAAAGCCAATGATGGACAGCAGCCACGGGCTAAGGGAGGGACTGGGCTTCTGGGAAGGTTAGCTGTGGTAGCTGGCAGCCAGAGGACATGGAAAGCTACGACTCAGTGGGTGGCGAGGAGGAAAAAATGATGGTGCAGACGAAGCGCTTGGTTAGAAGAAATCCCACCTCACTTGGCCTGATTCATTAACCTGAACATCTGCCTAAAGGAAAGAGAGCGTTCTCCTGGTTATTGCCACTCGCTATAGTTGCTTCATTAGCTGCAAAATGGCTACGCTCTGATACCCGAGGCCCAGCGTAGCTTTTTACTGTCACCTCTGTCACACTTACCTACAAAGAGGTAAATTTGCTTTGTAATTAGGGGCCTCGAGAAAAGAAAAGAAAAACATTTCATTTTTTTTTTTACTTGCATTTCTGTTATTTATTTGGGAGCTTATGGGTAAGAAATATATTTCATATTTGAGTCCAGATGTACACACACCCAAAAGCAGAAGTTTGTCCCAAAATTTCCATTATCAGATGTTATTCACATTTGGTCTTGAATATCAACAAAACATGAAGCCAGATGTCAACTATCTGAGAAGAAATGGAGTCCAAGTAGCACTGGCTAGGAAAGAAAACAGACAAAACCCTTCCTGTAAGCACGGGACCTCCAGGTCTCCATCCCAGCTGATGTTTCTGCCAGCACTGAGGAGGAATCCATTCAATCCCCAAGTCTTCTTGTGGTCCCTTAATTTTTTTCTTTATAGGCATAGGGGGGAAAAATAACATGGGCTCCGTTCTCCTGATCCCATTCACTTAATACTACTACTACTTTGGTTTTACTGAGTCCTGAAAGCTTTCCAAACCTGCCTGGCAGCCCTGTAAGAAAAGGCCTTCCGAATTTGAGCCTTTCCATTCAGAACCAAGCCTCAAGACTGAACCTGAGCCCACTCTCACAGTCATTTTCAGCCTCTATACGAAAATATTTCCACTAATGTAATTATGTTGACGATAGAATCAGCTGTATGGTGATGTTTTTTTCAAAACGGTATTGTTGTAAAGATGTCCATGGAGGATAGTTTAAATTGCTGATGTGGTAGATGTCCCGTCAAAGGGAGAACAAGTAATGGTTGAGTTTGTTAACAGGATATGTTCTTTGTCCATAGAAAGTTGCACATCTTCTTGCAGCCACAAAGTAATTGCAGATCAAAGATTAGCTAAGTTAACTCTGGTGACTTACTCAATGAAATGCCAGTAGATAGGGTCACTGATCTTTAGGTGGAAGTATACACAGCTCCTCTAGTGATAAGGGACTGTAACAAAAATAGACCTGTCAGGAACTGTGAGGCAGGGTAAAGCATGCCCATCTCGCTCTGGACAGGGGTTTTACTTACCTGTCTTTAAAGTTCTCCATGAAGTGACTCCACATTCGCTTTTGGCAATCTTTTCCTGCACTTGACTTCCCTCAGTGAAAATGCTGCTCCAAAAACATCACTCTGATCTTTCTTACCACAGTATTTCATGCTCCTACTTGAACACATCATTTTTTTTGTCCTATCTGCATTGCATATGGGGATTAGCTTATTCCCTTCCTCTTTGCAACAACCTTTCATATCCTTGAATACTGTTTATCACAACTCCACTCAGTTTTTCTTCCCTGTGCTAACAGACGGAGGAAATCTTCAGTTAACAGGAAGATGGTGTAGCTGCCTTCCTATCAGCCCACCCTCGTCTTCACTGAGATAAGCAGGATTTGGAGTTCTGGTGAATTTTGACGAGCACAACAGCCCCTTGAGGGACTTTCTGAGATAAAGCAGTGCTGAAGCTGTTCTAATTTATCTTGAGGATATAACTGGATAGCAGTCATAATCAGAGTGGGGGGCATATAAAGATAGCCAGGCTGTTCCTCCTGTGCCTCCGATTCGTGCTGTACACAGATCAGGCAATCCGGAGTATTTGCCCACAGTAAAGTGATGATTTGACATGTTCTGCCCAAAGAAGTATTCACCATATCCAAGGACTTCAGCTGTGGGATACCAGCCAGGCTGATATAGTCCACATTTTTCTTGCAGGTTATTTAGCTATTCCATTAACTTTTCCATTGTATCTACAAGGCGATCCATTTATTTTTTTAGAGAGAAAGTAACAATACAGAAATTACCTTTCATGTATCACCAAAATCAAACACTGCCTAAAGGCTTCTAACTTGACAGGCTTTAAATTCAGTACTAACAAATTTATGGATGATGTAAAATTGGTACTCATGCTAGGAAAGCTGCATATTAACGAGAGCATATTGGTATCAGTTTTTAAACATTTTTCTGAAAATATTATTTAAAGATTTTGGGTTAGACTCACTAATGTATCTTGGCTTCTTTGTGCAGCTCTGGTGATGCAGAACAGCTACAAACCAATTTAATTGGTTGGTTAACCTCAGTTTATGACTTCTTTGTGCTTCTGCAGTGGTGGAAAATAGCCAGGCTGTATCTGGTTCTCAGTCTCTTATTAATCGAAGGTATCCAATTGCCTCCCACTAAGGCATTTTGTGTGCTCTTTAATACAACTTAATCATCATCTTTGTTACTTATATTCTGATATCTCATAATTTTAATTTATAGTAAGCTTCAGCCTTTAAAATTTTACAAAGTGATGGAGACTATACCAGTGGGTATACTGGAGAAAGACTTGAAAAGAGCACATAACCTATGTCTGAGAAAGCCTTTTAGATGGCACTATCCATTGAAACAGCATATTTAAAAATAATTTCAGAAGACGAATGTAGAAAACCACCCACTAAGCACTTGCTCTTTGTGTGTATATGAAGGCATAACTGTACTGTTGCTTAAAAAAAAAAATAAAAAATTCAAAGATAACATCTTCCTTACTGAGCAGGCTTCCCATCAGCTATAAAAAATAAAAAGGGCAAACACACCAGATGTAAGGATGGATCCGTGTTAGTGGTAGCTCATAACAGAAAAACGCATTCATCTGAAACACACCATTGTGTGCATGCTGAAGCCTGGAGAACTGTCGATGTCTATGCTTTCTTCCTACGCACAGCTGCAAAGATAACACTGTCTACTGTTCAAGGGCTCCATGGGGAATTCCTCGTGACAGTTCTGTTCTTTCAATTCTTATTAAGGTTTACATCCCCATTTCAGTTGATGATCAACTTGCTAGCTGGGTCAGCTGCTGGCATAAATCCCATCAGCAATTGCAGTTTTAACTTGACAGTATCATTCCTGTAGTGAGAGAGCATGTTGGGCCTCACAGTGAGTCTGGTTGGATCATTTTCCTTTTTTCTGCCCCTACACTGCTTGAAAGAGTTCTTCAATTCTTACCTTCAGCTGCTAAAATTCCTGTGATGATAATATACTTTTATGATGTACTAAAATAATAAGGACAATGATATGATACCCTCAAACCGAAAATGCCTTGAGGAAGAACTATAGATGCATAGGCCTTTGTCCAACTCTTACTGAAATCACGGGGAGTTTTCATAAATTTTAACAGACTTTGGATCTGTCCTTGAATTATTTATTAATGACTAAACCAGGTGATGCACTTTCTCCAGTTTAGACAAAACTTCTGAAACTGCCAATCATAAATTTAACAGGGGTGGTACCTTCTGGTTTCTTTCAGGAACCAGTGCTCTTATAAATAATAGCTTGCACTTCTAGTCTGTAGCATTTATAAAGTTATCACAGCTTAAACCGAGTGTCACATTAAAAACAGTTTTCAGGTCACCCGAGCTGCAGCGATAGATGTCCTCAGAGATTACATCTGCCAAGTTGTGCTTCTCTAGATTCCACTTCTGTGCCTGGAGATGTGCAGCAAGTGCTTGGAAAACTCTTGCTAGACTTCTTCAACTACAGAAGGGTTTCCAGTGATTTCTTATGAGACACCACACTTTGGACTATGCAGCTCAAGTGAGCTTAAACAACATTTGGCAGGGAAGTTGTCTGAGATTTGAATGGAGCCTCCCAGGGGGATGGGTGCATTGAGATAGGAGCAAAGAATAAAGCTTGTTTGAGAGTGTTAATGGACAGAACTTCATTCCTGTAAAAAGTAGATTTTAACAGGTTTAGGCTTTGCAGTCTACCTCTGAGTTAAAAAAAGGGTTGTCTCCCCAAGCTTCTGATGGGGGTGTCTATATGTTTTTAATCTGAGCGGTGCAAATTTCAGCCTCGCATTGGCCTCCCTCTATGTGAGAAACAGGAGTGAAGTCCACACAGAGACTGTGGACCAGATTTTCCTTTCAGTGGCAGTAATTTAACTGGAGATGATACCGCAAAAGGAACATGTTCAACTTGGAAAACGATTGTGGAAGTGAGAAGAGAATTAGATTCAACCTTTTCCAAGAAAATGTGCAGAATATTCGATATCTGAAAGCATGCTACAGAAGAAGTGCGTGCTGTTGGATACTGGTATAAATCTTTACTCTTTGAAACATGAGAGCCTATATTAAAAGACAGCTTTAAAAACTGTTTTGATTATCTTAGTGCATTCAATAGTTTTATCATATTCTGCTGTTATTCTAACAAAGATTAACTAGCCCATTATTGCACATATGAAGTGCTTTGAAGAGTTTTGGACTGTAGCATCTGTGGAATTACTATGTGAAAGGCAGTGGACGGAGGAATCTGCCAGCCTATGAAAGCTATGCATGCTTCAGGAATAAATATATCGGCAGCAGTAAACTAAGGGCTCAGATGGAAAGAAGGGGGAAGCAAAGAGAATTCTTTTGCATTCATAAACTATTCAAATACGATTGGATTAAAATTACTCCTATTTTTTTCCAAATTAATTATCTCTGCATGGCTTGAAATCCTTCATTTGAGTTATTCATGCAGAGGCAAAGCATTTGCTATTGGATCGTCTAGCAAATCCAGAAACCATCTGCAGTAACCTCAAGACAGTTTTTGCACCCTTGCTCCCCATCAGCACAACCACTCGGATGACGGGAGCTCCATTTTTTCATACTCTCCCAGGACTCCCCAGAGAGTTTTTGAGTGATGTTTCATCTGTATGAAAAGGAAAACAAACCAAGAAGGTCAAAGAATCATTATGGGAGGATATCCTCTATGCATGCTCAGCCACAGCCTCTTCAGTGTCCAGAATCTTTGTCTCTCTCTCTGATTGAGAAAACTTAGAAAGCTAATGTGCAATGCAGAAAGAAACCCTATTTCATAAAAATCATACATCTGCAGGATGTTCTATATGCTCCAAGAACTGAGATTGGTCAGAAAGGAATTATTTGAGGCATACGATGACTGATGGGTTTTTTATTGATACCCAAATCTGGGATTTTTCTGGACAAGAGCTCAAATCTCAACTCCATATATCCTTGAGTTTGGGGGGAATTCTAAATTCAAATCCAGATGTGGATAGGGGAGTTTATCTCACTTCTTACTGTGAACAACTGACTAGAAAAATCAAATTCACTACTCTAAAAGTACCTAAATTTTCACAGTCAGGTGAACTTCATTAACTCTTTCATTTGGGCAACATTTTAGCTTCTGAGTGTGACTATTTTTCAAATCTACAACTTTGTATTTCAGAGTTTTCTTCCCTGATCAAGTCCTTCTCATAAGATTTCTGAGTGTATTGCTTGTTCTCAGGTAACATCAGCCTTTTTCTGAAATTTGTGTTACTGTCGGAGTTGGGTCATGGTAGGTCAAGAAAAGAACGCAAACAAAATGCGCCTTGCCTTGATCCCTCATCATCTTTTCTAAAGGGAGGGAAGGAGGTTATTCTGAGGGCTATTAATCATTCCTCTGGTGGTCCAGCCACTTCATTTAGTTTATGATTTGCTGCCAGTGAAGCTGTATCAGCACAACCTGCGGTGTTGCTCTCAGGTTGACAGTGACAGACCATTCCCTGTGGGAACAGCAATATGCACTGCAAGGCATGTACTGACTTAGCAAACCGGATGAAGATAAAATGTTACCAGCCTGGCAAAATTTTAAATTAAATGGCAGCACATGGAAATGAACCCTCCATTCAAGGTCTGAGTGCCCCAGTTCATGGGGCATTAATAATTTTGTTGGCAGATCAGCAAAGGATTTCTTAATATTGTGATGTGGTTTTGTTGATTTGAGAGGAAACATCCTGTAAATCAGATAAGAAATTTTCTAATGACTTTCCAAATGTATTTGAGAGAAGTGACAATAGAGTGGGAATCCGTTTTTCTTATTTATATTCTGGCCATGTACACAGCATCTCTTCCATTGCAGATCTCTGTAAATACGGCTAAAGAGAAGTCTTCACTCATGAAACATTCTGGGAGTTAATCTAAAGAAAATGGCTTACACAGCTGCCCACGGGTGGTTCTCAGATTCTTTTTTCTGTGCTACAGTATTATAAAACTATGGATTTTATTGAAAACTTTTTTAAAAACAAACTCTGGACCTTGAGTTCTGATGTTCTTCATAACTTTTATGCACCCTTGATAATGAGTATATAAGTGCAAACCACACAGATTCCTCTTCCTGATGGTTTTGGAGCCCTACCTCAGTGAAAAACACAGCTGAGAAAACAGTTGAAGAAAACCCGGCACTCAACCGATCATAACAAGTTCAAGTGTCCTAACCCAAGCCTAAATGGTTGGACTAGGATGGGTCCCTGGGCCTAAATCTATCAGCCTGCTATCTTCAGCTTATGTGTCCAGACCTCCATCAGTAAAGTTCAGTCAGTTTAACTACTCTGCAACTGAAACATAGAGCACACAGATTCCAAATACAATTTCAAACTCAGAAAAGTTCATATTAATACCTGTTCTGTAAGTGAAATTTTTTAATTAGGCATTGAAATGTTGTAGACTGCATGGTCAAAAGTCAAGAACAAGTTGTCTTCTTCTGTACTCAGGAATAGCCTTGCTATAAATGGGTGAGAGAGGGAAGAAGGGGGTTTATTACCCACAGTATCATTGTGTGGCATGGGAACGGGAGCCAGAGTTCATGGACAGAGTATAAAACTCTGCAGTTCTTCTTCCCCCAATAAAGCTGTACTTGCATGTCCCGTGAGCGCACACATGCACGTGCGTGCGCTGACAAGCACAACTAACTACAGCATTTGAAAAAGTTTATGGAGAAAGGGAATACTTTATCTCTGCTGTAATTTACATTTTTATGGGGAGAATGCCCTTTTATATGCTATACGTAGCTTAATGAGTTGATGATGGACTCACCAATGGGTGTTCTCCCACATTCATGGCTCCTAACTGTATTTACCATGCACAGACGAAAACACGATACACTTAATAAAAGAATCACAGGGCTTTTGTTTCCACAGAGGACTCCTGGCTTTACTGGTCAAACTGCTTCCAGAGATGTCAGCAGTTGCAGAGCTCTTTCATATGCTGAAAATATGAACCCACACCATTCCAGGCAGCGTTTGTGTTAGCAATGGAATTTTTAAATAGAAATAATTAGTTTTGCTGGCCATGGTTGTTACATCTGGCATAAATTTGCCCCAGTGAACCCTATTTTTAAAAAACAAAGCATCTGAATTGAGGTTCCAGATTATACTAGTTACTGATCTTTGCAAGCCTAATCCATTCTTATGAACAACGCCTCTGTGGTGTTTTCTTCCCCAAAGGATATAGTACGGGTGCAACCCAAGCTTTATTGTGCTTAATCTGAACCAGAAGTCTGAGCTGATTATTTTAAAAGGCGTGCTGTTTCTTAAAAGTTATTTTCTTCCTGTCTTCATGCTGTGCTGATAAGAAGTTATAAGTGGATCTCTTTAATGTTTTAGGCTGGAGTGATACAGGAGAAGGCAGCGTGTGTCTAGGGGCTATGCAGCCCAAGGTTAAGCCAGCCAATGTAGCAACAGTAAAGGCTGCAAAAAAATACTCTTTCACTTTGAAACACACATGCCATGACTTTTAATTTCTGGAAACAACACACATGGGGCAAAATTCTGCATGCTTTGTAAAGGCGCTAAAAAGGGCAGAGGGAAAGACCTCTCACTCAGCACAAAGACCTGGGGTCGGTAGTGCTGGTGACAATGAGAGTAAGCCCCAAGCGCAGGGAGGGCAGGTGTCAAGAGATGTCTCTTGCAACCTTTTGAAGGACTCCTCTGCCTGGCATGCCAGTGTAGCCTCAATCAAATTCCCCTCCCTACCTCTACCTTCTGACCAGTGCCCCCAGCGATGGTGGAGAGCACTCAGGTTAGAGGAGGTCTAAGCTCTCAGGGGACCATGGCAACAGTGTGATCCTTTATCTCCCTCCGCTTCTGGGGGTAGTCCATTTGCCTCTGTTGTAGCAGCCTCGCTACAGCTGTAACTAGTTGCCCTGCACACTCATCATTTCAAATATTGGGTTTACCTCTGAGTTGCTGGTCTGGAATGAACAATGGGGTAGCTAATACGTAGGCAGATCTTCACTTGGTGCTGGATGTGGGACAGTCTCCAGCAGCGAGGGAGTTGGCTTTAAGGTACATTCCTGGCTCATTCCAGACTCCCATTGGCCCAACCACGTTTGCGTTGCTGCAGTGAATGGTCCTGCCTATTGATCTCCCTCTAATCAGTTCTCTCTGCTAGACAAACACAGGTACTATAAAATCTAATTAGGTGTTTTTACTGTTTAAATATATTTGTCAGTAAAGATGTGCCCTCTGTCCAACACACAATATTTGCAAGTCATAAAAATCTCCTTTTGGTGATAAAAATGTCATTTCACATGATACTCTTATTTTTTAACTAGCAAAAGCAGACAGAGCAATCTTCACAAACACTGGGCTCCTTCTATTATCAGCAACTAATTTTACCCAGTGTCATAAACAAGATAAGTAGGCAGGTACTAAAGTAATTTCATCAGCTGTTTTAGAAACCATTATTGATTCTCAAATCAGTAATCGGGTCTGTTTCTATTTCTAATCCAATAGCATGCATAAGTGATAAGTTTGTAGATATCAGGTAATTTGTCAAATTCTTGGCATCCCACGGCTTCATGCTCAGATATCCAAAGTGACTCTAATGTATCTTGATTATGCCTTCATTATATAATGATGTCAGAAGCTTAGCAACTAAGGAACTGGACTGAAATCACAATACTGAAATCACATACGCACCGCACGTGTGTGTCCCTCCCCACAGACCTGTGATCCTTATTATTTCTTCAACAATGTTAAATGCACGTTAATATATTCATGGAAATCAGACATGAGAATGTGAAGTATCAACCAGCAGACTCTCAAATTTATAATTAAATTATTTTGTTAATTATTTTTCATGTTAAATCAGCTCCCTGAGAAATTTCTTCCATCCTCCTTTTGCACTCCGTTTTATTGCTAGCAGCTCCAAATTGCAAGAAAACTGGTAACAGATCTTTACTTCTTGTGTCCAACCAGTTGAAGACAGGAATTAAGATAACCAAACTTAATCCAGTCTGATTTATCCACAGTTATACAGTTTCTGTTACTTCTCCTGATATATTTTTTTTTTTTAGCCCTTGGGATATATAAAAACAAATCTTATAAGGAGAGCAGAAAGCTAGAGCTGTCCTTTACAACCTCAGACCGAATTTTCAATGATTAGCCAGCTTTAAGCAGAGCCAGATGAGACCTCCCTGTTGCCTGTTGGACATGTCCTTGGCATCTTAGGAAAATACTGTCCTGTTACTTTAGAAACAGAAGCCAACAACAAACACTGAATGGAGGTGGCCAAGAAAAGTGACAGTGTTAAATGGCTATGTCATAGCTGGCAGAGGACCAGATGAAATTATCCAGGCTGTAGATAGCTGAGATTGAATATGTTCTCAAGCAAGTTGCAAAGCAAGAGGAAATTCCAGTAAATCATTTACTTAATGAGATCAATGTGCAACAGATCTCTTTTCTCTCCTACAAAGTTAATATTAGTATTCTGTTATCATCCTTTTTTTTCCTGTTTGCTAAGTTGTCATGTGAGATGACAACAGGGTCTGGCACTGTTTGGGGTCTGATATTACTCATAAATGTACTGCATGAGTTAGGAGCAACTGCTGGACCCAGCAACTCCTTTTTTTTTTTTTTTTTTGGTGAAGCGGTTATCTGCTGAAAAATGAAAAATTCAAAGTCTTCAGAGTTGTGGCCAACCTGTATACCTTACTCCCATCAGTTTCCCTGGTCAGCTGAGTAGGAATGAGGGTTATCAGAGCCTCCAGATTCCCAATTTGATCCCATTCCTACCACTAAGAGCTTCAGAGTCACTTTTTATTTTTTAAATATTTGTGTTGTGTAACAAAACATTACAGAATTTTACTTCCGTGAAATAGTTTCACTGTTTTTGCCTATTACTGCAATTTGGAAGGAACATTTCCTAAAATCCTGAGATTTTTCACTTATGTACAATTTTGCCTCCTGGCCACTTAGGCAACCACACTGGAGTCAGTGGAATTATAGCTCCCTTGCCCAGTTAAAACTGCTCTGTGTTCGTGGACAAATTCAAACCTTGTGTTAGCAAGCACAGCCTCAACCACACTTGTGGAGGTTTCAGAGTCTCAGATTCCAGCCACTTTTTTGAAAGTGTGTGGCAGCAGAGGAGAGAAA
>NW_009646631.1:2647157-2654682 GCF_000708025.1 Charadrius vociferus
CAGAGAATCCACATGGAAGACAGCCCAAATACATGCTCCAACCACCTGAAAAACTAAAGGACAAAGGTCTATAAAACTTAACACGAGGATTTACCAGAAATCAGGCCTCTTTGGTCCCAGTGTTCTCTGAACTACCTGTTTATAGGCTCAATTTTCTATGTACACCTTCAATAACAATAGCCCAAACAGTACCATTCCATTGTCAAGGATATACGAGGGCCACAAGCACTTTTGCACAGCAGTTCTTGACAGCATCGTCCTTTGCCTCTGTGTCCCGCTGCCTACCGTGTGGCTTCGGAAATCAAGTGCTACAGACGAAAACCTACACAACTGAAAAGAAACTTTAAGCCACTGAGATGCAAGTTAACAATTGCATCCCACACAGGTTCTTGTTACCCCCACTTTGGAAGCGTTTGTATTTGATTAGTCTGGTCAGCCATATAGTGTTGTCCATCAGGCAGTGGGAAAGGAATAAGCTGACAGTGGTGAACAACTGACATATGTTAAGCTTAATAAAAGTTTCTCGCATAATTTGGAGCAACTGCCTCTGAGATCTGACCGCTGTTATCCGCCCCCCACCTTCAGGCTTCTGCACTGCTCGTAAAATTAGACGGTGGAAGGTTTGTGTCCGTGTGTGCCCACGCGTGTTTTTGCTTAGCACCTTGGACAAAGAAGCAGTAACAGGGGTGAGGAGCTCACACCGTTGTCCCATGAACCCTTGAAGCTGGCAAGGGCTGGTCCTGCCCCAAAAAGAAGCCACATTGCCAGCCCCCAGCAAGGGAAGGGAGGCAGCAGCACAGCAACAGCTGGTGGGAAGGGAAGAACAGGGGAAGGGTGTCATTCCTCTTTATTCTGGCTTCTAAAGCTTGTGGAACTGAAGCCTGATGGTATTTACAGAGTTCCCAGTGCTTTCAGCTGAAAACAGAAGAGGCAAGTGGTTTGAAGCTGCTTGACTATAAACATGAAACCTAAAGGACTAAATCGGTAAATGCGCAAAATATACTGAATATGAAGGGTCTTCAGGTCTTTGTTTTCATTTTCTTACCCTTAGAATGCTTCTGTGGTTATTTTCATCCACTCACTAAAACCTCTCAAAAATGTAACGATGTGCAAGCATTTGGAGGCTTTCTTTCTGCTTGTTTATTCATCATTTAGCGTAATCCCAGACTGACTTTAAAAATCCAGCTTTTAAAAAAAGATTCAGCTACCTAATACATTTGTTTAAAAATGACAGGGTAAAAACGCATCTGTTGTATGAAAAAAAAAAGATGGTTTTCTTTCTGACATACACTTTATATAACAAAATCAAACTCATGGAATCAGATCTTCAGGTGAAATTATGGTACTGTAGCTATGTCAAAGATAGTGGGACAACCCATGGGATGGAATTTCAGGAACAGCTAATTATGTGCTCTCAAAATAAATAACATTTCCTTTCCTTAATGAGCCAACTTTCAGGAAATGAGTACAGAGAAGGGAGAAGAGAGGAAGAAATACAGTATTATGGAAGCTAAAAATCTTGTTGGTGTTCTTTCTGCAATTTTTGTGGCTAAGACACTGAATGGATTCCATAAGTGAGATTTTGTCAGCATGCCAAATCTACATGGTCTTCTATCTTTTAAAAAAATGCCTTTGATTTTCACAGACTCCAGCCCAGCTTGGGACTTGTGTTTTAAAAAAAGCATATCCTGCTGCTACAGGAAATATTTTTCTCAACACCACTGTATTTTATTTATTTTAATCATATTTAAAAAAAGAATCTTATAGAAATCCCAACAGTACTGTTACGTATAACCCAAAAGAGTTCGTTTCACCTATTTACAGAAGAAAAACTCACAGGATTAACACATTTGGAAATGATGTGAAAATGCAAAACGGATTTAAGATTTTTTAAGAAGTTCAAGTATTGAATGCAGTCGGATATGAAACTATTAGCTTTCTTCACATTTGGAGGAAGACCATACAACATACTGAATACAGGGATTGGTTTATTTTATACTGGATTACAGAGGGTACTACTTCATTTTCTACTACAGAAACGTATTATTAATACTGTATAAGGCAATTCCAGCAAGCTTGAGAACTGGATATTGGGCCAAAATTAAATCTCCATGTTTGCATATAACCACACACTGACAACATTCAGGTCTCTGCAGTTTAATAATCTTTACTTCTTATATTGGGCCAAGTTCAGATTCAGAAAACCCTTTTCTGCAGATGCAAACTTTCGAGCTCAGATCTACAGTGAAAGGTTTGGGTTTCTTTTAATATATCATCCCTATTGGGTTTCTTACAAGTCGTCTGCAAGAAACCCAAGTTCACTGTTATTAATAAAGAGGTTTTGAGAAAGTATTACCAGGCAACCATCATTATTGAAGCGTGCTCGACTACTGAAGTACGGGGCTGCAGCAATAGAGGGTTGTTACAGAAAACCGCAGTGGTAATCTGCTAGCACAGTAGTTTCTAGGGAATGCTCTTAAATCAATGATGTAGCTACATATAAAATTTGAAGAAAAAAACCCTGGATTATTGGTATTTTTATTGGTGATATGTGACCTGTTTTATGCCCTGGATATTTTCATCCCGTAATCCTTTGCTTCACCGGGTCCCAGGTCAGTAAATTGCTCAAAACAGTCCTTTGCCTCACTGGTAGAAAGTTCCCAGCAAGACTGGCTCTCATTTAATCCTGGCAGCAAATTAAGACATCTCACTTCCGATCTAGAGAAATGCTTCCTAATTACAGAAGGCCAACCGGACTACCAACCCAGCTCTCCATAGGTAATTCAAGAGGAGAAAATGGGAGAAAAGAGGTACTAAGCAGCCAGCCTACACTGCTGCTTTGTTTACTGTAAGCTACAGGAACAGAGATGACTGGATGAACCTTTGGGTTTTGTTATCTATTCTCGAGGAAGTCCTTGTTTTCATGGGTCAAAATCTCTCCTGACAGGGTCCATTCAACTGATAATCATCAGCGTGGGCCTCAGTAAGCCATGGGGTATCTTAAGACCTAAAGGGATGCTTAGCATATTCTGAAAGGCTAAGCCATCAGGAAATGTTTTCGGCAAATGTCACTCAGGTTTCCAAACTGATTCTGGTTCTGAAAATCAGATATTTAACAGGTGAAGAAATCACGCATATCCTTTTCAGAGTCGGGTTAATTTCAGAAGGCAAAGATATTGCAGTTGCTGATTGATTTTGACAAAATTGCTTTGAAATAAAACAGATTTTCTAGCACAAACTACTTGTGATTTGTTCAGTCCTAGTTGAACATAAGAATCTAAGAATTTGAGCATGGTGTCATCCAAGACAGACTTTGAGCTTGGAGAAAGGTGCTTAGACTGCTACAACTGAGTAAGCTCACCTAAACTTGCTTAGATGCAGCAAATATTATTTTCCGCTGACTTTTTTGAATTCCAATAAAATTAATCATCTTGCTTTTACTTTTGATTGCCCGTGAACAAAACACCAGCTACTTTTACTACATAAAATACTGCAGTCCGTTTCAGGCACTGCACACATGTGAGGTAATGATCCAGCCAAAATGGAGTCTGTGGCAAAATAATGGAGAAAAATATTTCTAAGAATCTCTGGTCAGCATATTTGCTTTATTTTCTTTACTACCTTTTTAAACCATCATATCCTTAAGTTGATTTTAAGTGAAATGTGTGCAGAGATACGTTGAAATTTAATGAAGTAACCCCTTATGGATGGTGAAATGACTTCCTAATTACGTTTTATGTTCTCATGGTTCTTGAGTTTTTCATTTTCCACAAATGGAACAGATTTATATGAATCCACATGACAGCTCTAGCTCAAAGAGAAGTGACCATGGCTGCCAGAGAGAGTACTTAGCCTTTAGATACATCGGTGAGGTAGTACTGTGTGTTTAATAGAACTAGGTGTAAAGTGATGGTTCTTTTTTCACTGTTTATTGCTAAGCCAACCTGCTATAAAACATTGATCTCTCAGATACAGGAGACACATGACTCCCATGCCACTAGGTCCAGTAGGCTTAACCTGCTAACCCGAAGTGCTAAAAGGACTTAAAATGTAATCATTAGTAGATTTTTGCAAGCAGCTGGTAAAACAAGACTTCTAGGCAGTCAGGGTGCTTTAATTTATTTCTTAATCCTGCCAAATCAGCAGAAAAGTATTTTAACTTATTTCCACTTGGCAGACAAAAGGTAGGATTCCAATGGGACGGCACAAGAGAAATCATCCATGCAGGTGGAAAATGACAAAGTCTGTGTAGTGATGGCTATCAGCTCTGAGGTCCACATTTTCAATAGTGCTCTAAATGAAAAAAAAAAAAAAAAAAAAAGGAAAAATACTGTATCTCGCTTTGGCTCAAATCTGCTAGAAATAAGCTATTACTATTTTTTCAAAACACCAGCACTATTCTGCTCAGCCTTTCCAGCCTCTATTAAATCCAACACATTTAACTGAGACAAAAGAGATCAGGGAACTTCCCCTTCTTTCTTCCCCATCCAACTCGGAGCTCATTTGTCAGCAAGAGTTATTACCCTAACAAGCAACTTTCAAGTCACCCATTTGTAATTGTTCACTTTTCACATTGAGGGCAAACATCCCAATGGGCAGCCTTCACCACCAGGTTTCCCATTGTTTAAGCTTGACCCTGCCAGTGTTTGCACACAAGATGTCAGGCTGTGGTGGGTTGACCCTGGCTGGACGCCAGGCGCCCACCAAAGCCGCTCTGTCACTCCCCTCCTCAGCTGGATGGGGGAGAGAAAATATAATGAAAGGGTCGTGGGTTGAGATAAGGACGGGGAAAGATCACTCAGCAATTACCATCACGGGCAAAACAGACTCAACTCAGGGAAATGAATTTAATTTACTGCCAATTAGAAGTCAGAGTAGGGTAATGAGAAAATAAAACTAAATCTTAAAACACCTTCCCCTTGCCCCTCCCTCTACCTGGGCTCAACTTCACTCCTGAATTCTCTACCTCCTCCCCCTGCATGGTGCAGGGGGACAGGGAATGGGGGTTGTGGTCAGTTCAACACATGCCATCTCTGCTGCTCCTTCCTCCTCAGGGAAGGACTCCTCACACTCTTCCCCTGCTCCAGCATGGGATCCCTCCCATGGGAGACAGTTCTCCACAAACTTCTCCAACATGAGTCCTTCCCATGGGCTTCAGTTCTTTCTGAACTGCTCCAGTGTGGGTCCCCCATGGGGTCAACAAGTCCTGCCAGCAAACCTGCTCCAGCGCGGGCTCCTCTCTCCACAGGTCCACAGGTCCTGCCAGGAGCCTGCTCCAGTGCCGGCTTCCCACAGGGTCACAGCCTCCTTCGGGCATCCACCTGCTCTGGCATGAGGGCCTCCACAGGCTGCATGTGGATATCTGCTCCACCATTAACCTCTGCAGGCAGCAGATGGACAGCCTGCCTCACCATGGTCTTCACCACGGGCTGCAGGGGAATCTCTGCTCCGGTGCCTGGAGCACCTTCTCCCCCTCCTTCCTCACTGACCTTGATGTCTGCAGAGTTGTTGCTCTCACATCTCTTCACTCCTCTCTCTGGCTGCAATTGCACAGGGCTTTTTCCCCCCTTTATTAAATATGTTGTCACAGATGCGCTGCCACTGTCGCTGATGGGATCAGCCCTGGCCAGCAGCGGGTCCATCTGGGAGCCAGCCAGCATTGGCTCTATTGGACATGGGGGAAGCTTCTAGCAGCTTCTCACATTACCCACCCCGTAAAACCACTGCTACCAAAACCTTGCCATGCAAACCCAATAGACAGGATAAATGACAAGGACTGCACCTTTGAAGGCAAACAAAATCTACCATCCATAGAAATAAAATTCAAGGTTTTTTTCTTGGTTGGTACTTTCTTTCCAGATTTTTGGGATACTGAAACACATGATGATCCTGGTTTCTTGTCAGTTCATCCCTACATGAACAGTGAAGTCTGTGGTGCTCATTAACTACAGGTATTGACCAGACTACAGTGATTGCTGTACAAATACATGACACACATTTATTTTCATGATCTCGTTTAGATGATCTGTTTAATTGAATGCAATCTACAGACTTGATCTCTTGCCATGTAGCACACACAGGAAATCCTGGAATGACATCCAAAGACTGCATTGGACTGAAAGTGAAAACCTTTGGTTTCACATGCTGCCAAATCTTTTAAAGAAGCAGAAACTCACAAAAAGAAAAGCCCTTAGTGCCCTTGAGATCATAATGCGCAGCTCTGGCTGACTGGCCAGACCTGAAATTATTATTACCTGACCTGAAATTTGAATTAATTCTCATGAATTAAATGAACTACTGATTGATTGACTGTCATATAAAAAGAAGCTAAAAAGCAAAATGCAGTAAGTTTTAAAGAAAACTTATAAGACAAATAAGAGAGAGGACATGAGAATAAACATGTTGAAAATATTCACTAGAGAGGTTTTGTTATCCTCCTGTATTAAAATTTTACAAAAAACCTCCAAGCTATTTGCCTTCAACAGTAAAAAACCCTGACCAAAGTGCACGTCATTCTTTTAATATCATCTGCTATGAAAGCCAAACTTGGAGTGAGGTTTAACTGCCAAAATTTCCCAAGTGGGTACAGAATTCATGGGTGCGGGTTCATTAAGTCTCATCCATTACACTATATATTTTGCTCAGTTGGAAAATGGAGGTGTTTTTCAGTTTCAAATCCACAAAGGTCTGGCAGTCAAGTCAATTCTTACCATCTCATGAACCAAACAAGCACACTGCAAACCAATGTGGTTTTTCAGATGTTGCTGAAGGCATATTCTAACCACAGCTGATGTTACAGAGATACAGCTAGCGGTATAATTTGGCTTGTGTTATCTTTATTGTCAGTGATGATGCGTGAAATAAAAAGAGCTCATGGAGAGCTTGGGGAGTTTTTAGTTTGGAAAAACATCTTTCAGCTGAAAAGTGAGTAAAGGTAGTAAGTATTCGGTGGAAAACAGTAAATATTGACTCCGATAAAGTGATTATTAGAATCATATTTTCAGGACAGAATTGGTCTTCCTGGTAGCGTCACCTACAGCTACCAAAATTACTGACAGGGCTGCATAAACAGCTTCATTTATAGATTCAAAGCCACAAGTCACCCACTATTTGAACAAAACTTTCCATACTTGGAAAATACACGTAATATAAGATTACTGTGCTGGTTATCAGGATTTCAGACTTCACAGGAATTTGCTGATGTTATCCAAATGTAGCCTCATTATCTATCAGAACAATTACCTATTCAGTAAGGACCAGATACAAACAAAACCCAGATAAATTGGTATAATAGTCCGCAGTGAAAGGGAATACAAAAGGCTATAAATACATTTACATGTAGAATTTCTGAATTCTAAGCAGAAATACACTTCCTCAAAATATTATACTTACTAGCAGTGCATTCTTATAGTTCAGCCCTCTTTTTTCATCTTATAACAAGGAGCTACTACAGAATTGCCATCTTCTGTTCTACTATAAGCCATTAATTTTGGAGTGTATTTACACAGAAGTTGCTCTGGCACAG
>NW_009646631.1:2654708-2674217 GCF_000708025.1 Charadrius vociferus
CATAACTGGTTTGTAAGCACCACTTTGTAAAGACCCAGTTTATTTCCCAGCACTGAACATGGACCTGGACTTTTGCTTCAGACCCCTCCCCAGTCAGAAGGACTATGATCCGAGGCTCAGAGACAAATAATCTCCTGCCTGAAGGGCAGCAGAAACCTCCGAGGTCTCTGTCCCTGGGAGGAAAGACATGAGAAGGAGACAGTTGGGTGCCCTGTACCGCTGCATTCCCAGAAGTTGGCTTTTACAGTAGGACATTGATGCCCACCTCACACCGGATTAAAGCCTGAACTTGTGCCTCTGGAAAAGAAGGAGAATAAACTCATCAGCAGCTGTCTCATGTGGTGCTCGCGAGTTTGTTTTGTGTTTACTTCAAGCTCGTATCCTGAGACTACGCTGCAGATGTTTTCATGGACAGGGAAACTGCAGCATGGACTCCGAATACTGCAGCGGTTAGTCAGATCAGCTCCATTTTTCAAATTTCTAAATGTTTTATATTCTGGCACCTGAAAATGACTTTCAGTTGATCAAGTGCAGTAGGTCTGTTCTTCTCTTGCTAAGAAAGAAGAGAGAGGAAAAACTGGAACGGGAGCTGCTGAGTGATTTGGTGGCAACCTGAGCTGAGGGAAACAACAAATACAGTGGAGATAGCAAAAGACTAGTCCTGGTTTTGTTACGCAAAAAGGATATAAGAACTTAAATTTTATAATACAGGGTGCACTAAATCATATACCTTAGCAATGGAAATTAACATCACAACTGGAAATTGTTAGAAAGCACAAAAATTGCATTCAAAGCACATGTCCATACCTCTGTAGGCACATATGTACAAACTATATACCCTAATACATACTTTAATATGGAGACTGCATTTTGCAGTTAGGATTATAAATCGTTCCCTTAGAAGTGCTGGGAGTTAGTAAAGAGAGAAAGTAGGAAGAAAGTTCTGAACATGTAGGACTCTAAGATTAATACCCTCTAACCCATATCTGATTGATGCTTTCAGGGCAGTACACGTAATTCATATGGAGTATTTTTTATGGGATGGGACATTCCTCAAGAATGTGAGAAAATGAGGTAGTCATCAGGCTGGACCAGAATTCTTGCATACAGAAGTTAAATTAACTCAGCAAAACTCTACCTCCTTTACAACTGTGGATACACAGTCATAATGACCGCACATGAGTTTGTGAAGAGGAAAATTAAATTGAAGCTCCATGTCAATAAAGTGGAGTTCAATGGCAAAGGAAGCCTCAGGCAACAAATGTCTCAGAATGAAAAGGATTACTTATTAAAAAATCTCTAAATTGTTTCTATTAGCACTACATATGATTTTCTGAAAGTACAGCAGAAATTTTGGCTACAAAAATGAAACATGAAACTCCTCCCGCCTGCCAGTTTTAATCAAATATAGAGCTCAGCCTGAACCTACGCAAGGCTGAAACGATGCTGTTGGAAGCGAAGCTGGCTGTCTCCCATTAAAGGCCTGCAGGCTTTTTTTTGTTAAGGTTGTGTGAAGCCTTGGAGTCTTATCTGACTCCTTACTGAGTCTGGATGACTGGGCAGCATCCCAAAAATACCTTCTCACATCTTTAGCTTTATGGGGAGTTTCATCCCTTCCTCCCGCTGAGGCCACAATATCCTCTGCATTTGTTACCTGACGGCTGTGTTATTACAGCCTCCTGTTTCTGAAGCCGAATGTAAGACAACGTGCCGGCTCCAGATGCGGCAGAAGGAGGCCGTCTGCCTTGTGCCTGCCTTAGATCACCGTAATCACTTCAGGCCGATGCTCACGTCCTTCTTTCAGCTCCAGGTAATTCCTGATGCCAGTTTACAGCCTTTGGCATACGAAGCCCTGCTGCAGTTGCAAACCACTGAGGCTCAGAACAAAGCCTTTGGGACCTTGGGACAAAACTTTTTTTTGAAGGCAGTCTAGCGTCGGAAAAATCTTTCCTTGAACATCAGATGAATACAGCATCTGACCATCTTTAGAAAACAAAGGAAACCTCCCTCCTGGAGAATGCTTTCCATCAGAAGCACTACTTGCTTCAAGTTTCAAACTCTTTCATTTGCCTTCTCAATAAGCCACCAACCACATAGCGAGTTTGACCCACATTTTTGAAGAAATGAAAATACTGCAGAGATTCAGTAGCTGTTTCACTGGAGCTGCAGACCCACACACAGGCTAGACGGTGAAGGCCAGAACTCACCAGCTTCAGGCCATGGTTCAATGACACAAGTTCAACCTTAAATTTCTACCTCCAAACAGTACAGACAGCTGGCACAAATCACTGGTCTGGTGCAAACTCACTTGACCAATGCAATTTCTGAGGGGTTATCTTTGCAGCAACAGGCTTCAAGCTTAATCAGGTACCAACTTTCACCACACTGCCAGCATAAAACTATCAGGAAAGCATACAGCCAGAGTAAACTCTGTATCATGTGCTCTGCCAAATTTGACAGAAAAGTGATCCTGTGCCCAGACCTGTTCTAAGGCCAAATTTCACTTCTGGATAACAGCAGTGTGCACAGTTTCAACAGAAATGCTTGTGGAATGAACATCTACCTTGCGATAGTTTGTTTTTTTCATCATATTTTAACTACTGCTTAGCTCTAATCTTGCTGTTGCTACTGCCCTGTACACATCAAGCAACAGTCTTCCGCAGCCTCGTGTGGATTTATACATACAAATATACACATGCATACATGCGAATGTTGCACCTATCATTTGGGGAACAAAGTGTGTGTGTGATCAACAGAAGAGGCCAGCATATATTTCACTCAGTATCTGCCTAAAACTTTTGCTGCGGAGTCACAGATCAAACCAAACGCACCATCTCTTTGACAAAATAGCTCATCAAACGTAATTTAGAGGCTGCTGCCTTTTCCACCCCAAGATCTCACCCACCTGTTGCAAATCTTCATCCTTCTTTAAGGCTTCTTTTTGAGCCAAGTCCTTCATTTTTACCAAAGCCTCCCTGTAGTTCCCCATGTACTGTTCAATCCAGCTGGTGGACTTCTTCCTCTGTAGCCCCATGACCTTGGGGGCAGATGGTGGTCTTCCCCTGTAGCATCAGCAGTTTGGGGCAAGATGACCCCCAGAGAGATGTATGCAGTGGATCTCCACGCACCATGGGCACTCACACCCCCAGCCACCAGCCCAGGGCAGGCTATGCAGCAAAGGCAAAGGGCACAGGCTAGGTTTTGAAAATTGCCCGTACTAATGCTTAACGACTGGAAAAGAAGTGTAAGAGCTTCAGGCAACAGTCTGTGCTCAAAGACATTTGCAGTGTTTTAAAAAACACAACCTTTAAATTCAAGTCTTTGAAGGAAAGAGTAAGGGAGAAGCATGACAGTATGCATCCTTCTCAATTCAAATTTTGTAAGAACAGCACAGAACATCTCCTTAGAGTACCTATCACTCAGTCGCCGATCGGATTGCCATATATACCTCTCCTTGATGACCCTTCTGAGGCACTGTGGTTCAAAGTCCTGTATTAGTTGAGCATTTGAGGTCTTCAGCTGAACAGAATTCCAGGACAGTGGTTATTTTTATCATTGTTAAATTACTTATGGTACCAGTTCTGTGTAGTTGTCTATAGTGGGCTTTGCAGTAATGCCTGAAAATGTGTAGAAGTGAGCAGTACTCTGTTCAGACTGCCAGACAGCCAGAAATCCTGAAAAAACATCAAAAAGAAATCTGCAAATTTGTCCCAGAAAAAAAAATCAGGTAGAAAAACAGGAAATGTCTGTGGAAAAACAGACATATGGGAGCTCTAGTTCTTCCGTAATCTTCTTGTAGAAAAAGTCTGGGCAAAGAATTCTACTTGTAGGGTGGAGTTTTATCAATTTATTAAAAGAGTTTAATGATGTGTGAAACCTGGACAAGTCCCACCTAGTCCTTCTCACCTAAAAGCCACTTACAGAACAGACTCCCCCTGTATAAGTGTATAACAAAAAGATGGCTCATAGAAGAAAGACTAGACTGTATTTATTTGTACTTGTGAATTCTTGATGTGCAATACAGTATGTGAACAGAGGTGAAAATTACTATGGGTTTCTTAAAAAAAAATATAGGCAAAGGGTACTTTTATTTTATGGGTTAATTCACACTGCTTCTAAAAAAAATAATCTAAACGATGTGTTTCAAAAGATTCACTTCAACAGATAAAGTACTGGTTTAACTTCCAAGATCTAAATTATTATTTTAATACAACTGTCTAGCAGAGCTGAGGTTAGATTAACAAAGGGGCTGGCTGAAGATACAGCTCTTGTTCATCTTATAAGTACTGAAATAGAAAGATTGACAGAGAGGACTGCAAACCTAGCTATTTTCTACTATTCACATTTGCAGCTCAGATGTTTATAAAGCTTTTACCTTAGCTGCTAATCGATAATGTCAGTTTTAATGAAGTAAGATAGACATACACACTATAAAATACTTCTAGCAGATAGACCAGGAGGCAGAACAGGTTATAGAGAAAGAAAAATAGAAAAACTTGGTTTATTGAGCTCAAATTACGCCAGTTGTTCAGTATTTCTTAGTCTCATAGGTTCTTCTCCATTCCTTCTGCGGAAAGAGTCCAGAACCCTTCAAGAAGTAATTCAAAATGGCAAAAGTAACATTTTTCTTTACCTCTACCTGGCAAATTTTCAGAGAGATACATTTACTGGATGGAAACTTCCTGCCCGGACTGGCCGTCCGTTAGTATGAGTAATGAGCAATCCATCCATCATTAGGGTTAGTAAGTTTTCCATTTCATCCTCTTCCCTCTTTAAGTGCATGATTTAATTCACAGCACATAAACATTTATGCAGAAACCTTGTAAAAGCAAGACCATGCCCAGTATTATGGTCATATTTGAGACTACTATAGGCAGGTGGAGAAACTCACTTTAAAACAAACTCACGTCCAGTGTTTGTTCACAATAGCTAATCTCCGTATTCGGTGTCTGTGCCTAATTTACATTAATCTCCTTTTCTCTTCTCCCTTCCACAGATACAGATTTCACACTTGACAGTGCTTGGAGCTAGAGCTGCTACATACTTAAGAGGAAATTTCTTCCTGGGACAAATATGAGCTCTGGGAGAGGCTGCTTTATCGACTAGGTTAGAGGCCTAAAATTTGGCATCTTCCACCTTCAGTTCCCTGTCCTACTGCAGACTCCTTCCTACCCTGACCCATGTCACTTTGGGGATGCTGAGCTGTGAGAGCCATGTGAGTGTATGGGGAAGAGGTGGCCCATGATCCTTGAACATCCAATATTCATCTCAATGCAGGAGCAACTGTCTGCCTTCAGGATGCCTGAAATATTTCTAAATTTCACTTTTTAATGAAATCTATGGGTATCCTCCTGCTCACTAGAGCTGAGGCATCTCCCTGCAGGGTGGGTCTAAGACCGTCTGGATGCTGGGGCACGCATGAGGGGCTTCAGATGGCAACACTGCAAGGAGCGTGTGGCCAGGTGCTTGCCCTTTCTCTGCTGGGAAAAGCAACAAATTTTACAGTTCAGAAGAGAGGAGCCCTTCTCACACCTTTGAGACGTGGCAGGAAATCCCTTTTAGTCAGCAAGAGTCTTCAGCCACATTTTCTGGGTTTGTCTTTGCCTCCTCGGAGGTTAGTGACCTCATTCTACAGTCAGTGCACTTGGGGCAGAGGCGATCAGTCTTGCCCTGCAATTCTGGCATCGGAGGAGCTTTTCAGGGACTTTTACTGACTGCCTTAATTCAGCCTGCAGCTAAACATGCGGCTATCCTCAGTGAACCCTTGTATGCTCTCTGTCAACCCCTAAGAAATCAACCCTTTCTTTCCATAAATAAATGTGGTTTCCTTGCTCATTCCCCAAAATCTACCCACAAAACTGACTGCTTGCTTGGTGCAAGCGGCAGCAAGAGCCCTGAACTTCAGGCAGAGTTCCGAGGCAGAGGAAAGCAACACTTTTTCCATGAACGGCCACTGAGCCAAGAATGCTTCAAACCCTCCTCCTCTATCACCTTTCCTTAAAAATGAGATTATTAATGAGTCACACTTACATTCATATTCCTCAGAGCTCTGCTTTAGAGAGAAACAATAGCCAGGTCTCCCTCTCCTTCCTCCTGGGTGGGCAAGCAGCACAATGGTAAAGCATTATCACATCAACTGCTGGGCTAAGAAGCTTGACCCAAAGCCCTGTGCCAGTGAATTATTTTCCCCTGACACATGGCTTAAGGCTGAAGGATTTGAACACTTAATTGGTGCATTTTCTGCAAGGCTTTAAAGGCTTGGCAAGGTGAGATTCCTGCTAATCAGTGATACAGCTGGGAAACAGCTCCTGCTGTGCATCCCCAGCAGCCTCCACCTACAAAAATTTATTGATCTCCGGGAACTCAAGGCACCTGTATTATCTGAAAGCATTAAAACAATTTCTCAGTGAAGTTGTCCAAAGACTGTGTTTCAAACATCCTTCATAATTTGTATTCACTGAGATATGTAACAGCATAGATCTGTTAATATATGTGAAAAAGAATGATACGACTTTCTCTCTCACATTATTGTGGTGGATTGGCTCTTTGTTAACCAGGAAAACAAAATACATCCCTTGTAACTTTTGCCTTTTCCTGCAAGAGTTACCTCAGCCCTTCTTTACAAGCAGGCATTCACAAAATTAACATCTTTACAGCACTGTTTTGTCATTAAAACTATCCAAAAAACCCCATACAAACCCAAAGACCTCCATCCTAAAGATGGGGCATTTGATGAGAAATTTGGGAAATTAAATCTTCATTCATTATTATTACCCCTGGAAAACAATTATTCAGAGCATTCATTTTCCATCCTGCCATTTTATTGCACTTACACCTCTTACTTGCAAAACAGTGATTTCTGTAACATTCCATACATTTTGCTGGCATTTTACTTTCTCTGCAAAAGTTCTCTAAATAAATTTTACATTACTTCCATTCTTGATGATTTACCAGTTCTATCTCATCAGAAACCTTGTAAAACCACTCTTCACTGAGCTCCTGTGAGCTGGAAGGAGTTCTTTACATGAAGGATCTGTAGGATGGACACATTATTGTCGCTATTCTGTTTTTCCAAGGAAAAGTATTTTTCACATTGAGACAGCCAAAATGATCTTTTTATAGAGAGGACAATAAAACTAAAGAGAGCAGTTACTGTACCCATCAGAGAGAAGAGATTCTCCCTTGAAGAAAACAGTATCCAACCACAAAATGACAACTATTCTTACAAGTGAAAGACGTTGCTCGCACAGGGCACACCCTTGCAGTCACATTCGCTCACACACCCATAGAAATAAAATTGATATAGTCTCAAAGTATTAGGACTGCTTTGGAAGGCATTCCACAAATATTTCTAGTAATTGAATAAAGTCAATCAAATTTCATTCTCCTAAACACGTAAGCACAGAAGGGGGAAGCAGAGGTTGGAAATGTTTAAGGAATGCGCATTTAGGGCCCTAGTCCCCAAAAGCTAGGTATGAGTATAAATGCAATTTAAATCTTTTTTTTGTTTTTGTTATTTTAATTCCATTCATTTCCCTTTAGCCCTTCCTCTGCTAAACACATGTAAAAATTGGAAGATGGTAAAAATTCCTCTTTCCATTTTCTCTGCTCACCTCCATTAGCTAGCAGGTTTTTTTGGTTTTTCGTTTTGTTTTAGTTTTTTTAATTTTATAGACTTCAAGCCTGCTTTTGGTCCTGGCATCATGTAGGAATTCTGTGAGAATCAGAATAAGATGATCCTCACTCAAAACAAAGAACAATCCTGACAGAGATAACGCTGCTTCTCTTTCATTCTCTGTTTAGACTAGCAGCACCCGCGGCTTTGCAACACCTCTCTCAAATTTGTAAATGACAAAGACCTTCAAACAAAACCGGGCTCAGCTTCTTAAAATATCCTTGACAACTTAATTAACTTTGCACACTGGCATCTCAAGACTGTCAATTGTAACATAGTTCAAAGATCAATTAAAAGATCAGTTCTTTTTCTCTCTATATGGGAAAGTATTTTTACACTAGCAAATGCCAATTTACACTCATTAAGTTCTGTGAATAAGCCTGCTGACACACCAGGGGTCCCATTGAGACACGCTCTTCACAAATACAGTAGGTGTAGTGTTTACCCCTTGCTTAACTGTGCTGAATAAGCTCTTTGACAAATAAAAGCATTCTTGCTGGCCCCAGTTATCAGAAAGTGCACCACGTGCACTCAGCTGCAGTCATTCACCACATTTCCACATCATTCTACCAAACAATTTTTAATTAACAAACTTTCTAAACAGTTACGACTAAATCCCTCTGTGCAGCGATGGTGTAAAACCACTGGTGTGAATTGCTGTAGCTCACCAGTTAGATTTCACGTATCTCATGTAATCCCAACATCCCTTAGGTTTGATTTTTTTTCTGCTCTTACATTGTGGGTAGTGACCACGCGGAGTTTCGTGTCAGGAGAGTCAGGCAAACCAGCACCCCGGCTGGCTCAGCAGGGCTGGGTGCCACTGGAGCAGCCCTCGGCAGATGGCTCAGCCACTCTCCCTGCCCCGGGCACGGGCAGGAGCCGCCTGGGTGGCAGCCACTCCTGATAAGTGCATGGGTAAGCTGTAACTGGGAACTGCTGGTGTGCCTCCGTACGGAGTGGTTCTCATGTGTCATAAAAGTTGTGTGCCTCTGCTTGATTATTTTCTGTCTCACTAAGGTTCATTTCTATAACAAGGTGCAGCAATATAAATAAAAATCCTTTAGACCACCCCATGACTTACATCATTTTATGTTTATTAGCGTGTTTGAGTTTTTGGAGAGCAAACAAGGATATCTGTGGTGACATTTTGGGGGTTCATGTGCTCGGGACTTAAACGGGGATGTATATAAAATCTATTGTCCAGCTGAAGGTTTAATTTCGCTTGTATCACAGGCTGCCAACATCTCTGACATTTCAATTTGCTACACTGGGCAAGGTCCTGCATTCTCTTGACTTCTCACCCATCCCACTCTCTGCCATAGGCTACGAATCTAGAACAAAGCCTGAATATGACAACAAAGTTTGGGAGCCAGAGGAAAGGGGATTTTGCCAGCACTGTACTTAACAGCCCTTTTCCCACAGGCACTATAAATTTTGTGTGATCAACTAAAGCTGAACAAGATGGTCATTTTGTAATCCACATAGCTTTTACATGCATCTATTTAAAGGTGTATAAATAAATGCATACACACGTATGTATGTATAAACACATACACATATGTGTGTGTGCATCTACTTGCATGCATATAAAATGTGCAGACGTGGGAGAATTGCATGGTGGTGTGATGGGATAAACAAGCCTGATGCTTATGCAAAAACTTAGAGTAAAATTGGCCACTGTTTGAATGAGCAAAAAATGAGATGTGGCCCTTCCAAACAGGTCATACATCTTCTTTACAGCACAGACCTACGTACTCAGTATCTTTCACTTAAGCAGTGGAAAAATTATTTTGAAGTATTTTAAGAGGAGGATGAAGGGAAATTCAATTTTATTTGTTTATGTTTCTTTCTGTAAAACCCTAAATATCAAGAATCTAACTATATGAGGTCAGAAGAAATCATAAAAACTTCTAACAATGATCTAAACCAGATTTAATGTACATAAAAAGGTCAGACCTAAACATCAGCTACTACAGACTTTTCCACTGTTAGATTTGAGTTTTATATGCTTTGCCAGACACCTGACATAAAGCTCTTCAGAGTTGCAGGATGTCAGACTTTATTGTTGTAACACTTGTAATGAAAAGAGAAATGCTCTATAATAATTTCTGAGTATTATTTGTTAATGTTGTAATTAGGATGTTTACTGTCACAATATATTGCTTTGGCTAACAAGTCTATAAGGAAAAATGGAGAATAGCTCAAGAGAGGCCTCTTGGGGGTGTTAAGAGAAGCCAAGCTGCACAAATCAGTGACAGAAGATAGTACAACTTTATGGAGTCTATACACCTAATTTTTTTTTTCCCCTCAAATGCTTCATTCCTATTGATAAAAGAAACAGCTATTTGAGTGTAGCAGGCTGTCTGCTCTTTGTAAACCGTTAGTCAAAACCTTCCAAAGGAAGGACCTGCAAGTTTTCAAGCTTTTAGGCTTCAAGCTTTCCGAGCCTTTCAAGCTTTTTGGTATGGTAAACATACAAGATATACAGGAGAATGTAGCCTTCTGCCTAGGCTAGGACCACAGATCCTGTCATTTGGGTACTCAAATAGATCAGAAAGAGTTCCTGTCATGACAAAGGTATATTCAGAAATTTTAAAAGTTTTGTTATCTTTTTTTTTTTTTTTCTGAGGGTGGGAGTGTTTTGCTTGTGTTAAAGGACTCTCTAGGTATGTCTACACTATTCTCGGAAGCAGATTTGGCAGTAGCTATGAAGAACATCAGTTCCCTGCTCTGTCTGTCCTGACTGCGGAGCCAGGTCACTGGCATCCCCTGCCGAAGCATCCCCTGCTGCCTCCTCCACAGCCAGCTTGTCCTGAGACTCCCTCGGGCCGCCCTTGCAGAGAAGGGCACGGACTGCAGGAGAGCTTCTGTGTCTGCGGGTTTTATTACCTCCACTCATGGAGGACAAATACATTTAAAATTTAACATTTCCTATATGTTAAAAAGAGCGCTGTTACGGCAGTACAAGAAGGGCAACCGACTGACCTCACAGCTGGCTTTAAAGACAAGCAGCCAGGCAGTTCTCACTGCCCTACATGAGGGCTTTCCTCTATTGCAGAGCAAAACAAGTCACCCAGTGTGCAGATGGGAGGAGCTCACCTGAGTTGAATTTTGGCTCTTTCTGTCATGAACAGGCTGTGCTTTGTGCAGGTTTCTGTGCAACCGCAGGAGAAAAAGCTTTCTTCCTTAGAATATTTGAAATGAAAAAAGCAAAATAAAAATGCATTTCTAACTGATTGCCCTATTAAAATGCCTCAGGATTGTACAAACAAAGAAAAAGATTTTTTTAAAACTTTTTTTTTCATAACATGCAACTGCTGAGATAGTACAATGCCGGATGTGCTGTGGAAACCTAGACAGATCAGACATTGGATATACAGTACTTGTTTTCTGAGTCTTTGCCCACACAGAGTTTTCTTGCAGCTACTAAACAAAGGTCTTGGGAAGACAGAATTCTCAACCAACCGCATTTTGTTCGGGAAAAATATAATTCTTTAAAAGGGTTTCTCTATTTTGTTGTTCTTTAAGCAATCCAACCCAATCCTTTAAAGTGACACTTCAATAAAGTATTCTCAAAAGGGATAACATCTTTTAAATCTCTTTTTATCCTGTAAAACAAAGAGTTCTGCCCATCACAGTGGGAGACGCACACATGTCGCCTGGCTGTGTCTGACTGTCACATATCACACAAGGATGAGATGGGATTCTGGAACAATCCAAAATGTCGATACTGTAATAGCTCTAGTTTTCACATCCTTGGCTGATTTTGTCATTTGTTCTTGATTATACAGTTAGCAAGTGTAGGTAGCTGCTATAGCAGGAGTCATATAAACTTTGTATTTATACACTGCAGATACTCTCAAATAGAGAGTCCAACTCTCTGTTTTGCCTTCAAAATAAAGTGTGCGGTTTAATTTCCTTGCCCTTGGGGATAATCAGTCCCTCCTTTTCGCATACTGCAAAATCCCATTTTCTATTAGTCTAACCACTGGTGTCAGTGGTTACTTACAAAAGAAACAAACAAGAGTAGCACAGAGATGAATGAGACTGTATGGAGTTAGATTGTAAATATTCCCCCCAAGGGGGTTGGTTTGTCCCACAATGATTTTTTTTTTCTGCTACTGTTATGGAACTTGCAGAAGAAAGGTATTTTCCAAAACAGACCACCTCAACCGGAGAAGGACTCAGGAGAATCCTGCGTTTTTTCTTCACTCTCAGAAATAGGTCATAGCCCTCTTTACATGTTTTACCCTGGAATAATTTACTTAAATTAGAGTTAAAATGAAAAAGTAGCATGTCAATGACATGAAAAGAGGGTTACCACTTCAGTCCACTTACACAGTTAGAGGAGTTGTACATAAAGATATCTGGGGATCACTGCAGTAGATATCAGCTTGTTTAGTTCTTGAAAAGAAAATTTATTTAGAAGAAATAAATTAAGAACTGGTGTTATTTGGAGGACTGGCAAAAAAAAAACCCACAAAAACTTAGGCTGCAAAAAATGCATCAGGGTTATTTATCTCTGCATTTTATTTAACTCAATTACTGATCAGGGAAGATCTTGTGGTAAAGGAGTGAGGAGGACTCAGGCATTCGGACCATCTTGTGTTTCTCCTGCAGTGACTTTCAGCTTCGCTGAGGTGCCCTGAGGCCCTGTGTTTGCCAGAGGTCATTCAGAGCAGGCACTCTAACTCACAGCTCACACTTGCAGTATGCTGATTAAATTCCTCCTGGTTTTCGGTCCGTGTATCTATCCCCATCAGTTTAAGGCTACTTTTCCTCTCACAGGAGTGATGCGCATTGATGCGTCTATTGATTTGTCATACAAACACGATAAAAAATAAACAAACACAGAAAGCCTAGAAAATAAGGGAAAAATAAAGTAGCCCAAATACATCAATTCAAAACCGAATTTGGGAGTCAGTAACTCTGGTGTTTTATTTTAATTTCCCCTCTGATTTTTAGATATGTAGATGACTTGCAAAAGATCTATACTCTAATATTTGAATTTGCTGAGCGAAATCACAGTTAACATCAAAAAGGAAGATGCTGAAAGGTGGGGTTTTTTAGGTTTTTTTATTTTTGATCCGCTGAAAACAGTTTCTCCTAGTTGGCCTTTTCTTTATACCTAACAGAAATGATAGTCAACAGGCAGATTTGTCTGATATCGCTCTGAGTTAAAGCACACAATTTTGCCGAAAGACAGAAGATAAAATCAGCACTGTACCTATGCCCAATTTTCTATATGCTTTTAGTTTATTTCAAAGAGAAAATAAGGGAGTTATTTATATCTGCTTATAAAGTGGACTGTTGGCAGGGCAGTTCTGCTTTACCCTGCTTCTCTTCTAGCTTGTGCGTTTATCTCTTTGGCTTTCTGAGGCATGTTGTCTCTCTTTGTTCTGATAAGAATAATCCTCTGATTCTCCTTCCTTTCCCTGCAGTATTCACGTGGAGGCTGGTATGAACTGACATCCGTACGGCATTCATCCCATTGAATGGTGGGTGCTAGGAGCCAGTGTGTGGCTGTGGGAGGACAGGTCAACTGGATGACCCTTGGGGCAACCAGGCTGACTCTTACCCCCAGAACTGCTGCCCATTGTCACAGCACAGTGTAATCACATTTTATGACATCATCCTTTAGACCTTTTTCTGTTGGGCACACTAAGCGGTTTACAACTTCTCCTAGGACACAATCCTCCAGGGGTCATACACATACCTTTTTACCGGATTTCCAGGTAAAAAACTTCTGACCTGGCTCATGCATCCTTTGGTCAGTTGGATGGAGACTTCATAAACAAGAGAAGAATCTGGAAGAACAAGAGATTGGGATAGAAAGCCAGCTGTACATCTAAAAGGTGTTGACATCCGCAGAGTCATCTGTGCAGACAGACCCCATCTGCAGGGGTCAGTCCTATGCTGCTGGAACAGTGGGTCTGTAGGGAAAGGACAATGTGACTAGCTCTGATCTCCTCTCTAGATTTGCTGACTTGCTGCCTGAGATATCATTCTCTGAGTGCTTTCTAGAGTTCCAATCAGTATGGAAAGCACCATTGCTACGCCTTGAAATTCACCCTGGTTGCAATTGGACAGACTTCCGCAGTTCCAATGTAATAAATTTTTTAGGAAGCCAAAGATTATTTTCTTGCCACCCTTCCCGCAGCAGGCCTTTTCATCAGGGAGCTAGAACAGTGAATTCCAATCTACAAAACTGCCTGTATACCTTGCTATACTGGAGGACAGAATATTTTGAAACTTGTATGAAATTCAACTGGAATCAAAAAAGGGGGAGAAATCTGAGGAAAAACTTAAAAAATCCCCGTCTCAAGCGTATTGTGATACTGTTATTCAGAAGATCCTAAAATAGAAAAAACACCAGCAATTTGTCCACGGCTATTTCTCATCTAATAAGAAAGCCTCTAACATTTATTTCTACTGCCTTGCAAAGCCTAAGAAGAATTTTCACTGTTTAATGGCATTGTCAAATCAAAATCAATTGCAGCATAGTGCTAGAATGTGCCTGCAAGCCACTACTGTTTCCATTCTAAATCTCAACATTTTGCTTATAAGCCTTTCATTATAAAAAGATGTTGAACTCATAAAAAAGTAAGTTTTTATTCCATAATGGGGGTTGTGTGTTTTCTGTCTATCCTCACGCTCACAAAGGGGCAGAGGGATTTGCTCAACAACAAATTGCTGTACCTCTGAACATCCTAAACTACCTGTTTACCCAGAAAAACATTTTGTGCAACATTTCAGTTGCCTGTTTTTTGAGAAGCAGAAAAAGAGAGCTTGTTTGAAAAATCTGCAGTCAATAACTGATTTTTGAAGTCCACACAGCTCAATTTGTTGAACTAAATTTGTAAGGAAAAATTATGGGTTGACCAAATTAAGCTCTGATCTTCAAAGTTAAAATTAGTGGGATCACTCTTACACTTAAAATTAATCAACTGGTAAATACTTCAAGGGCTGGGCTAAAAAAAATCCCAACAAACAACAAACCCCTCAAACCCCTCCTTGCAGTTAACAGTGCAAAGAGATGTTGTATAACTTCCTTGTAACTGTGCAGTTCGTTTTTACGGTATCTGCATCCAATGAAGCTTTCTTTCCATATCTCTACAGCTGATCAGATTGTGCACTGCAGAGACTTCTGTTCACTGTTTTCCCCCTTCTCTTTTGTTTGGCTGCTAGTGTAAAAACAATCCTGATTTGTTTCTTCTCTTGTTACTCCCTAATAGCTGTTACTCCATAGCTACTGCTACACTTATGTGTTCCATTCAAGAAAGCTGCTGGTTTATGGCACTGGCACCTGAATCTTGCCTCTCCGTTCCCTCCATGCGCCAACCTCTGGCACAAAATGAGAAGGAAGGAGATAGCTAAGTGAAGGACAAACTGAGGGAATGAGAAGGACAACAGCTGAATGAAAAGAGATAAGAAGCACACGGGAAGCACAGAAGGTCATGATTCAGGGATCAGTAATGAGAGTGGCTGACATGGACTCTGACATGGGTTAAAACCACCTCTCTTTTTCTTTGCTTCAGTATGCCTTCAAGTTGGCATGCAAAGGGGATCAATCTCACTACATATTTAGAACTTGCAGAGCAAAGCTCATATTTTCTGCTCTGGAAAGGAAACTGTATTGCCCCATCACTATTTTTGGCTGAGAGTGCCTTTAAGAAACTTCCTTTAAGGCTTGATACAGTTTGAGCAAGACTACCCCCAAAACTGTGTAAGGAATTTTTGTTCAGCAAAGCAGAGCTTGAACTCCCTGTTACATCAAGACGGTAACACATTTTGGTGGCTTCATATAAGAAAATAATGTGTTCATCAGTCAGTGAACTTCCTCCTGTCTGTCAACTGACACTCTTGTCAAGGTTTAAGGTTCTCACCAGAAGTTTCCTATAAGAATGCAGGTGAGAATCCTTGTCAAATAATCATCTTAACTGATTCAATAATTATCCTCAACTCCTGCATTCATGTTTGCTTACAATAAGGCCCCTCGTGCCCACTACATGATTTTCAGCTGAGAACTTTCTTCTTGAGTCCTCCTCAAGTTACTTAGGGGAATGTAACAGAGGAAGGACTAACACCTTCCAGCCTACGTAACCCTTGGTGTACAGTGATACAGCCTTTTGGGGAATGTGATAGCGCGAGATTTCATGCAAATGACACAAGGCTCCAGTAAGGGCCATTCTTGTGGCTGAGACACACTGATTGCAGAAGGGAAAAAGGCTATCATCACCACAAAGCCATGCGAGTTCATTCTCCACGCCGTGCGGTACCGGATTATGATCAGTGACTATCAGGCTAGCTGTGGTGGGTTGCCCATCCTATGGGGGCCGCTAGCTCCAGCTTTGGCAAAACTGTTTAAATCTGAGAGTCCCATTGCCTTACTCCTTCCAGACAAGGCTGATTAAATAATCTGAAAATGTCTACGGGCATGACAACATTGTGGAGGTCTTCAATATCAGCATGACATTCAACACAATGCATCTCTATTTCAAAAGTTAATTGAAATCCCCATGGGTAAAAAAAGCTTATGTAACATTTGCTTCACTCATGACTCACTGTGGGATACAACGATGACTCCCGGCTCACTGTGATGGATAGGCTTAGAACAGCAGTGGTTGACATTTTCTACGTCTTGGCCCTTTAATATGTTTTATGTTTGCACAGTTGCAACGAACATTCTCCACTGCCTTTAATCCTGGCTGATAAATGAAGCATGAGTCTCCCTCTAACCTTGGATACTCTCACAGCTAATTCTTGCTTGATACGATCTGCATTTTTCCATGGACTCTGTTGGAAACTGTCCAATTAGCTCTCCCCAGCTATTGAAGGAGCATTGCCATTGACTGCTTAATGCTTTTCCTAAAAATTATTAGGCATGCCTGCTTTTTCACCATACAATAGTCATAAATATAATTTAACCAGTTTCCCAGGTTGTATAAAATCTATACAAAAAGGTCAAGAATCGAGTCAAAGATCCTACAGCAAAAGGCAACAGAAAATCCTTGAACAAATAAGGATTCTGTCTCACTGCCTGAAAACTGATTTTAATCTAAAGCCACGCAGTCACTCTCTGTGTCTCAGTTAAGTATTTATACATGGAAAAGAAGTCTTATTCTGATGTCATATCTGGAATGAGATGAGCGTGCAAAAGAAAATGATAATGCTAGGAATAATTCCTCCTCCTCTCTTTTTCACATGTCAAAATTATACTTGAGGAGCACTTGTGATATATGGTTCTCCATGTATCTTTCCCCTTCTAGTTATAACCTTTTTAAAGCACACACTTTACTAATGAAAAAAAGCTGCAGATCAAAGCATGACAGTTGACACCACGAAAACAAAGAGACAAGGTTACTGGAACAAAACCAAGAAGCAAAACTGATGAAAAGCCTTCAAGTACAGAGCAGGCTGATGAAAATCAGTGTGCGCTGCATGATTTGAGTAAAAATGGGATGAAATAGAAGAGAAGCAGGAAAGATTGATGAAAACCAAGGGCTGCAGACTCATGAAGAAAGCAGAAGAATCTGATGGCTCTAGACTAGGGTTTTATAACCAGAAACTCTGTAATGCATTTAGAATTTTATGGGGAAACCACTGACTGTGGCATCAAACCATGAGACAGAATGAGGAGGAAGGATACTGAAAAAAAATATTTGTTTC
This sequence comes from Charadrius vociferus, assembly GCF_000708025.1. NCBI lineage: Eukaryota > Metazoa > Chordata > Aves > Charadriiformes > Charadriidae > Charadrius > Charadrius vociferus. The sequence goes on from NW_009646631.1 coordinate 2,672,053, forward strand.
ATGGGTAAACTAAAAGTACTCAGAGAGGTGATAAACAAACTTTATCACCATTGATCTGAGTGCATCTGAAAGCACATTGCTGTACCTCTTGCTATTTTTTGAGGCCTAAAAATGCCTGGACAGCCCAAAAATTGTGTAAAATTAGCCAGCAGCTAAAATGGGCGCTGATTCAGTACATGTGTCTTCAGCTTCTTTTGCTGAAGCTCCTACTAACCCCAGAAAGGAATATTAGAATAATAACTTACTCCTCAGTAAATCTTTTGTCATAGCTTCCTCTGTGTAGGTAGTAAATGCAATGGCATTCCCACCCACTTTGGGGATAAATCCAATTAAATTTGCCAGAAAGAATTTCTTCCCTTATAAATTTCACCACAAAACTTCAGTACGTGGAATTAGGATCCCAGGAATCCCAACTGTTACATCATTGATGTAGCCACTAAAACATTGTCTTGCCCTCCACCATCTAGCACGTAAAGTGTGAGCGAATGAGCTTTTTAATGCTACTTGAAAAATGCAAATGAATTTTAACTACATAATACTGCATTATGGGATACTCTTTTTAAAAACCATAAAACTAAGGAAACAAAGCAAGGAAGACTTTAATGATGCAGCTGCCTTGAATTTTTCTGTCATGTTCAGGTACTGTTGTACTGTGCACTGTTCTACCTCGTAGGCATCTGTCAGTCAGCACAGCAGATGATATGAATGACATGAGGATATTGCAATGAGAGTTTAAAGACGTTTCTGTCTGAATGCTTGTGTCACTTCTAAGTCATGACTTGAAGAGGGAAAGAAAACTTAAAACAGTAATTGCTAGAACTCGGCATATTGAGAGGATTGCAGAAGAGGAAAATAAGTTTAACATCAAACCACACTGTTTATACGACAAACATCCAGCTAATAAAGGATGATTCAGTCAAAATAAGAATTCCTCCCCTGTCCAGGCATTCAGTCCTGCTCCAGATTTACCCCTCTTAAATAGTGCCCAGTGATTTAGCTATACTTTTGGTAATTAATTATATTTTTTTTAACTGCAGTTTTGGTAAATTGAAAGCTAGCCAGGACGTGAAGTCAGATTTACTGAAGTGCCAGATAAGGCAAGGGCACATTCCCAGGCTGCAGAAAATCACATTCCCTTTTCTGTCAGAAAGGATTTGACCCCATGGTATCCACATTCACCAGAAGGATCACTAGCTACCAGGCTGCTTGGTGAAGGATACCCCCTACCGCTGGGCTGTGCTTCCAAGCCCCTTCCTCCTGCGTTCATACTAGACCTGCCGACACTAAGGATTATGCCCCAGCTTTAGGGTACTTGCTGCCAGGGTGGGGCAGAAAATCTGGGGTGCTAGCACCCACTTGCTCTCACAGGAAAGCTGGCCAGGGCAACACATACACACCCACCTCATCTCAAGAGGGTCCGACAGTGAATCTGGGGAAAACACCGAAAGGGCAGAGATTACAAGTTTATATTCAGGGTAGATAGATAGTAACAGACAGGGGTGGGAGAGTGATGACTGAGTGCATGCACTGCTGTTTCTGCTTCCCAGTACAGGGTGTTGTTCTAGAAACAGTTATTTAAACAGGGGAAAATCTAAAGAAAGCTTAGGCTGCTGGGAATACCGAAAGAGCTATTTAACACGACAAAAAATAGGAGCAGAGTGCATTTACTAAAAGCAAGCGTAGTGCATTGCACCGTGTCATGCTGTTTAGCTCCCAGCAGAAATGGCCCATGTGTCTGCACAATGTTAGCCTAACCCTAAGTGATGATCTCTTCACCCAGATGCCTCCTGCTCCCTGACCTCTCCTCAAGCATTTCATGCTCCTCTTCCACCTCCCAAGCACCACTCTCACACATGCTCCAGCGTCACCTCCCGTCCCACCAACCCTCCACCTCTGCTTCCTCCTGACAGTGCTGTTTGCCCCTTCGTCCTCTTTTTGATACCTCTCATTTCCTCGCTCCTGGGAATTTAGCTTTACTTTTCTCCACCCTCCTCCCAACTGGCACATGTAGTGCATTAACAGCCCACCGCTAAAGCTGTGCCCTGCAAATATCTTCCCGAACCGAGTGCAGGTCCAAAGTTTCTTCAGGCAACTGCCTTTTACAATCTTTTTATAAAGCACCTAGCAAAAACATGTCATAAATTATTATTCTGTTTGTGAGATTA
>NW_009646631.1:2674241-2692972 GCF_000708025.1 Charadrius vociferus
AATATTACTTATGATCCACTATATACTACAATATTAGTCAAACACTTCTTGGGACTTCAAAGTCTTGCCATGTAAATGGGAGCAGAGTATATCAGTATTTTTGAAGGTGTCACCCAGACAACCTCCTTGTTACTACAATGCTTCAGATACCAGGTAGGCTTCAGAAGATGGGGCAGCTGTCATCTTCTACCAGCTGCCATTCACCAAGGGCTCTGAAGCCCAACAGGTCAGCTGTATATCCCAGGCCACAATATCAACTCACATAAATCACGTCACTCTATCAAAACCGGAGCTCATTTTATGTGCCTTCTGCACACTGCATTAAAATGTCCCACAAGAAAGGAAAAAATTAAAAATAGTATTTGCACCTTTTGATGTAATAAGAAAAGTCTCCTGACTGCCATATGAACTCAGGACTCACACAGATTTAAAGTAGCATCATATACTTGAACTGAAGTATTTTAAGTTGTACGTGTACATGCTGTATGTATATCCACTACATCATATAAATTAAAATTCAGGGATTTATTTGCCAGTGAAGACAAAGCAATTGCCTTCCCTTCAGGCTTTCTGTCTCCTGAATGAAAAACTAAATTAGTCCATACTACCATACCGACAATAAAAACAAAACAAAAACAAATCAAACCCAACACATGAATACATGGTAATATAAAGATAATATTTCTCTTCTGTTTCTTCATTGTTCTGAAATTTTAGTAATAATTCCTGTTAACGAAAGTTTGATGACTTTTAGAAACCACATGAATTACTTGCACAGAATAATTTCTATTAAACAAATTCTATTTTTTTCATTATGCACAGTGATATTTCTCATACAGAGAAAATTGGCAGCACAGACTGCGGAGCTCAGGAGTTGTGTTTGGACAAATGATGCAATCTTTACTTTCGAACAGGCAATTTTAGTCGATAGGACATTGCACATTAATACCTGTAGAAATCAACTGAAAACACATTTTTTTGAATGATTAATATGTTATATTAGGACTCCTTATACACAGGACCTGTGCTCATAGAATTCTGTCACCTGAATATTCATGGGAAAATGTCAGAAAAGTACAATTAGGTGAAGTAAATGTTTCCAGAATCAAAGATGACCGGTGCAGCAAAAGTTTTCCAGTACTGATTCAGTGCTATTTGGATAGACTATGATTCAAATTACATTTATACTGCTTTGAAATGAAAATTTAGGCAAGCAAGAACACAAATGTTATATTTTTACATTTGCAAAGATTGATAATGCATGGCCGTTCTTGATGACCATAATTTTAAAACAAAACAATAAAACGGACGTTATGAATTTCATATTTAAACCCCCTGAGATTAACAGATAAGGTTGTTAAATTAGTGTTCTCTGTTGAATATGTGCAGAATTTGCCACATCAAAATGATTTCTTTGTTTTTCTCTATATGCAAAATTAAGAATTATTTCATCGGCTCAATGTGAAACAAACTGTACTGGCCCATTGGACGCGATCGTCAAGTGCTGTGTCATAGAAAGTACCTTTGAGAGAAAATATATCTGCATGAACATTTCTGCCCCGCAGCAGACTCTGCCTCAAGATAAAAAGGCAGTCCTTGCTGAAGCAGGGTGCCTTTTGCTTTAAAGCAATTCTGACAAAGTAAGTCAGAGCAAGCAGGCTGCACCCACCAAAGCAGGGCTGAGGCTGGGAAACTGTAATGAGCGGCAGCTCCCGTTTCTCACACAACATCTGCTGCAGTGGGTATTTCTCAACGCGGATGGTTAACATGCTTGCTCAGTGTGATTCAGGAAGCGTCTTCTCCGTTTCACTGGAGGATCTCTGCTTCAAAGTGCAAACCTACTAGTCACAGGAAATAAGAACCTGAAACTTGCAGAGAAAAGGATGTGGAGTAAACGGAGAGCTGGCAGATGTAGCTGCATGCCAGGGACGATCCCGCCAGTCCATAAATATTGATGACTCTGCAGTCTCTGAATGTAGATTATTCAGGACTCTGAAGCCTGCAGCTGCACATTCACAGCTTGCTGCTCTCCGAAAGAGCATTCCTGACCTGAGAATGTGCATACGCCTGTCTGAGAATCCCCCACTGCTCTTTTTAACTCTGCTGAAACAACCCTCCTTCTCCCGGAATTTATGTTTTATCATAATAATGCAAAAGGGAAAACGAAAGGCTTGTTTTGCAAATCCTCTTTGCCCTGCAACAGTTAGAACAGGCTACTATAAAAACAGCTTGCTACAAGAGAGGAGATAAAACTCTTCCCTTTCTTCTTCTCCTCTATATATTTTCTTCGTATAGCTACTCTTCGTCTAAGACTGTTTAATAGAAATAAGCAGAAATATCTAGATAGGACAGTGACCGTTCATTCATGGGTGTATCATGTATTTGGCAGATAGGAGGCAATAATATCAGCATAGGGCCACCTTAGTTTGCTCTCTTTTGTTTGGGTATTGATCCCATTAGACTCTGGTACTCAGACACCCTTAAGAGAAATTCATTTAAGATTCAGGCTGGCTCCTAAGTTCAAAAAATGAAAATTAGACCTGACGTTCTGAGGATAATAAAGAAATCTGGGAAAGTATTGAAGTCCAAACAAGGAAAACTCAAGCCACAAAGGATTCAGCAGAGTATTCTGGCATCTCTGACAAAAAGGAAAGTATTAGGAGCTCATCAGGGGCTGGCTCATGTTTTAAGGATAAAACTTAAAAGGGTATTATTTTGTCTTACTCTAATTCTATGACAAAAGTAGCAATGGCTTAATATTTGCTTATCACTTTGAAAATAAATAAAATTTTAGTTTATTCATCATTATATATTACATCAATATACATGTATGTAGTTGTAGCTATATATGCAATACATACACACACATACAAACTCTATTATCACTATTCAGTGCGTGCCTATCACAAATTCATGCTTAAGGCTTGATTTTGTGACATTAAGTAAGGCCTTATTGTACATGTATTTTTAATGACCTACCTGTGCTCTCAGTCTTCTGTATTCCAACACGGTCATGATCTCTTGATCAGCAATTGCAAAAATACTCATAGGTATAACAGTGCTGCTTTAAGTTCTCTGAACATGGCCCATGTGGAAAAAAGGCCGGAGCTCAGGCTATTAAACCAGATCTATTCTGGACAACAATAACATATGTTTTAAATTTTCACAGAACTTCAAACATGTATAAGGGTTTTCCTGAGGAGAGATGCTTCCCTTCACTGGGGTCTAGTACAGAAAGTGCAAATTAAATTAGGAGTGAAATTGGGCACAGGTGTGTAGTGTTACTGCATCTTGCAAAGAATCTTGTGCCTCAAACAGCATCACAGAATTATCATTTCACCGTAGGCATTTTTGCAGTGTGTCAGACACCACAGATCACCTATTCACAAAAGGAGTTTGCTGTTGAAACGCATATTAAAAGGCTTGGACTTGACTTTCTGTTACAGATTGTCAGTAGCTTTAGAGGTTAACCAGTTAACTGGCAATTATTTTGGAATATTACTATCACCTTTATTTTAGGGTTCACCTAAATAGACATGAAAACGTACTGTGTTTGTGCCGTTCTCAGCTCCTTCTGGAATCAAACTTCTTGTCTGAGTTCAGAACTGTCCTAACACAGCTGCACTAGCACTGATCTGTGCTTCTGGCTTCAGTGTCCTGCTGGGTTTTTTTCCAGCTCAATGGCAGTGCAAAGTCAGAAGCAATTCCTCTTGAGCATACACATGCAGCTGACCTGGACATTTGTATGGAAATCTAAAACTGATAAAATAGTTTTAAGAAACTCTTCCATGGACTCCCACCAACGTATGTCAAACTGTCTTTCTTCTTCCTCCTTAGCTCCCTTTTCTCTTTTTCTCCTTTTCCTATACAGTTTGCTTACTTACACTAAGGTCATCGCTAATGCCTTCCAAAACTTTACCAGAGTTGGTGAAAGAGCTCTTTGTAAACTACAAGCAGTAACATCTCATGCTGAAAGCACATCCAGAAACAGTACACAATATACAACAATGAGATACCAGGTTTGAATCCAAATTTTACAAAATGACCTCTTTTTTCATCTGCCTCTCTTGAATCATTAAGCCACCCAGATAAAACCCATGTTTGAAAACTTGGGGCATAGTGATTCATTAGCGCTAGTGCTTTCTGTTATGGAAATCTCCGGGACTCCACACGAGCTGGAAGCACTAACCACCTGTCAGGATGAAGCCTGGGGGACCCGAAACCACAACTCTTCTTCAAGGAAACCTGCTGGATTAGCACATGTTCTTTGCAGCTTAGGCTTTGTCCTCTGGCTCTCTGTTAGCTTTTCTATCTTTAACAATATTGTACTTGCACACTGGCGTTAATGTTAATTCACTTTTATTTAACATTTTGATGTTATTTCTGTGTACTCCAGTGCCTCAAGTCAGGATTTTCTGCAGCTAGAGAAATCTTCAGTTTGGCTTGACTGCAAATGATTCATCCTTTCTTTAACAATAATATTTATTTCTACATTCACTTCATAAGGTCTTAGTCTGTTGACACCAGCATGGTACCATTACCAATATATAAACAAAGAAAAATTATAACACAGAGACTGAATCAAACTTGTGCATAGTGTCTGTGGTTGAATTTTAAATGGATGCAGCTCCAGAGAGTTTATCCACATAAAAGTAATAATTAACATTCCTGAAGTAATAACTGCTCGGCCACATTTCATACTGCTAGCTCAGCCACATTTCATACTGCTAGCTCAGACATTTGCATGCTTCCAATATGAGCACGATATGGCTCAGTCTTAAAGCTGCCAAAGCACAGCAGGTTACTCAGCAGGCATAAAAAGAAAAGACATTACGTTCAGCAGGGACTTTATCTTGTTTGAATAATCCTCCCTTCAAGATTATTTCAGCATACAATGTGTTTCATTTAAGCAAAGTCAGAGAATGCAAAATAATGCGAAGTAATTATACTATTAAATGTTGCTATTACTTTTTTAAGCCCTCTGTCTCAAAGCATAAACAGTTTTCTCAAGGCTAAAAATTGTCAGCAGAGGATCAAATGCACCTCTTGAGTAACCTCATTAAAAGCAATGAAGTTGCCTGAAGATTGAGGTTGGTCCCTTACGCCATTATGCTGAGAACTAGGAAAAATAGAGGAATAACAATATGTTATTTGCTTCCAATTGGTATTAACTCATATTTCTAGAACACCCCTACTTGAAATTCTCAAAATATTGTACAATCCTATATAGAATAGAATAGTCCTGTTTATCAGCATCTAGCAAACAGCTAGTGATACCTCCCTGTGGAAAGATTCACAGCTGTAACTGCATCCCGGAGATTAGCACCTGCCAATGTCAGCCAGAGCATCGACTTTGGTTGCAATCTCACCAGGCTCTCTGTGTTAAACTCATCTAAGTGGGAAACAGAAATGACACCTTCAGGTAGATTTAAAGAGAAACAGATGTCTAATGTTTCCCAGTAATTTGTGTTTTGAAAATCTCTCCCGCAGTGGCTAATGAATCACAGTCCGGCAGTTTCGAGTTCATCCCTAGTGCCCAATCCAGGCATTACAACGCAGAGGGCCTTCCTGAGTGAGTATGAACAACTGCTGCTTCTGAGGTCTGATGGCAATCTCTTACAGAAAAATGTAATGAAGTACTAGATTTAGTAGTGACTGTGAGCCATTCACCCAGTAGATTGTAATTACCTCTGATTACTATTTGATGATCAGCTCTGCTCAACATGAGTTTGTAATCTCCTTTTTTTACACCCTACAGAAGGCAGCAATGGATCATTACAGTGAATGAGGCAACTATTGTAATTTTTATTGGAAGTATCAAAGAGGCCTTTTGTCCTTAAATACAGTTTATTCCCAGCCAAGATCAAAGCCTAATGGGTAAATCGAGAGACGAAACTCAACCAGGGCTGCCAAGTGACAAAACAATCTTGCCACTGTCCACAAAGACATTCATAAAAACTGTGCTCACTTCTTAAAGTTGTATTACTTTTTAACATCTTCACTGCAAACACTTCCTTGCTTTCCTATATTACTTTCTGTTTATTTTCTTGGCTTTTTCATGCCCCAGCCCTCAATGGGAAGCACTCCTTACAAGCATACCTTACGTTGTTGTGACAACGCCACATGGCTTATTGTAGGAAAGACTTGCCGGGATTCATTAGCTAGCGAGCTACTTACTAACCCAACACATGAAAAATCCTATTTCAGACTTTGCAAATGAGTATATTATCCATTGAATGCCATCTGAGCGGTTAAGCAGAGCTAGCTTACTTGCACCAGCTGATATGAACGTGTCGATCTGGTAAAGCATTGGTACTTACATGTAAAGTTAAGCTCCTGAGCAATTACATATGAGCTCAAGTGCTGTGTTGGATTGGAGCCACAGGACCTGAACCAAAACTCATGGAACTTGATCAGAGTATTTTAAATAACTTCAGTGGATTCTGGATCAGGTCCATGCTGTCTGCTAGAGGTATTGGCTACATTTTTCCAAATAAAAGAAGTTAGGAATAATATATCAAACCCTTTGATCCAGGACTAGCAGGCCCAGGAATTAAGACTCAGTCCCTTTATATGATGAATTTACAGATTTCCTGACTTAGGAAAGCATGAAAAACACTGACAAATACTTATGTTGACATACAAATAAGTACGGGAGACCAAAGGGTAGAAAAGGCATTTTAATCCTCTAAAAATATTGAACCATTCCAGAGCAGAGAGAGTCTAACGATTTCAATCCACAGTTGTTTGTATAGCCCCTAAACCCTGTATCCATGATGACATTTCATTTTACATCATTTGTTTCTTTAATCAGTTGTGTTTCATAAAAGCACTCTTTCAGCCAGGTCAGCAGGGAATGTGCTGAGCTACCATGGGCAAGGACTGGAGTCGCTGATTTCATCTGCCTGCTTCCCGGACTGAGCGTGTCCCCGTGATCACAACTCAGCTGCCCAGGGACCGCTGTCTGAAGTCTGTGTGTATCCCAATACATTACCCAGCTCAGGCTTTCAACAGCAAGATGTGTTTATTCATCCCTGGCTATTGGTTTAGAGAACACGCTAAAATTGGGTTTGGACTTTTTTTTTTATTTAATCCTTTGCAATGGGGCCAAGTCTTGCCTTCGTAACTAAAATCACACAAACATCCTCTTAATGTCTGTGGCACCCTTCAGCTGTGCTGAGAGTGTCGGTTTTGACCCTGTCCCATATTAGTCGAGTTGGTCCTTCTACCATGATAATTACTGTAGTCTTTGAGTGCCTTCCAATACTCATTAGATAATGTGACTTCATATCCCTTATGTGTCATTTCTTCTTTCATCTTCCCCCAGAGGAGATGCATACAGTAGAGCACCTGGGACTAGTGTCTGTGGCTTGATGCTGTATGTTTAGCCATTTTTCCCAGGGCAAGTTTCTCTTGGAATATGAACAGAGTTTCCAGGCTCAAATGGGGCAAATATCTAACAAGTTAGCTGGCTATGCTGAAAATGCTTCATTCATCAAAACTAGTTACACTCACCAAAACAATCGTATGAAAAACTCAACATATACATATATATATCATGGATTTCTTTTAAGAAAACATTTCTTTTACAAAAACAAAAGAACCTAACATGCCCCTTAGATTTTTAACGGGTCAGCTACTAATCGGTATTTACAGCTGCTAAAACCTGTTTTCGGCATTGAACCAAACAATCCTCTGGCTCCAATTACTGTTACCCAGAGAGTAGCTGAGAAGGTAGCCGCCACAAACACAGGAGGCCAGACAGAAAAGAAGAAGAAAAGTAATTTATTGATTCTTCTGATCCCTCCTAGCCTATTATTCTTGTGGATGGTTTGAGCAGAACCATCCCAGATTCTCCTGCTCCTACTTGTGCTCGTTCAGACTTCTCCAGCACAGATCTTCTTAAAAATAGCCAACAAAACACTAACTAATTAATTAATCTACTTCAGGGGTTTTCAAGCAAAATTACCTCCAACCAAACATTTCTTTTACTGGGGTGCATGCTTGCATCCACTGAGTAATAGGATGAAATTCCTTCTGCCTTCTGTCAGCGCACCTGATTAAACATCACATACATACTGTATTTCCAGCATTTGTATTATTTTTATTCAGATGCTTGCATGCTGGTACTAATCAAATTGCTCCAGCTGTAACTGCAATAACACTGAATTTATTCTAAAGTACCGGACAGAAAGATACTCTCTGCTCCAAAGACTGTATCTGATTTAAATTGGAGATGGACAAATGTTTCCATATTTCTCCTGCTATCCTTGCCCAAGTGACCTCCAGCATAGCTTTGCTGGCCTGAACCTTCCTGAAACGCCCTACAATCTATCATGGCCCTTGTGACTGCTCTGAGGTACCTGAAGGTGCTGCTAAACCATGAAGAAGTCTCGCTGCTGAGCCTACTGCTGAACTCTGCCTCCTTCCGCTAGAGATGGGCACAGTTTAGCACAGATATGGTAAATTTGACACATCTAAGAATTTAATGACTGTATTGGTTTCTTGTTTGATTTACAATTGGAGTCAATAGCAGGATTATTTTCATGGAGAATTAACTTTGTGATTTTTGACACATGGTTGCTGACTAAGGAGAGGAAACAGATTTCAGTCTTTTATCAGCACTATAGTGCTGATCTTCATACAACTTCATACAACAATCAGTGAAGTAAAACTAACTAAATTAAATGCACCTCTCCCTGAGTACAAAATATATTCATGTTTAAAGTGTTGGTAACCTGTAATTAATGGGAATATAAAAGCTAGGTTGAATGATCCAAGGACCTCCTTTCCTCTTTTTTTTTGCAAATCTTTCCAACCTACTTACTTCTAAAAGGCAAAAAAAGTTCCCACGTTTTGTAGTTTAATGGCTAAGTTTGATACCTACCTTCCTTGACAAATTATTACACTGAATCTATTGCTATATTTTGTTAAAATATCATGCTTCCCTCTGAAAAAAATCTCAAAGATGCAAAATGCAAAACAGTACTAGAATACACTAGTGTACAATCATATTTTCTGAAGATGGCGATGCAATTAGCATGTGTGTCTGTTAGTAGAATTATTCTAGAGATAAATATTGCCTAAATGGCATGAAAGAATCTGGAAGGAACTCAAAATGACTCAAAACTTACTCATTTATATGCTTCTTGGGTTGCACTTGCAAACTGTAGTAACCAACACGTTCTTACGACTCCCAATTCCTCTCAGCCCTGCAGAATCAGTAAGATGGGTTATATTATTTCTTGCAAAGCGTTAGAAGGAACTGTTTACTAGATTTCAATCCATTAGACTCCAGAGCTTACACAGGTGTCAGAGGGCATTTTCTGGCCCGCAGGCACTTTATTGCTGGTAAAGATGACTGAGGGGGTAGAATGCCATGTAACCTCAGTGACATGCATTTATCAAACTGGCAGCTAAGAGACTCCTATTTATAGTGTTGTATGTAGATCTCTGGAAGATAACAATCATACAAACCCACAAGCTCATTTTTGTCATTTTTTTTTCTTTTTCAGAGCAAGGCTCTACTCCAAGGCTGGAAAGTCTATGAGACTCCACAGGAGTGTTACCATGGAGTTTCATGGGCTTGGGCTCAAGCCATAAATATTTAAGTGGAAATAATAAAATGAAAAACAAAAGATGGCCAAACGCCCAAACAAAACCATCGAGAGCCTGCATGAGCTGGAGATAAGGCTAATGTGACATTCAAGATAAAGTAAAAGCAATATTTTAATTAACACATTTTCAGCTTCTATCACAAAGCTGTACTTGCCTTCATAACTGAAAACAACCTAGCTTTTAACATTAGCTTTCCCTGAAAAAAAGCAGCTTTTAGTGACCAATTGGGGGGGTGGGGGGGATCACATATTTTGTTTTAATAAAATAGAACTTGCAAGGACATAAAAATATGAATTTTGAAAGCCAAGCCTCGGTTTCCCAGTGGGAGGAAGTTCAAGTGTGCCAATTTCCAATAGCTTTGGGTTGGGATGCTGTGAGCATGCATGGTGTTTATTGACTTCTAAATTAAAGCAGTCAATCTCAAGGAAAAGCAGAGTAACGGAGGCCATTCTTTCAGTTTCACACTGTGTGTGTAAAATAGTAACAATAGCAAAACTTTACTGAATGAACTTCCATCCGTGCAGACATAAGATATTTTGGAATAGGAAAACACCATGTAGCCAAATGTGCCACCCCTTCTTTGTTTATCTTATTCTACTTTTCTGCTTTTTTCACTGTATCACTCAATCAATCCCATCCTTCTCCACAACCAACAAGTAACCCTACATGTCTCTTGGATTGATTCATATTTACTACTCACTTCAGTTATTTTCCTTCTTTTGCTAACTTTTTCCAGATGACTGTTAGTAAAACTGTGTGAATAATTTACAATTAATAATTTACCCAGCAAATTTACCTTCTTTTTATGTTCTCTTTTCCTCCAACAGACTCTTTGTTAGAATGTATTCACCCACTATGGGCTGGCATTGGAGGGGAATGCCTGTGTAGCTACTGTTAAGCAAGATATGCTGTAGAGGTCCCAGCCTTATCCTTTACACAAAGCTATTGTCCACCAATTATCAGGAGAACAAAATCAGTTCAGGTGTCTGGGTTACAGCTCCCTCAAATTCTTCTCATCTTTAACTTGTCTTCTCATTCCTCTCCGAGCCTGGTCCAGATCTTACAGGCTCCAATATGTTTGCTTTGTCACACCGTACCACCCAGTATTTAAGCTCTGATTAGTTTTGATTGTTCTTTTTTCTGTCGAATTGTAGCTTAGAATCATACAGTCCCAGTCACAAAGACAACATTTGCTTTCTGTGATAGTTCTGCAATTCTCTGCTTCCATGACTGTTCCTGCTAGGAAACTTGTTACTAGACTATTCCAACTTAGCAAACACAAAACACAGAGGGCTATGCACAGACACTGAAGTCTGTTTCAATGACTGCTTGCATATTTATTTCTATGGTGCATGCTCAGGTTCATTCATTTGCTTTTTACAGAATAATTTACCTAGCATCTCCACTAGCTTTCTCACTCTGATATAACAGGAGGAAATGCTGCCCTTCTGTGTGTCTGCAAAGTCACACACATCGGGACAATTGCATGGTGAGGATGCATCTCATTTACCCTTAAAACTCCTTTTTTATTTTCCCAGAGTTTGTCTATGATCTTTGAAAAATATTTGCAGCTTACACCTTCTTATTTTCGACAGACATTTATATAGGATTAAATTAGGTCACGTTAGGAAGGCAGGCATTTAAGACACCACATTGTTCTCAAGAGACTGAACTACCTACATATTGTGCAACATACACTGCTTGGGCATAACTGGTCAAACCTGTCCTCGATCACACCTGTGTGTGACTTCCCACCACTTGCAGATCAGACAAGGCAACAGGAAGCTACTTATTTATTAGCATGGACTATATTTTCTAATACAGTGGCGCATTTGATGTAATACCTACCCATGCAGCTGGGCTTTGTGGTCTGTAACGCAGATGGATGAGCGGTGGCACACACACAGTCTGGTTTCTACCCGCAGGTGAATGTTTAGATTTCATAATATGCTGGTTTGCCAAAAGTCACACATACATGACGGGGAGAGGGGAAATGGAAATCAGCTCCAGGTCTCCACTTAGGTAATCCTTCTCTCCTGCAAACACTGTGCTAGGAGCTTAGGACAAAAATAAAATAAATTTCTCCCCACCTCGACTCCTTGACCTCATTTCTAAGGATTATATTCTCCAACCTTCTTCAAAAATACTACAAAAATCCTGTAAGTTGTTTCCCTGGCCGGGACCTCGATGGCACACTGTTGGTTTGGGGTATTTGTTTGTGCTGCAACTGGTATCAGTCATGTTTGGCAGAAGACAAAGAGGTGGGCTGCCAGGTCTGCCACCCTAACGCTTGCTGAGTATAAAGCTGAGACAAATCCTGTCGCTATCCAATTATTTACAATGTATTTCTTTGGCAGAAAATAGAGAAGATACTGAAGTACAGGAGTATAACCTAGTTTGGTCCAGTGGGCCATGATTTACACTCATTTACTGCTGTATTAAACAAGCCATCAACTATGTACATTGGTAGGACAGACTTCCAGCTCTGGTTAACAGTGAAGTCAGTAGCATAATTTCATATTTACATGAAAGGAACACCAAACAATCTTCTGGCTTTATAGCTTTTAAATTTGACATGCACTTCAGAAGCGCTACTGTCATTTTCACAGAAATTTTACACAAAATCTCAGACGTGTTATTTGCACAAGTGTCTGCAAAATGTAGAGAATCATTTATAGAAGGAGATCCTGCCATGTCTGGATAGGTAAAACTTAAATATAAAAAAGTTTCTTCTGCCATGTACCGGATGCAGGTGCCAAGGTCTTGTCAGTGGGGGCCGCAGGGCGGCCTCTGTGAGGAGCGGCCGGGGCTGCCCCGTGCTGGACACGGCTGGTTCCAGCTGGTTCCAGCCGGTTCCACCAGCCCCACCGCAGGGCATGGCTGAGCCCTTACGCAGCCTATGTGAGAAAGGGCAAAATGCTGCCCGGCAGCAAGGGGCGAAGGGAAACGTCTGAGAAACATCCCTGCGAGCCCCGAGGGGAGAGAAGGAGGAGGCCGAGGAGGTGCTGGAAGTGCTGGAGGTCCCAGCATGAGCTACACCATCCTATTTTCTCCCCCTGTCCCACTGAGGCGGGGGAGTGAGAGAGCGGCTGGGTGGGTGTTTGGCCGTTCGCCGTGGCTAACCCAGCAAACATCATTCCTAAACAAAACACAACAAACATGTCTTTGGTTCACCTTCTTTCAGCCTCAATAAGCAGGTGGTTGCTGCATTTAAAAGAAAGCGCCTGGGCCTCTGCTTTGCCATTGACTCTTTAAGTGGTGTTTATGAAACACCCAGAAGCGCTCCCACACGAAACAGATTGTGGTTAGGAAATTCACTCAGGAGGGGATGTCCCTGCTACAATGCGTATTGGCACATTTGAATCGGTGACAGTAAAAATCATAAACATTTCTCTGAACAGGGACTGGAAACTCCTGCTTCACCTTGCTGTCAAGGTAACCTGAGCAATAGGCTACACAGGCACGTTTTCCTCCTTTCACGTCTCTGGATCATCAACTCTCTAATTCCTTTCTTTTGAAAAACCACCCAACGTCATTAAGAGAGCTATATGCCACTCATTTTCCCATGGCTTTGTGGTTAGGCACACTTAGAAGTGAAAAGATGTGGGTTTGAACCTCCTCTAACTGAGGAAAGCATAAAAGTCATGTCTGTCCCATTCTGGGCAGGCACTCTCACCACAGCACTCACACACAAACACCACATACCATCACCATGATCATCTCAAGAGAAAGTGACCACAAAGACATTTTTGTGAGGGACTAGATTATTTTGCTGCCTGAGCCTCTGGAAATACCTACAAGATAAGGCTCTTCAAGAGATTTTAGTAGAACAAAATCTGTTTTCAGGGTGTCATTTGGGCTGACATAAGTAAGCTGGTCAAATCAGGTCAGTTTGGACCTGCACAAAATTCTAGGGACAACTGACATTTTCACCAAAAAAATTAATCTTTTGAGACCTTTGAAGGCTATTGCAGAGAAATAGACATTTTTAGGCATTCATTACTTTAGGATGATAAATTATCCACTGTATTTACCTATTTCATTGGGGTTTTTTTTTACTGTATCATTTACTTCTTTTAGCACCTACTTTAGGAAATTAATCATGACCTGAAAAAACTTTGTTTCTCTCCACTGATTGAAGACAATCTGGCTTGGACATAGTTATCCACGATGCAGGCATCAGTATGTTCTGATTAATCCCTCCCCAGACACATGCAGAACTGAATTTGCTTTACTGCTAGGTAGCAGCTGAAGAGGCCCTTTTGAATGATAGTTTTGGACTTAGACCCTCTAGTTCTAAAAAAATGATGCTTTTCCCACTTAAGGCTTTTCCCAGACCCTGCCTTTGCTGACCTTGTTGATAAACATTGTGATATATGAATAAAATGGCATGTAAACTCTTACTGTGAAAGTATACATTTCATACAGAATAATTGTACATTGCGTTTGATAGAAATTGTGGAGAAATCTGATGTTTCACCTTCTGCTAAAGGAATAATAATTTCCAGGTTTTCCATTCTTATTGTGACTTAAACAATTCTGCTTCATTTAAAGTTCATACACTGAGGGGGTAGACATGACGTTTAGAATGGGAATGACTGGTTTAAGATGATGTTGCATTAGAATGGAAAACACTATGCTACTCTAGTAGTTAAGCATCCGAGCCTGCTTCCACACGAACTAGACATTTCCAGAGGCCTTGGCAAAGCCCAGCTAAACACAATGCTCATTCAGTTAATAAAAAGCACTGCAGTTTCTCTCCTGACAAATCTGACTCCTGAGTGCTTATTAATACACAGAATTGCAACAGCTTACCTTTTAGCTTCCTAATGTAAGCCAAAAATTCAGAATAACAATTTATTCAATTTTCTTCATTAAAAACCCACATTTAAAATGAAATAAGTCTCAAGGCCCACACTTTTCAAGACAATTGATATATGGACTTGCCAGACCTATCGCTTTAGCACAGAGCCCATTTTTGTCCTTTTAATGTCACAAGTATGTGAAACCCACAGCCATAAAGTAAAATTCAAATCTAACAGTCAAGTTTGTCTAGATATGTTTCCCCCATAGAAAAAGTATTCAGTGGATTGCACAAAAGTTCCACTGAGATCTGAACTGCTGCAGTATCAATGGGCTGGTGAATTTCAAGGAAACACACAATTCTTTATTTTAATCATCTTTTCCTGTGCACTGCTTACCTTTATACACGTATTTGATTTGGAAGCACTCATAGTTTTCATACCTTCATTAATCATTTGGAATGAACACTGGGGAGCTTTCGGGAAATTTAGAGGGATGACATCATCACCAGGATCCTGAAAATAATAATTAAAAATGACAGGTGAGCACAGCTGGGAAATAAAGCTAAATTGATAACATATTTTGCCTGACTAATTACAACTTTTTAACCCACAAATCAATATGAAATTGTTAAAATACTGCAGTGCAGTTGCTCTTCTATGACTACAACTTCAGTGTGAAAAAATATGGAAGACATGAATACAATAGATAAAATGTTGGTAAGAAGAGGCTGTGATCATTAGTTCAGCACCTTCCTATCACGCTGGGGAAGTAACTTCCATCTGTCTGGTTAATTTATTAAATGATCCAATCCTGTATGTGCAATTCGTGTTCTCCCCCACAGGACCAAAAGATGCTGCATGCCTTCTCCCTGTCCTCGTCATTACTCGCACTGAATCTCATAGTCAGAGTATTCAGAAGGAATGAGAAAAAAAATATGAAAAAAATGGAAAAAGATTTCCCACTAGAAATGCAATAAATCACAGGTCACTGAACTGGCCTGTAAGTAAACGATTGTTTAGCAAAATAAGTAGTTTATTCTCCTCTTATCAGGAATGACTTCATGAGCATTTCTAAAATTCTTAACTGAGCACAGAACAGTTGATCCATCCTGCACAGAAATATAGCTGAAAAGTGTCCAAGGTTTTATTACTTTTCCAGAAGAATAATATGGCCTGATTTTTCCAGCTGCAGATTGGGCAAGTTCCATTTAGTGAATGTTTTTAAATCTCCCAAGTATTAATGTTAGAAGTAACACAAGATTCATTAGCTGAGCTTAAAGTAGTTTTTGGAGGTGCGCTTGATGGAACACGAGCTCATCCATGATGCTCAAAGGACATGGCAGATTACTGCTCACACAAAAGGGCAACTATTTGGTAATGTATGCATCAGGAAACTTTGGAGCCAGCCATTGAGATTCAGGACAAAACTGTGCCTGACTGAACACTGCAGTTTTAGCATTTTGACATTGCTCTCAATTTTCTTGGGTTTTCATCCAGAAAGCAATGATTTAAAGACTAAAGGTTCTGTTTAGCAAAAATGTTCCACTGCTTTTGCAATGCTTAAGCCAAGAAGGTCATGAAACAGGTTTTTGGCACCCAAATGAGCTACTAAGCAGCAGCTCAGCAGGGACCCCAAACCAGGTACCTCCTGCAGAGAGCACTCAGGAGGTAGACTTCTCGTGCTAACAGCTCTCCCCGACCTTCCCCTCCTCTTAGACTTCATTCAGGACTGTGACCTCTCCTTCTGCAAAAGCAGTTTTCAGAAGTCAATTTTTTCAAAGACAAATGGTCTTCCTCCTGAGCTCCATATTGTCAGTTATGTGACCATACTGACTTCCTATGCAAAATATTCTTAACTCCCTTCCTACTACTGAGATTCCTCATGGCTCTCTACACTTAGTCAGTAACTGCACATACTGAAATTAGCATGATTTCTGGATATGAGTTGACTGGTGGTTAATCTGCAGCTCCTCCACAGACCTGCCAGCTCCCTGAGCTGAACTCTGCACATTCTGAAAGTTTTCAGTGGGGCCCATTTGGTCTTTTCATCACTAGCCAAATTTCATGTGGTCATGAAGAGAGAGGCAAATCAAAAGGGTCCTTATGAGAAAAGGAAGATAAGAAAAAAACAACTCAGTTTCACAGCTGCGATTAAATAAAACAAACACTTTTGCCATCTGATTAGAGGTGAAGGAATACTTAAAAAATATTTGTTGAAAGTCATCTAAAGATTTCAGCTCATGGGGAGTTTGGGGGAAGGGTGTTGGGAAGGTTAACGAACCTGCCTTGTTTGTGGTTTTGAACTTTTTTCATTTTCTGGAAATATGTTGCAGCAGCATTTGCCAGAGTAGTAGGCTGTAAACCAGTATCGCGGGATATTTGCAGAACATCAGATTCAGGACCAGAAGTGCTCACTTGTGAAACTATTCAGAGCAATCAAGCTCACCCGGAAACCAGGAGATTATAGGTGTCTGCTCAAAGCTGCTTAAGCGCTGAATGTTTTGCTGTTTGCCTTACAGAAAGCAATAAGCAGTTTCAGTGTAGGAGATGCATTCAAAATAGGCTGGCAGAAACATTAACATCTAACTGAAACCGGTTTATAACTTCAGTTCTCCTTAAGAGAACAGTAGTCTCGGAGTGGGACACTGGCAATAGTGAGGACCATCATAATGCTCTTAATATCAATAAACAATTACACCAGTAAAATGTTCTTGTATTTATTAAGTTTCAGTTCAGAAGAGGAATACTTGAGAAAAGTAATCGTCAGCCAAGGGGACAGGTGGCAGGGCTAATATTTTGTCAAAAGGGCTATGTTGGAAGGGGAAGCAATTTAATACTGTGTCAGTGCCAGTCAGTATTACTTTCATGGAAGACTGTAAACAGAGGGCTCTCAGGCCCTTGCTAATTAATTCACATGGCGATATTGCTAACAGATGGTAAACATGCAATTAGTCATGGCATCTTTGGTGTCCGCTTTAACGTAACTATCACAAAAAATAAAAAGATTGTACCATTAACCGCAAGAATTGGACAGTTCTGAAATTGCTTAACAGTAATATATTCCTACCTTCACCACGATTCACCACAGAAATTTAAACACCGTGTTCATATTCTGTCTGGTAACTGTAAATTGTTCTGAGCAGAACAAACCGAAGTACGTACAAATGTCTCTGCCTTTGGGAAAGCAAGACTTAGCTCCGTTTTTTATGTGAGGTACATATCCTTTGCTTTGGTTCTCTGTTGTCAATGTCAATACTTTGTTTCTTCCATTCAGAGACGTTATGAAACGGGCAGAGCAACTAATGTTACTCACTCAGTAATACCGCCCATCAGCCTGTGCTTCCTGCTCAGCTCTTCCTTTTTGGGGAGAGAGTACACACATGGAGCTCCAAAGCATCAAAGGCTCATTTTATAAGTCTAACGTTAAAGTTATGTGCTGTTGCAAACTAGGCCAGCTCCTAAAAAGCATGTAAAATCAGAGTAAATGGAGCCCAGTCTGGCAGCTGTGAAAACTTTCACTGCTAACGCAGCCAAAGCAGATGCTTCAGCTCAGAGCGGCATTCAGCAAAGCAGCCGCCGAATTCTGGGTTGTCTGGATGGAGGGTCGTGCAGGCTGGCACTCAGTGCCAAGGCTGCTGTATGCCCCGTCCCCTCTGCCGACATTCTGATGTCTTGTGTTTGGGTGTTGTTTACATAAAGTGGCAGAGTTGGAAAAGCAGGTGGTGGTAAACCTGGCGTGCTCCAGGAGGAAGATACTTAAAAGAAACAGCATATAACTAGACTGTAGCTCAAGTGAGCCACCCTTCAAGTGAGCCTATAAACTACATACCAAACCCTCGCACAGCTGAAAGCCACAAAACACATACCACATACCTCAGAGAGGAGAAGAAGGGTTCACGGGTGGCAATAGCAGTGGTTCTCCAGGGGTCCCTTGGCTCCAGCCTGGGAGGGTCTGGGCTCGGCATGCAGCCGGGAACCAGGATGACCCAGAGGTGTCAGCGCTGGCAGCCCCTGAGGCCTCTGTGAACAGTCAGTGTTCAGATGCTCCAGCACATTTTGTCTGAAGAGAACCTTGTTGCTGGTCTCTTAACATGGCCCCAGCACAGAAGTCCAAGTGTGAAAAACTACGCATGTGTGCTTGGTGTTTAGCCAGCTCTAATACAGAAGGATACCTGACCACACTTTTAACCTTCTTGTCGGGTGAAGAATCAAAAAAAAGAAAAAACACCAAAAGATGAGAAATGTTTACGTGTTGAAGAAGAGAAATATCTTTCAAAGACAGTCGCTGTGTTCCTTACGGCTGAAATA
>NW_009646631.1:2692984-2731976 GCF_000708025.1 Charadrius vociferus
GCCGGAAGTCAGCAGGAGTTTGGCTGTTGGCTTCAGTGGAGCAGGTTTGAGCCTGACACATTGCTAACACAAAATGCTCCCTAAGGGCCCGAGCAGGATGACTCTCCAGCTTGTAGGACAACCTGTGAGAGCAGGATGACTGGAATCACACATAGAAGTTAAAAGCAGTACAGAGCAGAGAGTGCCTCTGAATGCAAGCTTTGCAAATCAGAACCCTATGTCTCAGCTTTATCCAGATCTATTTTAATACATAAATACATGCATATTATTAAATAAGTGGCAGTTCTGTATTACTTTATACGCAGTAAGTTAAAGCAGTTTCATGTGGTAACTAGTGAAAGGTGAAATTACAAGTGGGTGGGTCTAAACTGAGTCTAACCCCAGAGAAAAAAAGGATATTTACTGTCCGTGGATGTTACATGTCCTGTTTATACTAGACTATATTAAGCTGTGTGATGTGCTTTGCTTTTTCCACTGCTTTAACTGTGTATTTTATCATATATTTCCAGGTGGTTTCCTGTGTGAAGTTCAAAGGAGTCTGAGAATTGCTGAATGAAGCTGCTTTTCCTGGGTGAAAAGACGAAATGTTTGAAATGCCTTGCAAGGTTAGCCAATATACAAAAAAAATCCCATTAAAAGATCAAATTCCAGTGCACATAAATTGATTTTCCCATTATAACAGTAGGAAATAAATGATGGATGTAAGACAGATAGTGTGTGCTACAGGAAAGACTAGTAAAGAAGGCTTCTCAGGGACTGCCAATAAGGCATTCCTTTTGCTTTGGTGTGTTTGCTGTTGCTTTTTCATCAGGTAAGAGAGAACAGCACAGAAGACAAAGGGTAAATATAACATGGGCTTTTTCTTCCCCCGTGATCCCTTCTCTGCTCAGATTCTCTTACCTTGCCTACCCATGTTAGCTCTGGGGATGGTTTGGTATTTTCAAAGTTGGCTAGGAGGAAAGAAATCACAGACCACCTCTGAGAAGGAGAATAGAATCAATGTCCCTTTTGTGCTTCTTGGCACCGCATTGCCTTTTCTCAGGCTGTTTCCCAGGATGGCCCGTTCTGCACCCTGAGGTCTGAGCGCCTTTACTGGAGACGCATCTCTGGATGCTCTGAAAGACCACAGTCACTCAGAAAAAGCATTTTTCCCTTCATACAGAGCTTTAAAAAAATAGAAGGTTTTGCTCAGAATGAAGCCAGATTTTTGTGCTTGGTTCTGGCTGCCTACCTATACACACAGGCTGGATTAACTTATCCTCAATACACAGCATTTAAGTTGGGGAGAGAACATTTAACATTTACATTTAAGATGTAATGAACAAATCAGTTTGTCATCAGTTTGCAGCGGTACAAACATTTTGAGTATTGCAAGACAGCTTGAATAATATTGTGCTCTCCAAAGTAAAATGTTAGCATTTGGTTAGTGGCAACAGTGGGTAAAAACGAATTCTTGTTGCTGGAATGTTACATTTCTATGAGGTTAACCACACTTTGGCCAGCATCAAGCCAGAAATTAGCCTCTTGGCTGCTATGACAGCAGCCTAAATGTGCAGGTTTGATAAAGAAATCCTCCACAGTTCCAGCTTTTTGGGCCAATTCAGAGAAAGGATAAGGGAGTTTAGCATTAATTTAGACTTGGTTAAACTAGGTCTAAAATCCACCCCCACCCCCATGTTATAAGGACCAAAATACGGTACATCTGCTCGTTATGGTTGTATACCTCAATCAGAACCCGAATTCCTCAAATGAATGCACACAACTGCAGTGAATGACAGCTGGAGTCAAGTTTGAGCTCAAGCATCAGCTCTGCTCCTCAAGCAGAGCTTGTCGAACCAACAGAAGCTAGAGTCCCCACATACCTGCTATTATAAGGACCAGTTTTTAAATATTTATGAATTTGCTGAATTTAAATTACTCAGGCAGAACAGTTTATTGCTGCAGAATTTGTTTCCACTCGTACAGTTCATTAAAGCAGCAGATATTTGTGCACAAGTGTGTATCTAAAACATTCAGACCTTACTAATGACCCAGGGATAGTCACTGATTTTATGGTGAAGAAACATCTGTATTTTATCTATTTCCTTTAAATATTTAAATAATCTACAAGAACGTTTTTTTACCCAATAACCAGTCACTCCCAACACGTGACAATAAAGTCTGCACACACTTGACACTATATTCCTGAAGTAGGCCCTTTGAGTCTTCAAAGGACTGTTTTTTCTGATTGCTGAATTTAAAATATCATTTAAAAGGGAAAACAGTTTTGGTTTCAGCCAGATGAATCACAATAATAGTTCTGACAGAAGTTTCTTTAACTTAAATGGGGAAAACAGCCGTTCGTTTGTCATTGGCTTCCCAAAAAAGAAAACACTCACAAGTATCTTAATTTTTATCCTAAAAAGTACCTTTGATCTTTGATTTGTATCAACCTATTTGAGATCTGAATTATTTATGGGAACACAGATGTGACCATTGTCCTATGCACTTTCATATTATAATTCAGAAACAATATTGAGCTTTTTGTATCTAAAGATGAATCTGTGATCTGACTTATGTGATGACCTAAAATAAAGCTTAGCAAGTTTTTAAGGGCCATTATTGACTAAGGAGTTTGCAAAGGAACATGCTGATGGTTATTCTAATCCACCCTTGTTTTAGCAAAGGATACATTTGATAAGAGAACAAAAACTGCTGGGTTTATTGATTACTAGAAACAGTCAGGATGCATGAGACTTTTTAGTAGATCATTAAGTATGCCCTCCGTATCTCATGGAAAGATGGGTGGAAGGAAGGAAGGAAGGAAGGAGAAAGGAAGGGGGAGAAAGAGAAAGAGAAAGAGAAAAAAAGAAGAAGAAAAAGAAGAAGAAAAAGAAAAAAGAAGAAGAAGAAAAAGAGAAAGAAGAAGAAAAAAGAAGAAGAAAAAGAAAAAGAAGAAAAAGAAGAAGAAAAAGAAAAAGAAAAAGAAGAAAAAGAAAAAGAAAAAGAAAAAGAAAAAGAAAAAGAAAAAGAAAAAGAAAAAGAAAAAGAAAAAGAAAAAGAAAAAGAAAAAGAAAAAGAAAAAGAAAAAGACCTGTACACTGTCTCATAAAGACAACTGCAAGGAAGTAGCTAGAAATGTGACTATAGAAATTAAGCGGAGACGGGCATTTGTATTTAAATAGAAGGTAAAATTCTACTAAATTCTTTTTGTTAGATTTTATGAATGATTCAAGAGGTATCATTGAGCTAAAAAATGGAAAATGAATTCCACATGTTATCTGAAAAATTAACAGCTTATTAGCAAACAAGGCAATTAGGCATCCAGTTTGCACCACTGTTTTGTGAAATCGAAACTCCCTTTGATTACAGTGTGAGTCAATAGGATGGATGAAAATAAGTTAGGGATTATGAAGCCCTTCAAACATTCAGGAAAGATCTTGGTCCTACAAGCTAACTGTAGCTTTGCCATTGATACACAGCAAACGGGTAATATTCTACCTGTTCTGTTCAGATAGCTTAACACACAGTAATAAAAGAATAACCTCCATATATAGGCACTAGCTACTAACCATAAGAGGACACAATATTAATTACCTACAGCATAGAGACTGATTTGAAAATGTGAGTCTGTATCAGTATTAAGAAAAGCATTTATTCAAATACAGTTAACATGAGTATAAGATACACTAAAAGACTCTGTCTAAAAGATGCTAGTTTTCAATAGTTTGGGCTTAATTACTTTGAGCAAGGAAATTGACTATGAAAAAAATGTTTCTGTTTTGTTTTCAGCTGGGCTAGGTCAGATTTACCTCACAGGGAACCTGCACCAACAGTTGCACTGGTGCAACCAAGGTGCAGCTTCCCATGCAAAGGTGAAGCTGGCAGTCAAGGGTGGAAAAAGGGAGAAGAAGGAATATTTTAAGCCAGTATCATCACTGACCATCATCACTGAATACTTGGTATTGTAACACCAGGTACTAGATATTCTGTACCTTGCTAAGAGTTTTATATTCAACAACTAATAGGATGTACATATTTTGAAACAGGATTTTCTTAGTTTAAAACACAGGTAAAAAAATAACTCATAGCTCTTATGACAAACTTGCAACATAAAGACATCCCCAGTTAATCTCGGATCAATGAGAATCACACTGCTGTCAATAGAACTAGACTGCAAAAATCTCAGTTAAAAATGTTTAGATTCTCACATATAAAAGCACTTAATGGAAGAAAAATTTAAAAAGCGTCCATTTCTCGTTGGTATGAAATGGAGTCATCCTTCCACTCATAGGCATCCCCTCTGCCCAAGTGCCTTCCTAGACACTGGGATCATTTGTACAGATATAAATACCCAGTATGGGAGTGCTCTTCCTAGTTTTAACCATATGTTAGTCAAGCTCTGAGAAAAATGAAGAATTATTCCACTATGAGGTGCTTATTGTCACAGGGTCTGGATATTTTACGAGCATGACTGAATTAATTTATCTTCCAGCATCTACCGATGTAAGGCATAAAGTTGTTCCTGTTTTAAAATTGGAAATAGCCAGGAATGGCTGAGTACCTAATAGGAGACGACTTGGACCTGATTTTTTGGAGTACTTAGCATTTTATAGCAAGTTATAGTTTCACTCGCAGCTTCTATTGACTCAGCTGCCTTTCTGAGAGCTCAGCACTTCTAAAAGTCAGACCTCAGGTATCTTGAGCTGGGTGCTCAAAGCTGAGGAAAACAGGCAGTAACCACCTGTGAAAGTGTTGGCATGGAATTTGCCCACCATTGCCAACAGCTCACTAGTAGGTCAAGGGACCAAATTCAATTCACCAAAGTGGTAATCTGCTCTCTAAAACACAAGATTTTCCATCTTCTTTCTAAATATCTCCCTTACCTTTGGCTTTATCAAGTTATGGACAGGACTCTTCTGTCATAGATGACTTGCAAACATTGATGGTC
This sequence comes from Charadrius vociferus, assembly GCF_000708025.1. Taxonomy (NCBI): domain Eukaryota; kingdom Metazoa; phylum Chordata; class Aves; order Charadriiformes; family Charadriidae; genus Charadrius; species Charadrius vociferus. The sequence continues at coordinate 2,697,915 of NW_009646631.1, forward strand.
ACTTTTGCTAAAGGCTACAAATTCAATATAGCTTTTCTATCTAATATTAGATTGACACAACATGTTCTGCAAGATGCCAAGGGCTTTTTGTAAGATACCAGGCATGTTCACTTGCTACTGAGCCTGGCTTATTGACTACAGCCTCAGTTGTGCTGATGGAAACTTCGCAATTTTAAATTAAAATCCCTGCATTTGACTTGCACCAAGATTAAAGGAAGACATACGGAAAGCACAAGGCAAAAGCAAAAATAAGAAGTAGAACTGTCTGATGCTTCCTCTGTAACACACTGTTATATTTTAATATCATGGGAAGTCAGCCGCTGTTAAAATACCATTCAAAATAATGCCGTGAAGCTGCAAAGCAGAAGTAAAAGACAAGTTCTAGGTCTCAAAATAGAGGTGACGTACACAGTATCCTACCCCTAAGCCCAAGGAAACCAGTCTAAAAAAGCACTGTAAATTCAATAGCTAAATTAAAAATACTTATATGTTTTTCTTTCGGGAAAAAGAAACAAACACACATGTGCAAACAGATATTAGGAGAGAGATTATAGTTTGTGTTGCTACTTCCTTCTTTTTAGAAGCTTTTATTTTATAGTATTGTATCAATAAAATAGCATTACTTCTGTCATCCTTATCATTCATACTTGAAATTATTACCTCATAAAGCCATCACGCTTATATTGTCATACAATGTTCTTCAAAATCGTTTTTCATTTATTAAAGCTGACAATCCCTATATGTAACCTTGTTCAAATAAACCTAATACTCACTTTAAAAGCCCTCTGACCAAAGCCTGTATTTTCCCTCATGGTGTAAAATCACTGACGTTAGCAGTACACACACAAAGCTGCCCTAAGACTTCAGGTCTCTACCACCAGTAAAAAACGATCTGCCCAGTACAAGAAGCAAGTGTCTTCTGTTGTGATTGCTTTGGTGCCTGTTTGCATACCTCCAGAATTCAAGATATCCACGGCCAATATTGTTTCTACTGATTCCCAGCTCCAAAAGCACTTGGTCCCCACCAGAGAGCTACTGACTTCATCTGTTGCCTGAAAAAAATGCAGATACTGCAGGATCACAGCACAGGCCACTGATGGAGCCGGCTGCAAAGCAACCTGCTCTCACAGGAGGGAAGAGGGGGAACATTGCTCTCGGCGACAGCCCACAGTTAGATGGGCTTAGCCAATTGTGAAACCACAGAGTAAGTCTCCCTTTCTTCACTCCTAGCTAGGCCAGCCCAAAGGACAAAACCCCAAACCTTTACTAACGATATATTATGGCTGAGAACAGAAAGCCTGCACAGAAGTGTGTGTGTGTACACAGATACTGGTATGTTCTCACCTAGGAACTTCACACAAGCCACTGAGGAAAAGCGTAGCTGCCTTCTCGTAGCTATTCCAGCCCTGGGAAAAGTTCCTTCTTTATATTCAGAATGAATGGTCATACGTGAGTTAACTTACAATAAGAAAATGCAGAAAATATTTTTAAAAGTTGACGTATTTTAAAAAGTCAAACCTAAAAATGCTATGGGTATAAAAGTAACACTTTTCAGCATTTCTGATTGTTTTTGCAAACATGCAGCTCAGCATTTTGTTTTCTTTTTTAGACTGAGTTGCACTTGGAACGGGATCTGTTTTTTTGAACCTCAAAAATTACTGCAAGATGGAGAAAGGGAAGAAGAAATGGTTTCCTACCCAGCTTTAGTCAGCCCCTTTCCGGACTGTGCTCTCTCTTCTCTGCCCGGATTTGTGCAGTCAACGTGGGAGCAAAACCACACAGAGGTTGGCTTTCTCAGCCGGATTTACCGAATCATTGCCATGGCATGCACAGTTACCTGCTGTCCCCTTGCATGTGCTCCTCTTCTGATGAGAGTTCAGCTCTCTTACAGTCTGCTATGATCACTTGTCATGGAAGGAAAGATCCTTCCTATATGAGCTTTGATGTGAAGAATTTATATCACTCCATAACTGTCATTTCCGTTAGTCTCATTACAGCCCTGGAAATTGCATAGGACTATGACCATTTCTCAGAAGGCAAAATTAAGTTATTTAGTTTTGGCATGCCAAAAATTATAGCAATACGCCGTGATGAAATCCAAAATTCCCTGCTCCAAAACATTAACTCATACCCTACTCATGCCGTTTCCCTGCTTTAGCCAGTTCTTTTCTACTTTCTTGAACATATAAGTTATGGTAATTATTATATATCCCAAGATATATAACCCACTGTCCACTTGCATGTATGTCTCCCTTTCTGTTATTGATACTTGTAAATAATTTTATTATTTACACTACTAAACCATTTCCAGTTAATCCAGAGTTTTATACCTATCTACATCTACTAAGTCCATGCTGAAGTTCTCCCATGTCTGTGACAGCACTGCTCAAATAATGCTAAAAATGCGCCTCAAAAAAAAAAAAAAAAGAACTTTTCTGCTTTCTCATCTGGGTCAATGTTTCAGCTGTCTGATTGAGTACTGGTAATGAGAAGACAACAAAGCTAAGATGAATTGAAGTTATGAACACCACCTTATGACAGATTGCAGGACAGTAGGAAATGCTTACACTCTCATCAAGAAGAAAATCTTTGGATATTTATAATAATGAATGTATTCCCGTACGTGGAGAGACAAGAATCATAGGTGTTGCTATATATGTGATCTAACTAATACAAACATACTCGTTATTTACACAGCAGTAAAATCAATCAGACTCTTCCCTGAGGTGATATTTTATTTAAGAGTTAAACTTGTAAAGCCATTTATGTAACCATACAATTGCTTTACAAGAAACCTGAGGACTTCTACTCTGCTGAAAGCTTTGCAAGCAGCCTTTTCGTTTTCAAACATTTGGTTCCTCCTTATACAAAATCAGATTCTTTCTACCAGCAATAGAAGAAGAAGAGCACCCCAGGTCAGAGTGATGGCAAGCACCAGTCTGTGGAGATGGCAAGATGCCGCCTACCTCCACTGGTGACAGTTCTCAAATACCCCTGCTACAGAGGATGCTCAGTACCTTCTGGGTCATCTCTGTCCCATAGGGTGCTCCATGTCTCATTCTGACCTATTCTTCCCAAATTCTTAATCTATTCCGTGAATATAATACTTATTCTGCAGTGCCTTAGATGATGCGTGGATAATACTTTTGGAAACAACTGAGCAGTCTAAACTAAAATCTTTTGAACTATAAAATCAAGAGACTGCTTGTAAGTATAATTTGAAATATCTTCAAGTAACACTATGGATCTTCTGTGCACATAGCTGAGAGGAAAAGGGAGTTTTCTCTTCAGACACAAAAGAGAGACAGAGGTATTTGCTTACAACATTACGTGGCCTTGTCTGTGCCCAATTTGTTAGCCTTACGCCACAGGACACTTGACAGCATAATGATATAAAATTATATGAAATGTAAAGGAAAGCAAACACCTATTTTGAAGAAATACCCACTTAGCACTCGGTTCAAGTGCCTGCATCCCCGAACTCAGCAATAACAAATTATTTCAGAACAAAGTATACATTCTGCTGGAAGGGTGGAAGGGCCATGATATATATTTCTATCACATTACATTCCTACCATCATGAATCTTAATCTTCACATTAAAGTCACAAGGGCTACTATTGTTCATATCCTTTCCATTTTCATCCCCCATCTGAATACACCCTTCCATTTGAAAAAATAATAAAAAAAAGGCCTTGACACACGCCTTGATACAGTGAATTTAAAAGAAAGAAGTTTGGTTGCTATTCCTTCCAGTTGTGAAACAGGAATTGCTTTTGTATGAGGCTGGGTCTAACAGAGTGAGACTAAACATTTATAAAATCAAGTAGGGATTGAAATATAGCATTGTGGTTACTAACATTTTGCAGCAGCATATCAAGTTTCACGTTTCATCAGCTGAATAGAGTCTGTGTGCTGCGCTATTGTGGTTCAGTAGCTGACAGCAGTCAAGTAAGTGCTGCTCTCTTCCTGGCTTAATCATTTCTATTACACTCAGTGTCAAAACAGTAATGTCAGCGAAATGGGCTTGCTGACATTATAGATTAGAATTGAGTGATTCTGAATGTCCTGTGACTGAATAGCATTTTATTTCTAGAAAATTACATATTACAATTGCAAATTAAAGAGCTTAGATCTCAACAGGCTGTATCAACAAATATGGAGCCGTGGACTCCAAGCTGCCAGGAAGACGATCTGTCATGAAATTGATGAGGTTTAATGTATATTAACAAGAGAACAACTACCTAAATATTCAGCCATGTGTTTGGAGAGGATCTGAAGAACAATCAGTTTTGTTAGGAGGGATTAATTCAGCTGCACAAGAGGTGAGAATCCCTGGGGTAATATCAGAGATTTAAAGAATGCTCCAGAAAAAAAAAAAGCAAAACAATCCCCGATTTTCTTTCTTCCATCTGCCAACTACCACAATTTATGAAGATATATCTCCTGACATCATTTGAGGAACACATTCACAGTTTAGAGAGCAGCCACAGTAGCAGGCTGCAGAATTTCTGAGTGACTGACAGCTATCAAATGACAAGAAGCAGCATTTAAGGACACAGTCATCAGGACACTTACTGAGCAAGAGCAGGGCATTTCTGTCATCTCTCCTTTAGATGGCACGGAGAGCAACTGTGTCCCATAGTACTCTTCCACTCTAGTCTTATAATAGCCAAGTTTAAAACACGCTTTCCAGAATATGAAAAGCTTTTAAATACAAGAGAGGTATTTTCTCTTTGTATTTTCCTAGAAAACCAGCAAATCAGAAATTACTCTGGAATTTGTAAAATAATCTGAGGTTGCTCAAGAACAACGAATAAGAAGACCAAGCTTAGTAAAACTGCAGCAGTCAGTTGCCTTTTAGGGAGAATAACCCAATCCAAATTTTTGTCATGTTTTAAAGAAAAAGGGCTGCTGCCAAAAAATGGCATTTGTTTCTTTTAAAACAAGAAGAAAACTAGAAGACCTACGTCAGGCACTCATGTTTAAACAACTGTTCATTCCTTTTAGGAAAGAAAATCTGCAACAGCAGATCTGTAAATCAGAGAAAGGCAGTGTTGATATGATTGCTGGAAGAATCATTTACTCTTTGATCACAGTTTAAACTGTGTGTCCATGGAGGAACAAGATTTCATTTCATGTTCTTGCATGGCTTCTTCAAGCTTTGAATCAAGGTGGGCAGAGATAAGGGTAAGATGAAGAGTTTCTATTCCTTCCTTGTGGGAGAAGATGTGAATAAATGAAGGACCAAATGAAGTCTTAGTATCTTTTTTTTTTTTTTTTCTTGCGGTAGTTCAAGTGGTTCTTCTTTTATACCTTCTCCTTCTCTTCTGTATCTTTTCCTTCTCTTCTGTCTTCCTCCACCCCCACCCTGGCTATTGTTCTTTCCTAACTGATCATTCCTGTACAGTTTAAATATAATTTTCTTGTTCCCTCTTTTCTCTTCTAAAACTGAACAAAAATATAAATAAGTACAAATGTATACAAACACAGACAGAGATAACATTACCTATTTGAGATTTTTTGATCAGAGCAATGGGTCACTTTTGTTCCTCTCAATACCTTGTAACATCCCCAAAATATTCTTTGTGAAAATATGTAGCTTCTCAGATGATGAAAGAAAGAATTTCCCAGTTATATCAATTCTTTCATTCTTCACTGCTTTTTTTTTTTTTTTTTTCCCTTTAGGAACCATTCTTTAACTGTGGAGTCATAATTAGAAGATGAATTCCCAGTGGCTGGTATTCTATCAACTAAAGCCAGATAAATATTAGATGGGCTTGCGTTTTTGTTTTTAGATACATTCTTCTGAATGAAAGAATACATTCATCTAGCCTGAAGTGAAATTTATTCACAGCCTGCAAAAGTTTGTATGAATTCAGAATATCATTTGCAAGAGCTGTCGTGCAAGGAGAAAACATAAACATATTATTCATACATGGGAGTACTTATTCCAGAAACCAAAGTAATAGACCATCACTTTCAAGGCTGTCTGGAATTGGATTTAATTAATCACTAGAAATAATGCTACAAAACAAATAGAGAACAACAGACCCTCAAAATAAAAACTAAAGAGAAGTTTCCAAGTAAGGAAAAATAAATAGGAAACATTTGATCTTAATACTTTTTGTAAATTACGAAAAATATTTATCAGATGCTAACATGCCAGTGTCTTGTGAGTAATGTGGAAACAGGGAAGAGATTATGTTTGTGGAATAAATCAGTCGTCTTCAGTATCATACATTTATGAAGAACAATGAACAAGAGCTGGAAAAAAGAGTAAGACTCCATGCATTAATATAATTCATCATATTACAAAATTAATATTAAAGGCAAGTCATTTGTGCCATGTGATGGAACTTAAATAAGTTTTCACTTAATTCTCAGCATTATTATTTTGAACCAGAGTTCAGAAGGCATGAGTTAGGCAGCAAAACACATGAGGTTACTTTTAAAAAATGCTCATGCTTTTAGATTCTTTTCATTTCCTCGATAGTTTTGGGGTAAATAGGGCAGGGGTGTGTCTCTTCAATATTTTCTCTGCAATCAGTCATAAAGGTTAGGTACACATTTTAAAGAATCAGAGCCAAGAACTTAGGTTAATCCACAAATCCAAGATAAGATATGATTTTTTAAATTATTATTGTTTTTAATTTTTGAGGTGAAATGCCTGATGTAACTGGGAGAACAAGGTATTCTAGCTTTCTCCTGAAGATGTAAAAGCCACCTTCAGCCCCATATACATAAGGAAATACATTAGTAGCAGAAGATGCTGACGCACTTAGCAACTGTGTTTTGAAAAGATTTTTGCAAAAGCTTCATTATTTTTGCTCAACGAATGATTACTGAGAAGCCACAGCTTTACCCAGTTATATGTCTGGCAACCTCCTTTGTGTAACTGAACAAGAAAGTGTGTCCTCATTTCATATTTAGCAGAAAGCCAGTCATGCACATAACAAAGGTATAGGTTTTAGCAAGGAATAAAGGGTGCCAGGAATATAAATATTTGTTACGTGTAATCACAGAACATCTGTTGCTCTCTCCCCATGGGTGGTCCAGCTTCAAAATATCCCCAGCTTTTGCACCTTTCGCTATGTAGCCCAGATAAAGTAATGCTATACAATATCTTGATTAGTGCTGCTTGCTGCTTTCCATAGGCTAATACTGCTTTTCTGGATGAACCTACTGTACAGGTGCAATAATAAAAACAATTACCTAAAGTCAAAACGAGAATTGTAAGAGTACATCTAGATAAAAATACATAACAGAGTTTTGATTCATTTATTTTTACAGTTACAAATACGGCCTCTGTTTTTTCCTGTCACTGTTTTCCTCACGCTTTGTCAATAAAGAAATTATTTTCTTCCTACTCTTAACTGTAGTGGCGGTGGTTCCGAGTCCACAAGAGTAAGTGCAATATGATCTTTCAGAGGGTTGGTTAAGGCGCTTTAGTATTAACTCTGCATTCCCTCTGCCTTTCTCTTCCCTTTGTTTCCCCCAGCCACTCTCTTCCACTTTCACATGGTAGAAGAGGGACCTTCTCACACAGCAGGGCACTAAAGCTCTCTCCAGATGCTTCAGTCACATCATCTCTCCAGATATGCAATGGAAGGACATTTCTTTGCAAGGAACGTTCTCAGTATTAAGTCTTTATTAATGTGAGGTTGTTCCGTTCAAGTGAATATGGCAAACTCAATATTAAGAAGGAAAACAGAACCTGAACTATTAAGCTCCAAACCCCCTTGTTTGTGGACTACAGACTTTACACTATTCTGTTATGAGGATGGGCAACAAGAGAGGCCTCTTGCATCTCTTAAAATCCAGAGTGCTTGGTTGGAGTTGTGCAGGGTGACTGACTATGGGCTTATTTTCAGCAAAGGACTACCAAACCCTCAAGCATTCCTCAAACATGACTTCACTCCTGTGGTCACTTTTGCCTTCTTCATACCCCCAGAGGTCAGTCTGTCCCTTCTGCCTGTCCACCTCCATCTCCATTGCTTTTCCCACAAAGAACAGACATCATAAAAACTACAGGCACCTCAGGTAACTTCCATTATCTTCCAGTGTTGCTTTCAGACAGGGAGGCTGAAAACACAGAGCCCTTGGCTTTCCCAGATTTTGGCACATCCAGAAGGAGTTTAAAGGGCAGGTTTGATTTCCTCTGCCCCCTGCCTTCTCCCTGCCCTGGGACAGGCTCATTTCCTTTCCATGGGGTGGGAGGTATGACTTGGGTGGGGAGCAGCATCCTACCCACTCCTCGGCCAGCCCACAGCCATCACGCTCACCTCCCAGCCCACCCCCTCACTCAATGTTCTGCTCAGGGCTGCTCGCTGAAACGGCCAGCCAGCCCTACACAGCACAGAGGTCAACACATGTCCCTGGGGCTGCCTGGTGCCCCGCTGGGCCATGGCTTGGCTCCCAAGGCACTGCTGAACAGTCACACAACTGTTGATCTTAGGAAGTGGTCTTATGCCGGGGACTGTTGCCTTGGGACTGTCACCTTGGGACTGTCACCTTGGGATCAAGAACATCTCCAAGGCCACCAGACTTCAAAACAAGCTGCAAAAATACATTCAGGAAAAAAATTGCCTTGTAAAGAGAAGATTTTTTTTTACACTACAGTAGAGCTACTACTCTCCCATGAGGCACAGATCCACATACTAATCAACAGTTATGTTTTAAACAAGAATCCTAGGAAATCTATAAAATGTGAAAAAATATCAGGCTTCATTTTCTAATAAAGTATTATGACTAAGTTAATTTTAAAAAAATTAGAATAAAAAGAGCAATGTTCTTTCTGGAAAGCCCTAATTAAGTCCAGGTATGTGGTCTAGGAAATACAGAGCTGTGTAACCTGATGGAAACGATCATTTTCAATTGTTAGGACACTTCTGCTTCTTTTCACCCCAGTTTCAAGTACATCTGGTTTCCACCTGCTCTACATAAAATTGGTTCCTCCCTCTTTCAAATGTGAGCATCATGCTCTCTAGTTTTGTCTGTGACTCTCCAGTGGCATTTAACTCAAAAAAGTCAGCTCCACCTGGAATACGGATGCAGCAAGATGGGAAGGAGATGAGTGTTACAGGAAATTTATTCTACTTGTGAAGGAACACCACAAACTTCAAAAGGGGCTGTTTAGTTGGCACACAAATACACCAAGCCTCTCTGATTCAAAACTTAAACTGCTTCAGGTTTAAGAACTGGATTTATATTTTGATTAATGCCCTCCAAAAATCTATTTTGGTTGGTGGCCTTAACCTTTCACATCCTCTGCACAAGTTTTGCACTCTGTCCTGACAGTATTCATCATATGTAACCTGAAATCTTCCAGGGATAAAGAACTCCTTCTGTCTCCATGACTACCTCCTAGAGTCTCTTCCATTTGCCACCAGCAGTGGTATTTATTGAAGATGATTGTGAGTTTTTGAGACATGTTAAAATATCAAGTTCATTTTAACTAGTCCTCATAAAGGTACAAAATGATATCAATCTTAAATTCAAGATCTTAAATCCAGATCTGAAGCTGGAACATGAGAATTTCTCCTTAGACATAAGGAAGAGATTATTTACCATGAGTATCATCGGACACTGGGACAGGAGTTCAGAAAGGCTGTGAAGCCTCCATCCTCATGGACACACGAAACTCAGCTGGAGATAAAGTCCCGAGTACCCCAAAGTTCATGTAGGAAGAGTGGAATACAGACTTCCAGAGGTCTCTTCCCACCTACACTATTCTGTGATCTGATTTCCAGCACGGTTTTGGTTCTATTAAACAAAAATGTAACTACCAGGCAGACTGTGGTATGAAGACACAAGATCAAGAATCTTTGGTTGATCCTGTGCTTCCACCTGTGGCAGAAAGGTCTCCCCCCAACAGTCTGCAAAAAACAGGTGGATAGGCGCAGCACTTTTAAAAATCAAACTGTAGATCCATCAGTGTACTTCAGCATTGTGACACTCAGCATTGTAAGGCTCAAGAAACAAGACCCATCAGATATCACATTCGGGACAACTATTTTGCCCTGTTCAGGAAACGGAGTTTTACGTATCAGGTTCATTCAGGGGAAAACAGGATGTATTAGCAAGGCTAAAGGGGAAGCAGCCATCCTCTGAGTATCATCTGGTAACGTGGAAGACCCTGGAAAGAATCTTTTTCTGCTTAATACTGATACAATTGGGCTGATTAGAGAAATCAATGTTTTCCCAAGGCAGCTGTGCTGATGCAACCACTGAAGTGGGCAAACTTCTGCTGCTTTCAAAATATAGCTTATTCCATTATTCTCCAAAGTACAAGATAGTTCTAGAACGATAGTTGATATTACAGATGTGTGTGATGCAGCTTTACAGTGTTACAAATACAGATAATGTGCTGCTACATCTTTGTGCAGATTGGTCCACCAGTGCTTTTGCAAATCTTAGCTATGATGATCACACGTAGAGGAATTTTTTTAAAGGACATTTCCTCATTTTATTTTCACTGTTCAGAGTACAGTTTGTGCACATCAACCAGAGTCTGGCTTGAATAAAAAGCATTTTCAAGGCTGCCCATGCACACCCAACACCATGCAAACTGGAATGAGTTTAGTTTCACAAAACCTGACATAGTTATGAAGACAGCAGCAGCTGCAGCTGATGTGCAGCACTGGCTGAGGAAGGGGCTGACACCAAGAGGACACCACTCACTCGGCCAGGGGTGAGCACAGCCACCCTCCCGGTTCTCACATTAGCCACACAATAGAGCTGGCAGAAGTGCCAAGAGCCAGCTTTAACCAACTTGTCCAAGGCCAGGTCGGATGCCTGAAAAAGAAACAGAACCCAGATCTTTCAATTTTTAATCCAGTACTTGGACATATCTTTCTGTTTCCTCAGATTCCCCACTTGCTCTTTAGTCACTGTGCGTGTTTACAGCAAATGAGGTGGTTCTGCCATGGAGTGAATGAGACAGTGCTTTCTCCTAGAAGAGAAAAATACCTTGTGATCCCATAAGTAAAAACCATATTGCAAAGGTGATGCATAAAAGGGTACAGTTAACTTGCATGCTGAACAAAGCCGACTTCCAGCATAGAAGTGGTACTCTTGCCAATTTTCAAGTTTCCATTACCTTTTGCAGAGGTGCTAGAACCATTAAAAAAAATCTTAAAATCTCTTAGATCATAAAAAAAAATTTATCACTTTTTCCTAACCTATAAGCTATTCAACCTTCCCAAACTTAAATATGAGGAAAAAGTTACACTTTGTCTAGAAGCAAGCATACAGCCGTATAGGTAAAGCTTGGAGAAAAATATGATTTAAAGTTATTGAATCATAGCAATACTTCTTTGCATATTAAGCAAATGACCCAGATGGAACACCTTAGAGTGTTATAAATGTTGTTTTCAAAGATCCACATCATGGGCATCAGCTGGTACCTCTATGTTAGTATTTTTGTTCCGATCGGGGCTATTTTTGTAGAGAAGAGTTACCCCCAGCTACTGTGCTTTTGTTCACATCGCAGAGTAGTCATGGTATGGATGACTTGGGTTTCTTGAGTTTCTTTTTGAACATGTGCTGTAGGACTGCACCTAATTTACTCCAGTCAAGACCAGCTTTTTAGTCAATGGGAGTAGGCTGGAATTAGTCTGAAATTAAGTACCTTGCAACATGTCTAGCCTGGATGTGAAGTTCTTGGTATCTGTTGTTTCACTCTACATGTCTACTCCTATTAGCCCTTACTGCTTGCTATCATAGAAATAGCAAATACTGCTAATAAATAATAAATGCATGATTACTGCTGATAATGCCGCATATAACATGATGGTATTATTTCAAATGCCATGTTTGGCATTATTTTAAGGAAATAAATTGCAACCACCTGAGTTCCCATTGTAGCAGTGCTCAAAAGCGCACAGGAATGATGAGCTTTTCCATGTGAATGAAGGAGTCAGGAAGAAGATGGTTGGTCTTGGTTTGGTCATCCTCAGAAGACATAGTATGAGGAGCCAGATTCTGAAGTCATCACTTACAGAAACCTGTTTGGTATCTGATTAGACTGTTTCAAAGCATATGAAAACTCTCAACAAGAGTAAGAACTGCAAACTCTGCATACTAGTAATTCAAAAGCAAGAGCAGACTGAAAGTGTTGTCTAGAGACTTTGAACACAGCTTTAGGGATGCTCCCACCAGCATCCTCTGGCTGCAGTTCCACAACTGCTTATGCTGGATGTTGGGCACTGTTAAATCACGGTATGACAGATCTGACTCACATCAGAAATAGGCAAACAATCACATTTCTCTTGGAGTAACAAGAGCTGAAATTTATGCCAGCTTCATGCTTTCATTCAGACTCCACAAGGACTTGGAATATCTGATCTGTATAGTCTGCTATTGCAAAGTTAACCTGTCAAAAGTTATTGAACAAATTTGAAACAGTAAAGTGAGTTTACGTGGAATCAGCAATTTGCACTGTATGGCTGTGGTATCTTTGTTCCAGTGTTAGAAGTAATGGATGACCCTTCAGAGAATTCAGACTATTAAGAAAAATGTGCCCTCTACTAAATGAACAGAAAAATCTGATTCACATCTGTTGTAGCAAATAGTTTTTATGGGGTTTTTTTAGTTTTTAATGTATTTTATTACATTATCACTTTTCCATCTGCCAACCGTGCTCCTCAGCTGCCTGCTCCATTTTCTGCCAACTGCAGACACTGGTGGCAGAGACAGCAGACGAGGAGGTGCTGCACCTCAGCCTCTCCTGCCCTGAGGCTGCATCCCCCTGTGATGCTTGGTGCAGTGGCAAAGTCCACCGCGGCTGGCCAGGCAGACAGGAGGAGAAATTGCCAACATATCACACTGCAGCAGCTGTGGGAGGACCACAGACAGAGGACCGCTAACAGCTCGCACACAGTTGCCTCGTATTAAGGGCTGTGATTCGGTGGCCAGTCTTCTTTATGAAGGGCTTTGTGGTACTCCCACACAAATACCTACAACATGTCCCACAAACATTCACTTAAATACAAAAGGAAATTATATTTACTGTCACTAAACACTCGTTTACCACAAGTATTCCAGGTAACTAGATTACTGGCCAAAGAAATTTGGAGAATATCTTTTGAAAAACGAATATATTCTAGAAAACCACAGGCTTTCTATGGACAATTCCCCCATGGACGTGAGATGAAGATTGCCAAGTAAATCACTGCAAATTATTTGTTCTCTCAGCTTTCTGCCATCTATGAAACAGAAGACAGGAAAGAGTACGGGTCATTTTTTCTTTCTCTTTACATCAGATTTCAGGGTAGAGGAACTTGTTGACAAGATTTGATGTTTATTTGGTGAGAAGCAAATTGAAAGCACACTTTAAAAACCCAACAAAAACAGCAACAACAAAAATAAGGCAAAATCAATCCAGCAGTTGCAACAGAATATTTAGTCTGGAAAAACAAGTGGTGATATGCTCCAAGACTTCCGTTGTTTCCACAGCTCATCTGTAGGTTCACATACACAGGAAAGACCTAACACCCTAAATAATGGACCACCGCCTAATATTTCATTCACACCTGTGAGAATAATTGTTCCTTCGTAAGACTGGAGATTTGCTCAGAAACAGCTGAGACCTGTAAATCAGCATCACCTGGAAAGATGCCATTCCCCTACCTGGTCTGGTCAAGGGCTGTCTCTGCGCAGGATGGCTGCATGAGCATCTCTTCAGGTGGATCTGAGGTGGATGGGTGACGTTTCTGCACTTTATGCAGTTTTCTTATTCATCATGATGACTGTTCTGGTCAGTTAATGACTGTTCTGGTCAGTTAATGACTGCTGTTATAAAAAGAACATTTTTCTTTCTATTACAGCAATCCCACACCAATCATTAATTGTAGGAGGAACTGTTTCTAAATGATTCCATAAAAGCCATTCTACAGCATGCCAGCAGCCAAGGTATCTGCCGGATAAGAGCAAATTTTATTAAAGAGGCTGCCAATACATTATGGAGTACATTAAAATAAGTATTTCAATTTACTAGGGAATGCAAGCACTGTTCTAAATGCAGAGAAATGCTTAACTGAGTGTTTATTATTAATTAGAACTGACCTAATGATTAACTTTTATAAATAGAGCGAATCCTGCTTACAGGCAAGCAGTATTAGTTACAAATTCTCAAATGCACTTTCTTTTTACCCTCCTTGCTGTGATTGAAACTAAATATTTACATCACATTTGGGGCCTCTTCTTCGCCCAGTATGCTATTTCTGTCATTGTTATGTTTTCGCTCTCGGGGTGGGTCAGTCGGTGCTACAGAAGATAGCTGGTAAATCCAAAATCCAGGTGGTGCAGGCAAATGTCATACATGAAGAACTCAAGCTAACCCAAGCAATGAATCTAGCTCAAATATATAGCCAGTTCAGGATGTTCAAAGCGGTATTCATACCATCAGCTCTCTGCTTGGTATCCTTGGGCCCAAGAGAAAGTTAAAAGATGAAGGACGGAAGGTGTAGCTCTGTGTAATAAAAATTGTGATAAAAGCATTTCCCTCCACAGGAAGCCCTAAATTTCTGTGTCAACAGAAGTAAGCAAATAGATACTGTGCAATCATTTGGCACTTCTGTTTGATGACTTAAAAGATCTCATAAGATCAGGTGAATAATTACCTTTCCCAAATGGAAGGGCTGTGGATAATCATTTCAAAAAGACCTCGGTATTTCAGAAAATCTTAGAAGTGACAGATCATGCTTGCAAACAGAAACTCAGTTTTACTGGGGCAGAACAAAATGTCTCTGAACACTAACAGAATGAAGTTCTAGTACAGCTTTGAAAAGGTAGTATGGGAATGAGCTGGAAAGAGAGAGTAAAATGACCCAGCTACACTGAAAATCAAGATAATGAATAAAATAGCATAGGATAGAAAGGCAAATACAGTTCCTAAGCACAAAAAACTAGGAACTTCTGAAAACCTTATGCTCATTGTGTCATTAAGGTCAGACATGAACATAGTAGCCACAATGGAAGAAACTTTTAATTTTCAAGTATAGGCTTAAAAGATGTAGATTGTGCGCATCTGCATATGTGGTACTGAAAACCGCAGTATTCAGGCAGCTAGGTTTCTTTGATCACAAATATCACTACTTTGATTAATGTCTGGCACGAAATAAAGCATAAGGGTTATGAAAATTTCAGTATGTTTGAATATGCAATTCTGTTGGCACTCTGTTACTTCTCAGGTCCATTGACAGTAACATGCTTTGAGACACTCAAACATCTTCATATCTTTAGCCATCTTGAAGAATCAGAGCAGCTGACACTGCAAACTCAAATTTGGCTGTAGGTTCTGTATAAAAATCTTGACCTTTTCTTGAGAAACAGTTCTTTGAGAGCTACTGAAGTCATTGGCGTGGAGAAGACCCAATCTGCTTGAGAGGTTATGGAGCCTTCATGACTTTTAAGACAAGGCTGGAAAAGCATCCCCTGAGAATGAAGTTGGTATAGCTGATCTGACCTCTGGGCACCAGAATGACTAAGATGAACTTTCTCGGTTCCAAGCAACCGTATTTTCTTTGATGCTACTTAGTGTTTTTAACGTGAGGGCATGCAAGGTAAAAAAAAAAAAAAAAAAGGCATCTAGTGCAATGTTTCATGACCTCCATTGCTTGATGAATGAAACATTTATAGTTTGAACCTCAAAGCTGTTACTTTTTTGTTGCTTCCACATGCTGAAAACCTGCTTCATACTGCAACAAAATTCATAAATTTTCAATTGAAGCAAAAGTCATTAACTTTATCACTCAGATACCAGCGCACATCTTTCTCCTTTTATTGCAGTTTTAGACTCTGTTTTGTTTTGTTTTGTTTTGTTTTGTTTTTAAAGCAGCAGCATAGATAATCCATCTCTCGCCTATTTCAGGGGGAAGCACAGGGCTGTTGGCCGCCCACCGTGTTTTGCAGCGGTGTGTGACGCGGGGCAGAGAGGCCAGGACGCGGGACGCAGAGGGCTGAGGATGCTCCGGGCTCGCCAGCTCCCCGCTCCCAAAGCAGAAACAGGATCCGGGAGCGGGGTTTGGAAGGCATTTCAGAACAGGAAAGGAAATTCGGCTTTCCATCCGTCTGCCCCAGCTGTCAGCCCCGGCGGGTTTAGCCGGGGAGCTGTTGCCATCTAATGGTAGAGACCGGGCAGTAGCGCAACACCTTCAAGGGCTGGAAACCAAAACGGGCCCCGCGGAGGGCTGAACTTTCTTGGTTCCCTGCAACCATATTTTCTTCTCTGGGTGAAGCCCATGGAGACTCCTTGCTCCTTTTTAAAAGAGACGTCTGACCTGGAAGCCACCGAAGGACCCGGGAGCCCTTCATTAGCTTCAAATAATCTGTTTTAGCAGAGCAAAGCTCCCCTGAAGTTGGTTGTACCAGTCAGACCAGACAACCTTATAGCCCACCACCTATACTGTGGGCAGTAACAGTCTTTGGCAAAGACTGCAAAAATACAGTATTTTAGGGACTTTCACACTTAGAAGAAGCATCCAACAAACTCAATCAGGCTTCTGGTGAGGACAAAGCTTTTCTAAAGTTACACTAGTGAGAGTAAAGTTCTACATGCGTTTTAGTGAGGTATTTTTATCTCCAGCTAAGTTCCTCTTCCAAAAAAAAAAAAAAAAGAAGAAGAACTGCAACAAAAGACACCCTACAAAATCCAAAAGTCTGGCTCTCTTTGTCATCTTCTGGGAAGTGATAAAAACAAAAATCACATCACATAACATTGTTATTTAAAGCTCAGAAGAATCAATCAATCAGAAGTTGAAGAATTTCAAACTCTGATAAGAATATTAAATGAGACCAATTCTCGAGACCGATAACATCAAACAGAAGACAAAGAGAACCTTTCACTGATGTTTGGTATATGTGCTAGAAACCAAAATCCACTCCTGGTCTTGTTGGGCAAAACACAGAACTATATCTAAACTCTAAGGGGAGAGGTTAGAAAAACAGGATAAACACACAGACTCACCAGCATATTCACTCCCGATTTATATCTACATTTATGGATTTATATCTACTTATAGACTTATATCTAGTACCTTTTTATTTTTTCTTATTGCAGCAATTAAGCTAGGGGTTAGATTGAGATCAGTCTACCAAGCACGGAGGTGCTGGGAACGGCCCAGGGACACCCAGCTTGTCACTATAAAACCCCTCCATGTGTTCACACGGTGAGAACAGCCTCTCTGTGTGGCAGGTACAGAATGTCTGCAGCTTGTTGCTATAGAAGGTCACAGCACCAGATGTGGTTCCCATCCAAAGAAAAGACCAGGACATCTCATGAAGACTCGATAGCTGATGTCTTTTGTCTTCTGGGTCACTGCCAGGAGCCCTGGCCAGACCACATGGACACGTGCGCTTTGGTGCCTGCATGCCGGCCGGATTACATGGATGCACGCGACTTGGATCTAGCGAGTATGTGGGTGACAGAGTGTGAGTGAGTGAAAACAGTTTTGTTTTAGGTCAGATTCCTCTTTCCCACTTGCAAAGAAAGTCTCATGGTTCAGCTTTCCATATTGCTACTATAATCCTACAATATTAATTGCTACAGGGGTAGCATATTTGAGCCCACACCCTGAGCAGTAAAGACATAATCTAACATGCCATGAAGCCCCCGAATAGAAAGAAAGGGGGTGAAAAAAGGGATATGCTTTTGTTCTGCTCTTTTCCCAGCATGAAAGAAAGAAGGGAAGTTTCTCTGATATTTCTCTTCATCTTTAGATGCTACTTGTGGGCGAGAGATACCATCTCACTATGAAAGCAGCAGAATAAAAAGTATTGTCTAACAGTTAGCCAAGAACGAGCCCTGAGCCCAGCTCTTATTCCAGAGGAGGTATGAAGCACCAAAAGCAGGTAACAATTCAATTGTTCTTTATCTGAACAGCTTGCTAGCCCTCAGGATACTAATAAATGTATCTCCTCTGTCTAAACATATGGAAACATACACGAAAAAAATCTGTTATTTAATTGTTGCTCCCAGGAACTCAATTACACATTGATTTAAATTTAAAATGTAAGGTTGCAGGTAATGCAAACTTACATGTAAGAATTGCCAGACGGTTTATAGAAAACCAAAGCTGAATAGAAAAGAAAATGGTAAAGTTTCCAGAAAATTCTTAAATGTCCTGTAGCTTTCCACAGCAATGCTGGAATTTGTTAGGATTACACAAGACATTGGCAGACTTCAGCACACAACATTTTGGTTGAGTAACTCTAAACTTGGGGTGCCGAGCCCTCTGCATATTATCCCAAGTGATCAGTGCCAAGTCACGCTAGCGAGTGGCTCCAGCAAGCCCCCGCCAGGACAACCACACCACACACATCTTGTGGGATCTTTAAAAAGGCAAATGCAGGGGAAAACTCTAGGGTTCTATTATTATATCGTGGTTGTCAATAAAGCCATATTCAAAGAAAAATCCTGCATTTTGAATTTCAGGTTTGAGACCCTCTCTCTCTGAGATTGATAGCACCAGGGGAAGTTGGGGGGGGAGACTGTACACCCCCCATCAGACTGTGGCAACTGGGAACTGACTTTGGGAGTGCAGTACTATGGGGTGGTGGAGGAGCAAAAGCAGTGAGGAAGAGCACGGCGAGGTGCTTGTGCAGCCACCCTCCTTGGTCTGTGTGCACCACAGGCAGGGATGCAGGGAGAGGCACCACCTGCCCAGGAACAGTGGGTGACTCTGTGACCTCTCTGGGGCCAGCAAAGCCCCAGAGCTCCCTTAAAAAATCTGCTGCTGGTAACTCAGCCCACTGACTTGTGGTTTATAAAGTTCATGTTATAAAGAATATTATCCTCTTTTTTTTTTTTTTTTGTATCCTGTACTAGGACCTTTCCACTGTTCATTTCAAAAGCCATACGTCCAGACAGGTAACAATTTGAACTTTAATCTGTGTTTCCTCTTTTGCATAAATCTTTAAGGAAAGGCTGTATCTTCAAGCCCATGTCGCAGTCAGTGCTATCCATACCAATACATGAAGCGTAAACTGTCTGCACGCTTTGTTTAGGGCTTTGTGCAAATTGTGCATCCTACGAAACCACCTCAGCTCACTTGAGATCATAGACTTGCTGTGATGAATACCACATCCTCTGAGTGACCCAGGATGTTTGTTTTTGTTGGCCAGATGACAAATACATGGGAGACAATGAATACTAACCACATTGTTTAATGATTTGGCCCGACTATAAGGTTCTCTTTTTTCACTTCAGGAGAATCAGGAAAAAGTTTTTAGACCTTTCACTTTATGGCAAAGACCTGCTGAGTTCAAACTGAAGAGGCATCATAAATTCAGTGAGATGATTTTTATCCAGCCCACTGGTATACCTGAAATATTGTAGAGGGAACAAAATATGTAAAGAACATACAGTCTTTGAAGAAAATGATCTTTTAGGCCACTTAAAAAATGTTTTTCATTAAAAATCATTGGGTTTTCTTTGTCCCCCCCCTCCATTTTGAATTATACCTTTGAAACTAACCCCTGCAGGGTTGAAGCTCTTTTTCAGGCAATAACCTAAACTGGAATTTATTCTAAAATGACATCCATGGATGTTATATCCTCTTTGCTATTATTTCATAATTTACTCTTATCTAATCTGAAAGGTATCAAAAAATAAAACTTGCTCAAGTCCATTAAATTATGCTCAATAGACGCTCTTTTGTACTTTAAATACCATTCCACTTGCATAAAAAGCAGCAGGTCTGTCTACCATCTTTATCTGTTTGTCTGGTTCACTTCAATATGTTGAGACATTTACTAAATCTTGTGAAAAAATCTTGCTCTCTAGGTAATGTGATCTGCATGTGGATTACAACAACAGTCAAAAACTGCTAGGTATTTTTCCAAATGTGTCACAGCAATGATTTCTGTCCCCAAAATCTGCAAGTTTGTGAAAGTTAATTTGATATCCAAAATGCAAAGCATGCTTGGCAAATGGGGCATACCCATCACATAAGGGGATCCCCTTGCATTTACAGCTTCAGACCTTGTTATCCACTTCTGTCAGCAAATTAATCTGCTAGATATTCATAAGAAGCTACCTCAAACCAGCATTAAGTCCACCTGGCACATTCATAGACTCTCATTCTTTTGAAACATAAATGAACATAACATTGATCATCTCATTCTTAACAACTGCTCACTAACCTGTTGTCTGATGTTACTCGGTATCTGAAACACTCCCGCAAGGAGAAGCAAAGTTAAGTACACAGGCAAAGGTGGTGACATTGGCATGTCTGTTTTAGAAGATCTCACGGAAGAAACAGACATTGGTTTAAGAGGATATTCTTGGACTGTGTGTTTGGAAGCAAATGGGACATACCAGTCGCAGATCCATTTACAGTTCCGTGCAAGTGGGCAAGGCAAAGCACTGACAGAAACAAAGGGACAGCACTCGGAGAAAAGCCATGGGCAGCCACAGGAAGCAAACCCTACAGTGCAAAGCTGATCCCTATTGCTGGACTCTAACGGAAATAAAAAAGGAAAAAGCTGCTATCAATTGTAATTTTTCTGCTTTGAAATACATATTGCCAAAGCAAATACACACTGAAAGTACAGTGGAGGAACGAGGAGCCAAAGAACAGAGCAAAAATTTAAGGATTCTTCAAAGAGACAGGGAACACAGTGCAGGAGATCTGATTATTTGTGCTCCTGGAAAAGTTCCTCATGTCCTGAGGTGAGAGCTGAAGGACAGAAAAGGTGGTCTGTCAGAAGACCAGCAGAGATATACTTCCTCCACTGAAGGTGATACAGAAAATAAACTTTTTGACAATGTACAGAGCGGAGATTAAATAAATAATTGACATTTTTTACTACCTGCAAGAAGTAAGATTCTAGGAGAGATGGCTTATGCCCGCTATTTTTCCATGTCTGACAGATGCCACGGGGAAAACAGAGCACTGACACAGATTCAAGACCTATCTCTGAAGAGGCCCCATCCAGGTGTTTCACCAGAAACTAGAGTTTACTCCTAGTGGTACAGAGAGTAGAAAGGAGTTCACAGAGGCTGCCTTAATTCTGAGCAGCCAGCACAAAGTACAACCAGTCATAAACAATTTACAGCTACGAGCAAAAGGACTTGGGTATGTACCTTTCAGACAGTGCAGGTTTAGCTACAAATACTTAATGTGCGAGTTGAATATGAAGGTACGGACATGCAGGTCAGGCAAATGGGTTCTGACCTCTTCTCTCCATGCATCCCTACCTAACTCTCAAGGGAGTCAAGGCAACATACCTGGGCAAACTTACGTGTGCTTGCCCATGAAGATCTATGCGAAAACAAAACAGATTCCCTTGTACATCATTAAGGAGTTTGTATCAGCTAGAAAACTCCAGTTATACTTGCCCTAAATCTACACTGCCCCGCACAAAAAAAAAGTCTATGTTTTCCCTAAATTGCTTTACTTGCCTGTGCACTAGGAAAATGGACTGATAGGGGAACTCCCAGATTTTTCACCACTTTGTAGTCAACAAAGATGGTGTTGACAGGTTTCTCCCCTGCTGGAATGAGCTGAGTGGTCTGCCTACCCTGCTCAGCTGGGCTTTGTGCATTTTCAACCACGTCTCTAGTCCAGAGCACCCACAAATAACAGGTCCCGTTCTTTGACTGAAAGGAGTATAACTGGCTGGTGTCCGATGTGCTGCTCTGTGTCTACATAAAAATAAAACCATAAGAAAGAAACTTGATGCACGTGGTCAGAAGAAGCAAAGATCTACGCTTCACTGGAAAAGTCCAGGCCTCCATAACACTACTTTTTTCCATGCCCCTCATTCACATACATGCACATGCACACACAAATACAAGATATATCTGTGTATATATATTTATAGATAGATAGATAGATAGATAGATAGGTAGGTATATCTACACATACCTAATTAAACATGTCAACTTAACATGGTCTGTTGATCTGAGGCACATGGGGGAATGCTTGCAGACATTAAAGGGTTACCAACAGTAACTAAAGTTTAGACTTTGCCAAAAAAAAAAATTTATTCTTTGATAGATTTCTGACTTTTAATTCTCTGAGGCTTATGTCTCAGGAATTATTGTCTCCAGAAATCATTGGCAAAATGGCTTTGTGCTATTACTTGTTCAGAAACTTTGTCCAGGAGACGACAGTGCATCATCATAAAAAAAACCCAACATAATAGCAAAACATTCTAGACACATATGAATGCACCAAAAATTCTTATTACATTGTCTAGTACACCAGAGATGCTTAATCTCATCCAATTTCAGTGCTTGTTGCATTAAAATATCACCTGGTTTTGAATAACAAAAAGCTAATGGCTACAAAAAAAACCCAAACCCTCATCAAAGTGGGGGTGTGGGGGTGGAGAAGTTCAGACAGAAGCTTTGTAGGATCAAAAAGAGACCATTTGCTGATCTGGTAGCTCTGTGACCTTCTGGGTTACATCAAACTGTGTTCTCCACAGGACAATACTGTAGCAGCTTTCCTTAAAACATGGCTTAGAAATGCTTTTTTTTGTTATGAATGATGTGAGAAGGCAAAAAGGGAGAGGGGAAATAACACAGCCTGAGGCAGAACAACTTTTTCTGCCCAGAGTACAATGAGTGCTCCCTGCTTTCAGGTAGATGAAAAAGGGATAAAATGTGACAAATCAGAATTGTTGTCCTTACAGTCTCTTTTTGACTTCAGCAGAAAGATGGCAAGTTGCGTTACAAGTAAGCTTCAAAATATTGTTCGCATTCCCCTACCCTCCCAGAGAACGACTGGAATAACATATTACACCAGTGATTTACAGGTTAATAACTGTAATAATTTTTCATCTGTGTTAATAAATAGACTGCCTGTATTCAAGTTAACAAAGTATGAGCAGTAATAGCTTTGATTTAACAACGTTATTTCTTAGGAGCATGCACCTTAAATATAGACCTTTTTTTTATTTTGCCTTGGAAATGATGCATCCACCCAAGGAAAGAAATAATTTGATTTTTAGCTGGTTAGGAGAAAAATCACAGAATAACTATGTCCTTAGAAAGACTTTTGATGCTATATTAAATAAATTAAAATAAATTGTAGTGAAGTTGTCCTATTGGGGGTGCATAGATGAGTGAAATATTACTTTTAAATAGTAATTAGCCATTGTTCACTCTTAAAAATATGGAATTGTTGAAGCATTATCTACCCAGGGCCAGTTTTCTTCAAAAGTTAATGTTTTGGATAATGGACTGAAGTACTATAATATGAAAGGTGTCACAAACCCTTTTGAAGGCCTAAATTAGAATTCAAAGGATCTTGACAAGTTGGAGAAATGGTGTAAAATCTGAAGGAAACAATTAGTATAGGCAGATGCACATGAGGTTCATGGTGGATTATGGATTAAATGTGAGCCAACAATGCGAGGCTATTGCAAACTGAGAAAAGTTACATGCAACAGATGGGAAATTATTATTGTACTCTCCTCATTGCTGGTCAGATCTGAGCTGGTGCTTTTGGCACTGCAACTGAAACAGATGGAGATAACTGGGGAAAGGCCCCAAGGACAGCAGCAAGTACAGAGAGGGTTTAATGTGCATCTAAATGAGGTGGAAAAGCTGAAGGCTCTCTACCATGTCTCTCCAAAAAGAAAAGACTGAAAGGAGATAAACTGACAACTTTTCAGTGAGGACACGTTCAGCTGTTCCTCCTGACGACAGTGGAGAGAAAAAGAAGAAATCTGCTTAATTTGCATCAAAAGCCATTAAAATTAGCTGTTAGGAAAAGCTTGTCTATCTGCAAAAATACTGCAGAATATGGGAAGGCATGGAATTTCACTTTTTAAAATGTTTTCAATATATTAAACCATCACTGACAGATGTTTGTCCTTGTCTGTTTGAATTTGTCCTTCTGGAGAAGTATAGACCAGATGACCTCTAGAGGTGCCTTCCAGTTCTTCATCTCCATGAAGCTATAGGGAGCTCTGAGCTAGCAGGCAAAGGAAACAGCAACAGCTACTGAGTAACAGCTCACTTCGTTGAGATTTTTTTCCATCCTTGCCACTGGCATACATCCATGTTCTGAATTTACATGCTCCTGAATTGCGTCCAAATAAGTGTCTACACATAGTTACAAATATGTCCTGTAAGCCAAAATAATTGTTTCTTTTAATATGAATCATCTTGAAGAGCATTTTATTATTATAAATGAGAAAGTTTCTAAAAATATATTATGCCCTATTTGGCATGGTATTAGAAAAATACCATGGTATTAGATTTGAAAATGTCCTCTCCGTGCCAAGTCTTACCCAAGTTGACTGGTGTATCTGAGGGCAGAATTCGGCCTACTGTAATTAAAGCCAAACATTGTATCAGAGTTTAACTAGTGCAAGACCTTGCTTTTTGGTGTCAAGACAGTGGAAATGTCTATTGTCTTTTTTTCAGTGTTTTTGGACTGCAACAGCCCTTCCATAGGTTTCAATCATATGGTGGACACAATTCAAAGGTAACGTATCTGCCCAGCATGAAAGAATAAACAGGTCAGTGGGATTAAAAAGGCAGAATTTACAGATAGAACTGAGTTTTCCCTTCCTACCTCCTGCTCTTCGTCTTTAGAAAGAACAGACCCGGCTGCTAGCTGATAGAGAGATACACCTGAAATGTGTCAATAATGCCTAAAGGAATTCTGACTCATCCATAAGTGCTTATACATTTCTTGGTCATTATTGTAAAGGTAACTGCTGAACTTAAAGCAGCCAAGTCTGGCTGCAGTAGGTCGATCAGCTGCCTATTGAGATTGAGAGGTTACATTACAGGAAAAATGTCAAACAGCAAAGGATGAAGACAACACACAGGGCTAGATTCTACATCTGCTAAGTTCATTTTGCGAGTCTTACAGATTGCAAAACAGAATTTTCTTTGGGAAGTTTACACCACACTTGGAAATTTTACTGGTGTAACACTGGGATATAATCACTCCACGTTAACTTTTTGGGTCAGCATTACAAGGAAGTAAGTAGCTGGAGTAAGAAAAGGAGGACAGAGAAGAGATAAAGATATGTAAAGGTAACGATGAAAAGAAAATTTGAAAGAGTGATGCTCCACTGTGTTACATTCCCCACTTTGAACTAGTTGGAAGTCCCCAAAAACCTCTGCCATTTTAACTTGAAGCATAATACAGCAATTTAAAGTAAGGGATGTATTACCCCTTGAGTGTTTTTGTGCTTGAAAAGGAGTCTCTCTTTCAGGATTTAATAGAGTAAACTTACACTGAGTACAAAGAGAAGGGCAGATCCCTTCCATTGTATTATATTTGCTTGTTCCATCAGGAGGGCTGAATCTGCTCAGTGAATGAGGAAATAATCTCTGGGGACCGTAGGACTTCTCATCAGAAATTATATCCTAACATCCGCTTGGCATGGTTTTCCCATGGGCTGTGTTATTGCCCTTATTGGGGAGTTTTTCACAATCCTGTGGAGAATAAGAATAGGCTTGGTGGTGTTTGGTTGAAAGTATATTCCCAGCACCACCATGGTTTGGGGTTGGCTCAAAAGAGTAAGTTTTAATGGAACTGACTTTTGAGAACTGCATCTTTATGTTTGGAACAGTATATCTGGAGGCATTATCAAGTAATTTTTTTCATGGGGGACAGCTGTTGGAAGCAAGCTGGCCCAGGATGTGGCTCTCTTTTGTTGGCTTACAAAACCACTTTCCTCAGTATCCAGGATGGGTGGCAAATCCGTTAGAAGGCTGTGGGATAAAAAGTGCAAAAGTTGTAGCATTTGGTCCATTGTGAGCTACAGTTTTAGGAAGGAAAATTATAGGAATTATTCTTCAAGCTGAAAACCAGATTCTGCTTTCAAAATAGGCGTCAGTTAGGCATTCAGTGAGCAGCAAACATAATTGCAAATCCACTGCAACTGTGAAGAAAATCAAAATCATGTGCTAAATGATAGATACTATTTAAAAAAAAATCTATGATACATGCCATTTTTCAAAACTGCTCTAGAATTTTATTATAATTTGATTTCATAGCTTGAAAAAAGGCTTAGCAAGCCAACTAATATATCATTCACCTTGTACATGACCAAAAATGGTAACTTAGTCATGAATAGAATAGAATAGAATAGAATAGAATAGAATAGAAAAGAAATTTCAGTCGGAAGGGTCCAACTGCAAAATCTGAGCAAATCCAAAAGCAGCTATTCAAAGTGTTTGACACTTTGAGTGAAACACCTCTATGTTTCAGAAACATTCCAGACCATAAAACAATTAAAATTTTGTCTTGATCACTCCTGTATGAAAAATATTTAAATTGACATAGCAGAACTAAGGTGGTTGGTCTGGGATATTATTAGATGTACCCATTCATAACAAAGAGGAGTAAAAAAGTTACGTGATATTGTTCGCTCCTGTTTTTATTCTGTATTGTTTATGAGAAGGGCAAGTCCTCATCCAAAAAAATTGTCTCTCAAAAGAACCAATGGGCAAAAGCTGACAGGTAAAAAAAAAGGTGTGGGAAAGAAATGACTCACTTACACTCACACACTTACACACTTACACTGGCAGACTATTAAATCCTTAAAGATAAACAGACACTGATATCAGAAACTGATAAAAGAATCTGACTACTAGGATAAATACAGCAGCACTTAAGGAATTCAAAAGAATTCCTGAATCCTCTGGATATACGTAAAAGGATATGCCATGTAGGGTGTCTGTATCCCATATATTGAACTAGGAATGCTAGAAGATCGACGGGGAAGGGAAGTGGAGGAGGATGAGAAGGTTCAGCAGTAGATTATATTAAGACTTGGAAAGATGCCTCTTCTAAGCAATATTAAATACAGAAAAGGTCAACATTTTTGGCATTCAGGCCAAACCTAAATGAGAAGGGTTCAGTACTGTGCAACCCCTGTAATATGCTGTCAGCTCTTTAGCAGCTAGAAGAGATGTTATCAGTATAGGCAAGAATGCAGGGGAATGTTCTTGGAGACTTAAGGCAGATAAAAGAAAGGAATAAGATGTCACTTTAATTTTTATTTTTTTCCTGAGGCCAAGAAGATCTAGCAAATACAGAAATTTTATAAAATAGGTGTCTGAACAGAAAATTTTATTCTGAAAGGAATGAAAAAGAAAACCAAAGGATATCCTTTGAAACAGCTAGTCAGTCCATCAAAACTATTTCTCTCTTGACCTTTCAGTCAGGATGCCAATGACATGCAGCATTAGTTGGTATAAACACATGACTGGCCATGTGATTTTCAGATACGATGGTCTAGTCACAGTAAATGGAGAGGTGGAAAGAAGACACAGTAGAACGTAAGACAGAATTAACCAAGCCCTGCAGATCTATCCTTCTGCACAGCCTTAAATGAAAATCATAACTTTAAATGGCACCCTTTTGCAAGCCTGGCGATATAAGGCGAAGGTAACAGTGTCAGCCCATACTCTTTAGCAGAGCATGCGGAAGTGTCTTCTTTCACCAAGGCTCACTGAAAGAAGCAGCAATCATTACAGCTGCTTTATCGGGATAATAAACATCCTAATTATAGAAAAAAAAAGAATTATTTTAAAATTGTCTAGTTAGCACAAAAGTGGCCCAGAGTCTGGAACTATATTTCAGCCACTGCCCTTAAATGGACTGCATAGTAGGTTACAACAGCTAAACCTTTGCTTCTATTTTATTGCCTCAGTCACAAGGTTTTAAGCTCTATTTATACAAGTGGTTTGAGTTATAAAACACACATTATTACTTATAAGTAATTGAAAATAGCCTCCCAGACAAACAGAGATCTGGCCACCTGAACTGTAAGTTTGCCTAGCAAAACTATAATTTGATAGGTGTGCGACAAATGGTAGATATCCGGCACTAATTCTCGTGCATGTCATTTGATACAAAGATGTAAGGAAAACAGTAGCAGAAGTATACACAGTTATTTCGAGTTTAAGTCACTAGGAAAATTATTGGGAAATTGCAAATGTCTCCCATTAACTTTTTAACTTTATTAGTATGTTTTCAATTTAGCTGACAAGCTCCTCCTTTGCAGGTCCTCCAGGAATGTGTAGAAAAATAAGGTACTTGATAAAATGTTTCCATGCAGAATTTGGTTTCAGCTCTGCAATAAAATGTACACACTCGAGGGCAGACTTAGGCTTTTTCCTATTTAGGCTGGTGGAAACTGGAAATGTTAGAGAAAAAATGCTTTGCTCTTCTAAAGATAGGCTTTTTTAATAATGCACCTGGCATACCTAAAAAGAAGTCAGTATGGAAGCTAAAATTTGCAAGAAGAAAGAAAAATATTCACATTAAAAGGGGTAAAGAAATTTCTGAGTCTTCTACCGGCGAATGACTCGGGACATAATCCTGCTGCTGTTGTAGTCAAGGCAAATCGTTTAAATTAAATTGGACATCCTTCTAATACAGGAATAAGGGCAAGTACATCTTGAGTAACTCTAATAATGCCTGTCCCAAAAGCGTGGAATTCTCTGGGGCTACAGAGGATTGTGGCGAACTTTAAGTCATCCTCTGTTTCCGGTAAGCCTGGGTAAAATTTTCAAAGTCCGGTGAGTGTCCTTGAAGTCTCACGCCTTGAAGAGAATTAGGTGCTTCAGAAACTTTTACTCCATACCTCTTTCCAAACCACTTTTGTGTGTTTCCCTCCAACATATGCCCTTTAAATTGATGCCATGAGTGCACTTTGTACTGGAATGCAGCCAGCAGCCAGCAGTATAAATAGCTGCTCTGCTTAATTACAAAAGGAAGGTTGTTTTCTTTTAGCCTCCTAGCATCATCAGTATAAAAATCCCGTTTCAGAAAATGTCAAATTCTGAAGTTTATGTATTCATTTTAAAAACCTCCAAATATGTATTTTAGCAGACCAAGCATGAATTTAAGATAAACACCAAAAAAATAGTATTTCTGTTTTCTTTGCTGCCGAGAGTGGCTTTCAGTAAAAACTAAGGTAATAGATCTAAATCTCTATAAACAGTATGGTTGCATGTCATGCTAGCAATGGTTTTAAGCAGAACTTCCCTTCAACTCCAAAGAAAAAGCCTGCTTTCAAATTTTTGTCGTGATATTGCTCTACCCCAGTTAATATTGCCCACCATGAGTATTGCAAGCTGTGCTATGGAAGGTGACCAGCTAAACCTTAGAAGAGCTTGGAAGGGAAATGCTGCTGTTACTATGTTACAGATGGCCGAGTGGAGTCAGGGAACAAGCTATACCCCTTTATGCTCTCCATCAGATCATATTGAACACCACAGGGTTGACTTTTCTTATTTCCTTAACTCATGCTCTGGGTAATAGAACTTTGTGCGTGCGCACACAGCCCACGACCCCCTAAAACCTAATTAAGATGCTTTCACTGATTAAAAAAAAACGTTTTAGGTTTTGACCATCCTAAGCATTTCTCAGTCTACAGGATGAGGAAGACTTGAGCAGGGTTTGGCTAGGCAAGTACAGTTGGTGCTAATGTCAACTGTATTCTACCCTGTGGCTGTAGATTAACACTGTATCCGCATACCACTAACATCAAGCGGCTCTGGGGGCGACAGCCTGTTGCGCAGAGCGTTGCCTGGGCTGAAGCATCCATCCTGTTTGGAAGCATTCAGGGCCAAACCCTGCAGCCCTCACTGAGGCACGGCTCCAGCTGGCTTCATCAGCGCTGTTGCCTGAGTCAGGGCTGCTGGGGCTCTCTTGTCAATGGGAGCAGCACCGCCGCTAGCCCTCGCCTGCTGGAGCCCACAGGAGGCAAATGCCTGCGGTCTTCAAGACCACCTATGGGGCTCGGCGACAACGGCACTGTTGCAACGTGTGCTACATGCTGCTTTTAATTAGTCGCAGGCAGACTTTTTCAAACAGAACAGGGCAAAATTTTCCCTCTTGGAAAAAATGCTGAAAAGTTTAATGTTTCAAAAACTCTTTGGAGCCCCACTGAACTTCGGCAGAGCACAAGTCCGAAAGGTGTGGTTTTCCTTCAGCATTGCAAACATCTGAGGCAAGGAGGTACTAAAGCTTGATTTCCAGACCAATTATTTTCCAATAAGCACCTGAATGTGTTATTTGAACAAACTTTTTTAGCTTTTTAAAGTTTGCCCACCCATCCTTCAACTGATGTGCTCTTCAAAGCTCCATGGTTATTTAATACAGTAGCATTCTGAAATCTTGCTGGTGAAACAGGGCAGTATGGTTTAGTCACCATACGGTGATCAAAACTGTACTGTACATCAAGGAACATAGGCCACAACCACATTTTCTCTTGGGGTTATTCTGTGTCAGAAATAAAACAGCGTCATTGAGTCCAGTCTCCTATCACCAGCACCTAATCTTAAGAAAACTACTAAATGGTCAGGACAGCTCTGAACACCAGAGTCGGGGTTACACCATGCTATGCAGCCAGCACATGGGGACACAGGTGGCCAGGGTGGGTGGCACCACAGCTCTGGAGTTGAAGTCCTTCAGTAAGTTCTAGATCTTTTTCACTGGTGATAAGAGAGCATAATTTGGATCTTCTGGAGATTAGTTGTGCAGGACATGGTTTCTATAGTCTAAATCAGAGACCACTCTTCAGATATTGTATTCGAGCTATCAATCTGCATTCTCTTTGTAGTGAATAGAGAAAAGAAAAACTTTAGCATGATTTGTCTGATTTACTTTACATGACTACTTCATGGGGGCATTAACCATGCCCTCAAAGTGTCTCCTCTTCTGTACTGACTATAAAGTCCACGACTAGTTCACGAGCCAACACTAGAAAGCAGTTGTGTGAAGTTATGAGTGAGGAATACATCCTCTCTGAGTAATCTTTTGAGAATGCACCATTAAGGAAGCTGGGATGACTAGCTCAGATTTTGACACCTACAGTGAAGACATCTATATTTAGCTATATTAATCTGTTCCATCTTTGGCCACAATCACCACTTTTCCTCATCATCCCTCACCCTCACAGCTTTTTCCCCACCTCAAAACTCTACCTCCTGCTTAGGAAGCACAGACTACATATGCACGATACACCCCTCGCTATTGCTGTCAAAATCCCTTCCTTTCCTCCTCTGTCAGATTTATATCTCAGCTGATCTCTGAATTTAACAAAAGCTCTCCAAGACTTCATCTTGTGTTAGTCTCACTCCCCATGGAGTGCCATTTCTTATAACACTTTGGACTACTTTGGACTGTCATTACCGAGCATTTTCTAGCTATTCAAAATCTTATTCACACGCTCACTGGGACAAGTCTCTTCTGACAGGAGTATAAAATACCTTTTTTTTTGTTATCAGCTCTCAGAGCATACAACTACAGCTGTACCCAAACTGATGCTTTTGCAAGGCTGCCACAAAGAATCACACCACATTATTTTTGGTGCCTCCAGACGGCTATTCAGATAGGAAAAAATCTCATTTTCTAGTCTTTTGACTAGAGGCGTTTTTGTTGCTGCCTGTGGTGCCTACAGCTGGAAGAGATGTGTTTGAGCCCTTGAGCCCTGCTAGACCTTTTTTGGGTAAATATTCAATAGGACACTGAGGACAGAAGAAAGAGCTCTGTCAGAAAAAAAAAAAAAAAAAAAAGTCTCATTCTTTCTACCAATAGATGAGTACTCATTTTTCACTCATGGTTCCTCTCACTTCAGGGATTGGACACAGCCCTGTAGGAATGGGGGAATGGGGAACAGAAAGGGCACTTTGGGTACCACTGTCTGTCTCAGGATGAGTCATAGAAATGGGAAGAAACATCAGCAGAGTGTGACGCGGCATCCTCGACCTACTACAGCAATTACAGGATTGGCACTTTTTCTTTAAAGAAAGGTACTGCTTTTAGCAGGTGAGGAGGACAAAACCCTCAAAAAAAAAAAAAAAGAGAAATAGAAGGTCAGTGACCAGAGCTAACACAGCTTTTCTGTCTGTAAGATATCTCTAAAAATGGAGAATGAATGAATGATCCTGCTTATATTCATGCCATTGTGTCAAATGATTTTATCTTACTCCCTTTGTATGATGCATTACAAAAGGCTGCTGAGTAGCTTTTCACAAATTATTTGCTATAAAGGAAGTTACAATGACAACAATAAAACCAGGAAAGATTTATATGGAGAAAGGTGAAATAGTTGTGAATAATAAATGAAGAGAAAATAAAACTGTGTTTACAATGGGAACTGGAACTTAGAAATAAATAGTGGGGACACCTTCATCTAAAATATCAAGCCAAAGTATTTCTGGCATTTTAGAAAGCCTAGATAACATAATTACACTTATTTATTTGCATATCCTGGCATTTTAAAATTCTGTGCAGGAAGTGCCAAAATACCACAAAAGAGCTTATGTCCTAATTTTTCTGGCTGATCACGATCAGGGAAATGCCAGAAATATCATGGGACATTTTTCTTACATTTGCAAATTGAAAAAGTAAAAATAAAGCAGCTCAACTTCTGCAACTAGTGCTGAGTGTGATCTGAGGTTTCTTACAGTTGAGTAGATAATTTCCTGATATTATTAATATGCTAAATCAAGATAAGAGATGGCAGATCTAGCAGTAAAACACCAGAAACTGTAAAACAGAAAGTCTGAGTTACTCTTCCATCATCGTCTCACTCTGTGATCTTGTGAAAAGGCACTTTCTCTCTTAAATTATCTTTTCCCTTGTAAAACAGGGACAATAACAATTTCCTGCTCAAAATAGTGAATATTATTGTGTGTAGCGTGCATTCTTTTCATCAAATATGAGGATGCTTGCAAATATTTTGATGAGTAAAAGGTAATTAATCTTCTTGACCCATCACGTGGGTCATCTCATTATTTGCTTTAATGGCATTTTTTGTGTAAGAAACACTTCGTTTCAAATTGGACAGTTTCAGTCATCCTATATGTTTATTGTTTCTGTAGTCACTGATCCCTAACTTTAATTATTGATGTCTAAAATATGGAATTTTAATAATGTGTGATGAAAGCATGAAAAAAGAACTGATTTTAATCTAAAGTCAGTACCATAGGCATTTTTTATACAAAAAGTTCTTAGCTAAAATCCCTCAGTGTAGATACTTGTGTTCAGAGAACCTGGAGTCCCAGAGCAAAAATAACCTACCATTTGAGATGCAGAAGTCCAGGCTTGTTACTCAGAGAAATAACCACAAGGTGGAGATATTACAAGCTCTTACTAGCAAATATAAAGCATAATGCCTAACACTGATTTTTCCAGTTTTTATCTAGGGAAATACTATCATATTTTAAATTACAATTGTCTCTAGTTAACAATTATGGTGCAATAAAAGTAAAGGAAGTCTGTAATAGCAAAATAATTAAAAGGAATGCTCTTGTCTGCCATTGCTATCTTGACCTTGAAATTAGTTCCTCATATTTTATGAAATTTAATTATATTAACTTATTACTTTCTATGAAGGAATATGATTTATGTTATTGCAATAAATCGTGTATTTGCTAATTATATTTGCTAGACTACAAGTCAGCTTTGCATAGTCATCCAAATATCCCTTAAGACCTTCACACAGCCATGCACAAACTATCCGGACTTTTACTGTAGGAGGGACAGGAGCAGAGCGAGAGAGAGTGAGAGCGTGCTATGTTTAAGCTCTGATGTATACATCTGTACCACTGATTGCCACCACCTCTCACAGTATCACCTTTATAGAAACTGCAAGTAAGAATTGCTTTGGGCTCAGGAAACTTTCAATAAAATTAAAAGGCAAAATTCACAATTGATCACGTTCACAAGTATAAGGCAGAGAAACAAACAATCCTGGCATTTTTATATTATCAACTCAGTAGTCAGAGCACTATGAAGGCAAGGAAAACGTGCATTTAGATCCTTCCCTGAAATCTTTACAGTAGAAATCTTACTAAAAAATCCTCATCACCTCACTAGTTAGGAAATACTCTTACAAAATGGAAGATACGGCTTTCAAACTCTGCTTTGAATAAAAGAGGAAAGTTGGCTAATTATTCTGCTGGAATAGGTGTAAAGGAGCAACCACCACCTGCTCCTGACCTACACGGTTTTTAACTGCTCGTGTGAATCTGGATCACAACTTTTAAATTATTCATTTTTATAATTTTCAAAAACATTTACCTTTCATTGCCTGCATTTTTTGCAGTACAACAAATATCGGA
>NW_009646631.1:2732017-2745011 GCF_000708025.1 Charadrius vociferus
GAAGAGGTTTATATGATTGCTCCAGAATGCTAGGTTTTCTAGGAAAGGTAAGGTTTTTTATACCCATAGAATAGTCTACCAATTTCTCTCCCCTTTCGCTCCATTTTCTAAATCCCTGGTTTTTGTATAGGCTATAGGGATATGTCTTGCAGGACTTTCCAAACTGCAACATACTACTGTTGCCAGCAATCTCAAGCTTTGCAAATGCAATAAATGCTTTCTATAGGAGTGGAACTTAAATCTGACTTGGAAAAGTATGACCTACCATCCTGAAGGGTTTTTACACCACTATCTTGAAATAATTAAGTCATATGAGGTATTTTAAGACACACCAAAAAAAATCTTTTGGGAGTAGTACTAGTGTTATCTACATCTGTTATATTTAAAACTTCAAAATCATTTAAACTTAGGCATAAGTCATCGGTTCTTTGCCTGGAGATACAATCTGATACAGAAGGACCTAAAAAGTTTAAGAATCATCATAGTTCTATCTCTCCATAAGATATGTTACAATGCTATATAATTGCTGGCTAAAAGTTGTGTATATGTTACATATTCATCACTAAGAGTTGTAAATTTATGTACAACTATAACTTATGGAGCCAACTTCTATCAAGTTTATCCCTCAAACCAGCAAAAATTATCCCTGTGGAGTTCTCATGTTATAGAAGTATTATATCTGCGTGTTATGGGAAATAAAGAAATGGAAATTAAAAGAAATTTGCTCCTGTGTTTCACATATACTATTTGTGCCCCTCCATGTTGTTCCTTTGTAGTAATTAGGATATCCTGAATTAGGATAATGTGGATGTGTGGTTTATATTATATGTAAACATTTGTCTATATAAAAAGTTATGTCCCTGATTCATTTTTCAAAACAACTTTACCATTCTTAGGATGTAAGAATCTTTATATTGCAAGCATGTTGTCCAGCTTACAGTTACCCTAACAGTAGTAGTATGATATCATTGCTAGTATTAAAGCTTAGACATCTCCCAGACTCACTAACTTCTAATTTAAAATGCTAGATTCTCACTTCTCTTTTATGGTCTTACTGTATGCATTGGTTTGACTTTACAAACTGGATAATAAAGACAGAAGAATTGCACAATACCAAAACCAGACAGTAAAATATTAACTTTAGGTGAAACACCCTCCCTTGCAGAAGCCAGAAGGCGACTCATATATTGCTTAAGTGTATGGGATGCAGCTGGCACTCCACGCAAGTTCTCTATGAAGCCCCAGAATGAAGTACTTAAGGCTGATCCAGACAAGTAAAGGGTGGAAGTAAGAAGTTTACTGCAGAAAGAAGCAGCTTATTTGCTTTTTCTTCTTTATTTTTCCTGTTGGTCTCCATATCCGGAGCATTTGCAAACACAATGGACTCCATGGTGTCAATTTTTTCTTATTATCAGTACATAAACCCACAATTACGCATTCATTATGAGTCACTACACACTTCTGTGTGAGTTAACTGTAGATAGACGTTGTTCTCTGAAAACTGAAAAATGCACCCACAGCTATTTCTAGTTAAGGAGGCCCACTGAATATATGTCTATGTGTGTTTAGATCAGCAGAGACCCTTACAAGGCAGCAAATCCTTAAAATCAACAAAAGTGTGAGCTGGTAGCTACTGTAATTGCTAGCAGTGAGTCATGTTAACAGAGAAATGGTGAAATATGGCCTGTTTTATTATTATTATGAGGGGCTCTAGCTAGACTCAACTGAAGAATATAGGGCTCATGGGAAGCCTCATAAACACTGACATAATCAAGTATTGGTTTTAATACAAATTCATAAATTTTTATAGGTGTCGAGTTGTCAGGCAGATAATATATGACCAAACTCTGGATAAAGTATATGGAAAAAAAGCATTCCAGAAGGACTGCAAAT
Organism: Charadrius vociferus; assembly: GCF_000708025.1. Classification (NCBI taxonomy): domain Eukaryota; kingdom Metazoa; phylum Chordata; class Aves; order Charadriiformes; family Charadriidae; genus Charadrius; species Charadrius vociferus. The sequence continues at coordinate 2,733,911 of NW_009646631.1, forward strand.
ATAACATGATACAGTGCAATGCCACTGAGGACTGCAGCTTTGTTGGGACCACAGCTGTGAGCAAAGGGGTGCACAAAGCATTTTAGCCAATACCTTTGGAGGGCTGGCCTGCCTCCTGAAAGCCTTCTGTACTTCCTTGAAACTGTTAACAAAAGCTAAAAGAGAAACGTCAGCAGCAAATGTACCGAGTGTATTTTTCACTAATTTCATCTTTTACTGGAGGCAACATTTCCCTTATAAAGAAATACGAATAGGGATGGATGGATTGGAAGATTTGCCAAAGGAAGAGTTTGGGCCTTTCTCCAATAAGTCAGAAAGCTGGACCTGGTTCAGAGAAGTAGTGTTTTGTGTGCAGCTACTAGTCATGTTTTGCCACTCACCAGTGAAGTATCATCCACTGTGCATGAAACATCCCTTGTAAAAGATGCCAGCAGAAAGAGCACAGATCACCCACCTCTCAGCTTTAGGAGCAGGCTCTCCAACTCCACAGTCAACACATACGATGGAGGAAGATTCAAACCACTGCGGTTCACACTGGATAATGACTGGGGAAAAAAAGAGGCTGAATGACCACTGCGGCAGCCCCTTTTACCATTGCAGAGTACATAATGGCAGCATCTAAGAGCACAGATGGCTGCAGCTTCTCCCTGACTCCCACATAGAAGAATGCAAAGCAGGGGCCCCTTTCCTCCTCTGCTCCACCGCTGCTCTGCTTCCTTTGTAACCCCTCCTCGATACTGCAGTTTACTGGCCATTAGCCACTCGCTGCTTCCCTACGGGCAACTACAACTGCAGTTGCAGGATGGCGGTTGTCTTGCCAATTGTGAAATATTATATTCTGACATAATATAATCTCTCCATGTAAAATAAAAATGCTTGCAAACAGCAAGCAGAATGGCTAATAAAATGAAAAGATGCAGGGGAGGGAGTCTAAGGAGGGAGAAATTGTAGCCTTGTTCAGATCAATGGCAGAATTCCCACTCTTTTCAGTGAGCCAAAATTTCACCCTAGATATTCATAACCCTTTTTAGCTACAGTTTAGATAGCTAGTTTGGCAAATTCTACAGTGATCCGTGCTGTGTGTACAACTTCAGTATTTATACTCAATTGATTAGGTTTGGAGCACTTTTACTTTGGTCACATATCAATTCCAGCCTTAAAATTAATAGTGCATGCGAGAAATTACAGTTTTTCCTAAGAAATAATATCTTCTTGGTGCTCAGAAGAGCTAACATGGGTTTTGGGATGGCTGCAAACAATTGGAGATGTTGGTACCCCAGGTTCATCACGAACTTTACACAAACATGGCCTTTTTCTTGTCTTGTGTAATCTATTGCCCTACATCTGCCCCACAGCAACCTACTGATTGCCCCCATGTAGCATGTCCCTGACACGCTGAGACCTTGGATGCTACACGGCACCCTCCACTCCAGTCTTCAGCCTTAGTTGCCTCTTCTTCTGAAGGCACTGTAGAGACCCATTTAAACCCAGAAGCGATGCTGTAACTTCCCTCTGGCAACGATTTTACATTTTGCTCGATGTCAAAAATAGGTCTGCCATACTGACCTGACCATACGCAAACCTTGTCATGCACCATGACAGTTCAGTGCACTCACCACATCGAGCTCTGCTCGTGCTCATGGATATTAACAGATACATTTCAGGACAGCACACAGAGAGAGAGTCAAGGATCTCTGGCAATTATTTGGATCTATAAAAGTCCCACACTATATTAAGTCAAAAGACACTCAACTTTTAGAGAAAATGATGCTTCCCATGCTTAGGAACTTTGGCTGGGAACAGCATTAAAGGAGAAAAACTAAGTCAAGTTACCTGATCCATTCTGCAATACATCACATGCCATGGTGCTGTCTTCAGTACAAAATTACCCTTCATCTCGGACTGGGAATGGTTAGCAGCCTTTGGTAAAACTGAGCAGGAGCAAATAATTCATACATAAGTTTGCGTTCTTTTAATAACTGAGTTTGGTTGATGAATTTGTCTGCTTTGGACAGTGCTTTAATCATTTTTTACTTCAGACTGTCTCTGAAACAACCTTATATTTTATACTCTTAAGGAGAGACAACCTTATAATTTATACCAGTTATATATATATTACAGTACCTTATAACTAACATAAGCCCTTTGTTTTCTCTCAGAACGTTACAGCAAGCCATATTATGAATCAATAAAATCTGCTGCCTTTTCCCCTTGTTCAACTGTATACACTTGGGGCTTGGGGCCGTGCCAAAAAAAATCAACACATACCAATGGAGATCATAAAGAAAAATATCCTGACATCTTCTCCTGCCACTCATTTTAGTATAGTTAGTCTGGCTGGACACATAATTTACTTTTCAGATCATGTGCTAGTTGATCACTATTGCTCACCTCTCAGCAGATTTTTGGGTAAAATTTCCCAGCTTTCTTAGCCGATACTTCTACTGTGTGAATGCTTGTTGTCCTATAAAGTATTTGTTCTAAAACCAGCATTTTTTTCCCTTCTTAATTTGTCCAGGAGTGAGAATTATGCACTCTGGAGCTCATTCTGCAGGGAAAACAGAAAAAATAAAAAAAGGGGAGGGGGGATAGCAATCAATCAAAAGTTTTAACCCTTCAGGGATTTCTTATTGAAAGTTCATAAGAAATAGCATCGTTTACTTTAGGACTAAAGGAGAATCACTCACATAAAACGTATGTTCCATGCCTAAACTGCAGCATTTATTAAATGTTGCCAACCATAGTTCGTAGTGCATGTGCTTATTTTTATGGAGCACCACTTCTTCACACAAGACTGCATTTTTGTAAGCAGACTGTCAACACAAGAAGAATATTCACTTCTGAGTTTCATTTTCTAGACTGTTCATACTAGGACTCCTCAGAAATTAACCAGCCCTGCTCATATTGGAGACGGTAACAAACCTTGTATTTTCAACAGAAGCTGTTTGAAGGCTTAGCCAAGGATAAAAAACAGTCAAGAAAGCTGGATCTGATCTGAGACTGATTCCTGCATTTCAACACTTCACAAGAAAACACAGAAATTTCAATGTTTGGCCAAAGTAACTGATTTAACATCCCCTGAAGTCAGACTCTTACTCTTGAATTCAATAGCATTGAACTCAGCCCATACGCCCTAATTCATATCTGCATCTCTAATTAGAAAAAAAAATCGAAAAGTAAGCTTAAGTAGTACTCTGGAAACAGAGGCACTAAAGTACATCTCTAAATATTCTTTTACATCATGGCTATGATAAACAACCATAAAAAAACCTACAGGAAACATGACAATAACTCTAAAATAATATAATTTACAATTTTACAGTTTGGGGCATTTCTTTTTTGGAAAATAAAGCACAATTATTGAAGCATTATAAATTATCAAATCCAGAAACTTCAAAAAAATCTTCACCCAACAATGGCCTAACAGGATCCTATAATTATAATGTCTGGTTTATAGATGTGGTTCTGCAACAGAGCTACTACACAGCTGCTCACATCATGGAGAGGTTACAAATGACCTTATTAACACAGTTCCTCTGTCACCTTGCCAGCACTTCCTATGGGTCCAGACCAGTCCTGTCACTGAGATACTCCTCCCGTTGATTTTAACAGCATTGGAATAGCTCCACTCTAACAGGAAAGGTACAAGCAGAAGCAGGCCTTATGTTTGTAATACATTTCATTAATGTTTCCTTTAAAAAACAAACCCCTATGAAAATGCAGAAAAAAAATATTTTGATATGGTACAAAATGTCAATAGAATAACATCATTGCTTCCATTTGTAAATGTGGGGTTTTTTTAGACTATAGTTGCACAAACAGTCCAGGTCTAGGTAACTGAACAGTTTGTTATATTTTCCTGGGTTTTCATTCCCTCCCACTTTCCTTATGTTAATTTTCCCAGTTCTCCCCATTCCACTGAAGTAGCTGTAAACGGGTGCACGCCTCCACTTCGTTTGGAACTGGACTGAAGCCCTTGAAGCGCAAAACAATGCAGACACAGAAAGCCCTGAGCGTAAAAATAAACTGTTTTCGGACCAAATGATAGTGAGCTGCTCACCTTGACAATTCAGAAGGTCGTTCTGAACACGTTGCACTTTTTCTCTTTGCATTTTGTAAAGCTTGTACACAAGAATGTATGAGAAGTCACAGATGCGGTGCAGCCCTTCTCCCAGCCAAGCAGCAGGAACCCAGCCGGGTGCAGAGCAGCTCGAAGGGCTGCCTTCACTGCCGCAGAGATGAGGAGTGACATCCTCCAGGCGATGAAAGCAGCTCCTTTGTTACCTCTGCAGCCTCTGTAAGACCAACAACCTCTTCCAGGAAAGCTTTTCATGTTTAAAATCTGCAAAAACAATACCATTGAGAGAGGGGGTAAACACACTTTTCTTTTTTCTCCAGAAGAGCTGAGTGTACAGCAAATCATAGGATTTTAGCAGCTGGAGCGACAGCTTTTGGTCTGTATAACTGTGTGAAGGGTGCTTCACTGATCTTTTGCACAAGACAGTATCTAGTTAATACACACCACAGCAGATTGCTCATGGCACCGTGATTACTTTGGAGCTGGCACCACACCACTCATTTGACACATGCTTATCATGGTGCATTCATTGACTGGTCTTCAGACCATGAGACTCCCTCAACGATATCGCTGTTTTCATAAAAGGTATCTGGTAACAGGGCAATGGCAGGGACTAACCAGGCCAGAATTCTTCCACGCTGAGAACACCTGCAGATGCCAGAAGCATCTTGGGGTTTTTTAATAACCCAGGACTCAAATGATCACAAGAGATAATTTTCTAATTACACCTAATGCTTACTGCTGATAGAAACAATTCCCACTGAACACAAAGCACAATGTACTGGATATTGAGCAGTGATTTATCCCCCAATCTTGCCTCTTTTCTTTAAATAAATCACATTTTTCCATTAATTAGTCAATGTAGGCTTTTGACTAACAAGTCTCTACATGTATTTGCCATTCTAAATTTGCTGCACTTCATTAAAAAGGTTGAAGAAGCACAGGCCTTTTTTTCCTCTCCAGTTTTCTCTCCAATTGCTGTCAATCTTTACAGCCTCTTGGCAGATGGCTCCTAGCCACGCAAGTACTGACTGCAGTTAAAACTAACTGAAACATTGCCTTCAAATGAGGGCACAGAAGAAATTATAAAAAAACCTATTTTGATTTTTGAAAGCTGTGTTTCAAAGAGCTTTGGCTTTGTTTGAAAGAGACAGAAATTCTTGGTTTATTTCAAAAAAGTAACAAATTCTGAATCTGTTTTTCTCCCATAATCAAGCGTTTGGCCAAACAAATATCATTAGTCCCACCAGGATCCCCATGGCAGTCCCATGAATGTTTGGTATGATCCTTCAAGAGCGGGATCTCATGAATTTATTTTTTTTTTCCAGATCTTCCTCAGCTACAACTTTATTGCTTTGGGTAGCAATGAGAAAAGTTAACATGATCCAAGGATAGATTTTGTGCAACACCCTTCTGTAAGCTGCCATTGCTGAAGGAAGCTGGGAAGAGCCCTCGTGAAGGGAAGCCCACTCTGGGCTGCACAACAGCTCCAGTCAGCGTGCCCAGATCCCTGGCTGCCTGCTGCCTCCTTGTCTCCTCCCTGTCTCCAAGTGCCCAGGAGAGCTGCTGCTGCCCATCCTTGCTGTCAGCCAGGCGGGCTACTTCTTGCTGTGTTTCTGCAACTGCTGAGTTTTGAGGCTGCTGCAAAAGTCCAGGGGGGGCTTAAAGCCTGATACCAGTATAACTGTGCTACTGCCTATATGAAGGGCAGTATGCCACATATCTTCAAAACATTTACATTTGTCAGATATCCAAACGTCATCAGTTCCAGGAAAGCATTGGTGTGTCTGTCCTCAAGTGGGCAGATGAAAAGCGTCTAATCAACATTACGCTGCTGCCTTGTTGGTCTAGCAGCAGCCAGCCCAGAATAACCAAGACCCTGCAGAAATTACCCACCATCTGATCCTGTGCACCTTGAAGCAAATTTTAGTATTGCCTTTTGCTACGTGAAAGAATTGGAACATTCAACCTTATTAATCATTCTTTAAAATAAATGTCTACTGCCAGATGGTCTTATGGTGGATAACAAAGAATTCATATTGAATAAAATTTAAATGTTTCCAAGAAGAATGAAAACACGTGTTCAGACAGGACAAGAAGCATTCAGCCAGGATGAGAAGTAGCATGATATTTTATTACTCGCCCTAGCAAATAATTCAGTGCAAACCACTGAGAGAACTCTAGAAATGTATGTGCAAGTTCTACCCCACTGTAACTAATTGTCGCTTCAAGAGACAGTGTTTCTTGGTGCAGGATATCATTGTGATAGAAAATAAACTCTGTTTTTCACTCCTGATGAATGTAGGATATATTGGGCCATATTCCAATTCTTCATTCTCTCTGAACAGTATTAATATCTTTCTACCCAATTTCTCTCTTTTCCCTGAAGTCCCCTGCGTTGTAAAGTAAGGTTATCCACCTGATTTTAAATTGGTTGTTTACAGGACTGGATTAATTGTGGAAGAGCAAATTCTTTCCTTAAACTGACAACATCCGAAGAAGGCAAGTGAGATGTTGCAGGACCTTTCCTTTCTCATTTCTTTCCTCTGTTTTTGGAAAGGATGCAACTCGGGCATTACTTTTCACCACCTTATTGCAGCAGACAACTGGGGAAGAGGACTGGCAAGGGTATGGCTGCAAGGATGTGCTTGCCAGATCCTGATGGACGGAGGTTCAGACATCTGCAGGTTGGATATAATGCCTTGGTCTCCAGGAAGTATCTCTGCTGTTACCCTCTAACCGCAAAAGGAGAGATCTCGCTTTGCTCTCCTCTGTCAGAGCCAGTTCATACACAAACACAGATGAGAATTCGACTGTAACATCTCAGAAATCCTTAGAAGCGGTTGATCTTTCATTTTCTCATCTAGTGCAACAATTATTCTTGAACATACGGGCCAGCCCTACTGGAAATGTTAACTCTTAAAAATCGGTCATTTGACTTCAGCAAATTCTTTGTATAGACAGCTTATTGTAATAATACTTGTGCTATTCTTTTAACATGACTATGGCCACACACCCTGCACAAAACATTGTGGTACTATTTTTATAAGCTCTTTCTTTTTCGCAGCCAAAGACATTGGCCCCGGTTTGCACTGATAGTTGCGTAGGGCAGAGTGAAAGAAAAACCCTGCCAAGAATCTGCCTGTTTTAGCTCCAAATTTATTTTCATGCCTTGTAAAGCTAAGGATCATTTGAAGACTATCTCCAAACTCCCAGGAGAGAGGAAAGTGCCTGGTGGCTTGTAAATACAGCCTGGTAAAATAGATGGGATTTTTTTTTCACACTCTGTACGTGTACATTGTGCTCAGTTTGCAAACGTGCAGCTGCGTACTCACTTTTATTTTCTTAAACACTGGTGCTGGTTTAGACTGGAATAAGGCTAAGCAGTCAGAAGATTTTCTATGTGGGCTGAAGTTCCTTCCAGAATCTGCTTTAAACCACATGATACAATTCCAGTATGTCTGACAGAACGGTACTGGCCATGTTGGCTGCAACACTGTAAGAATAGGAAAAAATGAATTCAAGACCATCCTGATGATAACAAGGATAAAGCTTTATAACAATAACCATAACAGCCACTGGATAAAGTGTAACTGGCTGTAACCTCAGGCCCAATGTCACGTTATTGTGGCCAGAAAATAAAGATCATTTTGTTCCCAGTACTTCTGTGTGTCATAACATTATTAAAGACAGATTGCCTTACTTAAAAAGCACAGTATCCCTAAAAATTGAGTGAAAGGCAAGTCTTTTACTAGTGCGGTACTTACCACTCGCATCAGAGCTGTTTCTGCCTTCCAGTGGAACGCTCTGGGGCAGAGATGTCCTTGCCAGGCAATCACAGAACAATTGCTTCAGAGACCAAATCCATTTATTAAAAAAAATGTCTTGTCCTACAGCAGTCTTTTTACTCTCAAAACCTATGTACTGCTAACAACCTCAGGGCTAACACAAAAGCCACCTCTGTGTCTCAGGCTGGCTTTTTGGACAAAGTGCTGCGCGTGTCCTGTGCCCAGTTTGGTCAGCTGAAGAACGGACGAGCCTCACGCCTTGCAAACCTCAATGCTAAACTAGACTTTTTCCTCTGGAAAAACTGTGCTTTTTCAATTAGATTTTCCCCATCCTGCCCTTCCACTGCCACAGCAGCTCCTGGTTCAGAGGTAACAACGTCACCAGGAGCAAGCCTTCCTGAATACCACCTGGAGACATTTATTTCCGCTCCGACTCTCCGCAGGGTAGTATTGCATTCACTGCCTCGGAAAACTCAGCATCTTTTTAAAACCTCGCCAACCACATACACAATGGCCTTCCAAAGCTGCTTTATGTTACTTCTATTGGAACATAGTAAGTCTCCACACTCTGCAGCTATTTGGTGTTTTGCTATAAGTAGGGCACACTGATACCCTCAGTTAACAACATGTAATCTTAATGGGACAGTTGCCCCAGTTCAGTGAGTGCCAGCATCCTTACTTCATTCATGCCCTCTTATCAGTTCATGTCATTGTGCTTTGCTTGGCACCTGAGAAGCTTTGAAGAGCAGATTCAGAATTGACTCTTATTCATCTACTCTTGTACACCTTTTTCCTCTCTCTGAACTGCCAAAATGAAGATCTGGAAAGCGAAATGTTATTTTCATGCACTTGAAAACAAAGCACACACAGGAAACAATTTCTGGGGAAACAGTAATAGGCAAAAACTATCTGAAAGAATGCACCGGACCCCCTCCTGTTTTAAGTTTTTCCAGATGACGGCCAGGTGTCCTTATCCATACATCACCGAGGGGATTAAAGCTCCATTCTGCATAGTAGATATCAAATCACTTGCAGATATCCTCTATATCATGCAGTGCTTCAACATCCACCTGGAAATTCCTCACAGGAGTGGGTCTGAGTGCTGCTCGCTTCAAGCCCACACCAGGTTCTCACCCTTTTACCTTTCATTACTTTGTGGTTTCTTTAAGAATATCTTCATGAAAATTGTGAAGAATTTTCCAAATGTATGTTCTCATTTGCCTCTCTCCCTTCCTCCAGAAGTTACATCTTTTGTGTTCAGAGAAGATTCATATTGGAAGGAATGGGAGGAAAAATTTCTGCCAACGCATTCAGACAAGGAATTGGCCTGTCTAGTATTGGAAGTAGCACCAGGATAAAGCAGAGCAGAGAAAGCTTTACAGAAGTCAAAGCTTTCTTGTTCTTCTGCCGTTTTGCAATCATTGCCACCACCTACAATGGAAGCACTGAAGCTCCAGAAAGAAAACTGGGGCATTTGCAGGGAGTGTTTCAATGTCTCATAGCAATGTCTGCTTTTAAAGTTTGTTTCCTTACTTATTCTGATCTTAAACTCTCTATAATAGCATATTATTGTAAATAGGCATCATACTAACTTCACTGAAGTTCACCCCCCACCACCAGGTCGTTGTTTACCTTTTTCCCATGCCTTGAACCTGACTGCTTGCTACAGTCACTATTCCAGCTGGTTGAGTCTGAGTGTTGCTGAAATCTCCTTAATGTGTGTTTTGCTTTCATATCTGTTACACACCACAGAGTACTACCCAAATATCATCTGTTTACAAAAACACCTCACTTACTGTATCTCTAGGTTTTAGTTAGCTGATGCACCATTTCCCGTTCAGTAACTTCTGCAAGTATCCTCCAGCAGAATGCACATAGCTTGAACCGAATTGGGGGACAAAAAGAACAAAAATTTTCTCATGGCTGCAATTTTACCTTTTCCAAAACTTGAGTGCCGAGCTGCCAAAAAGGTGCTACTCTTCCCGAGGAGAAAGCACAGATTCAGATAGCCTAGAAAGGAACTGCCTGAATCAGTTCAGGTTAATTGGGGAAAAGTGGAAAATAATTGCTGATGAACAGCTAAAGACAATACCAGAGAAAAACTGATTTAAAGGACTTTTTTAAAGGCTTGATCATAAAGACAGAAGTGTCACAGAAAACTTGGACTTTCCATGGTTTTCATAGATAAACTGTGTACCTGTGAAACCCATCCTTTTCTGTTTTGGTCATCATTATGATGAACCTCTCAGATATTTCAGATGATTTATTTCACCTGTACAATAGTTTCCAGGTCATTACAGCATGAGGTTTGGGTGCTTTACTATGTATTCATAGAATTATATGATGATTACTTTTGCTTCATTTGCAAGACAAAAAAAGGTGCAAAAATCTCTGTTCATGGAAGTTAAAATCCAGAAAGTTACTGATTTCTCCATGGGCAAAAAGCCACCGGGTACTTGCCCTCACAGAACCACAGAATCACAGAATTATAGGGGTTGGAAAGGACCTCTGGAGATCATCTAGTCGAACCCCCTGCCAGAGCAGGGTCACCTACAGCAGGTTGCACAGGATGGTGTCCAGGTGGGTTTTGAATGTCTCCAGAGTGGGAGACTCCCCCACCTCTCTGGGCAGCCTGTGCCAGTGCTCTGCCACCCTCACAGGAAAGAAGTTCCTCCTCATGTTTAGATGGAACTTCCTATGTTCAAGTTTGTGCCCTTTACCTCTTGTCCTGTCACTGGACACCACTGAAAAAAGACTGGTCCCATCCTCCTGGCACCCTCCCTTTAAGTATTTACAAGCATTAATAAGATACCCCTTCAGCAAAAAGATCCAAGTCCCTCAGCCTTTTGTCATAAGAAAGATGACTTATTTTAGACGAAAGGCAGCATGTGAGAAAGGACAAATGTCAAAGGCCCCAAGAGGGAGTTCACTTCATACATTTCTTTAGGGACAGGCTGTCTCACAGCATACCAAACAATCAGACTCCATATTTCATGAATTGGCTCAATGTAGGCAAAATAAAAGATGACCAACGATGAACAGAGCCCTACTGCATAAGGTTTACCTTACACATTGAAAGAGATAAGAGACCTGGCCCCAAAGAGCTCGCAGTCTCCTTGCAGCATAAAACATAAGATGCTTTTCCAACAGAAAGAAGCATTTTTTTTCTCAAAAAATATCCTGTCTATAACAAAGTTTTCTACCCAGATGTTGTGTTAAAAAAAAAAAAAAAAAA
>NW_009646631.1:2745061-2755771 GCF_000708025.1 Charadrius vociferus
GGCAAAAAAAATAATCCAGTTACAGCAGTGTTCTGGTATCTGTAAATCACCTCTGGCATGTTTTCCTCCTCGTTCTTTATGTTGTAGATTCAGCAGTAATGCCCTTATTCTGTCATTTCATGGGATATGTTAGTCCCTTCACAGCTTTGAACAATATGTTCTCCTATGAAATGCCCTTATAGCAGTATTAAATAGGCCATGAAATATATAAGTAGTCTCTTTTCAGATCAAGTGTTTGTACACTTGATTTACCAATTGTGATAGACAGATTGATAGATAGATAGACAGCCAGACAGACATACATAGATAGAGCAACATCATTTAATCTATATTTTTCATTATTATCTTATTTTATTCTCATATGCTGTGGGACTCTAGGGACACACTTCAAGGTACTTCTTACTAATTCTCAGTAATTCAAAATGCCACCCTGTCCCATAAGAGGATGCTGCAAAAGTAACAGACATTTTATTCTCTGGATTAGAATTCAAAGTGAACATGTTGTAGACTGCACAGGCGTTGGCTAAGGCTTGAGGTCTCTCAGGTAAAAACAGCTTGCTTAAAAACAGTATTTGGCATTAATTTGGACTTTATAAAAATATCCATCAAGTATTTTATGCAACAATTCCACATGAATTTGGCTTCAGGTAATGGAAAAATTTCTAAAAAGTCCAAAGTATCTGAAAATTGGTTAAATGTACAACATGGCCTCAGCAGTTCTTAAGTGGCCTATATTTCTATAGGATTTTACATCCTGGAAGAGTCCAAAATAATTTTAGAAATTATAGGAAAGTTTTGACTCTTTCGCCTGAGGACCTTTTTGCCAATGTTATTTAGCATTTAGCCTAGCCACATGCCTAAAGAAACCCCATGTGAAAGCTGGCCATCTGTGAAGTGACACACATAGGAAAACTCCTCAAGATAATACAAGAATATCATGTCCTGTTGAATAACTAGGAAGAACACAATCCTCAATAAAATAGCCCATATGGAAATTTGGGTAATACAACAGACAAAAAAAAAAAAATCCTGGCAACAGTATTTCTTCTTTTAAATTAAATTATATTGATCTAAATGGATAGATTCTGGAGGTGTTGGCACTCTGCTGAGTGGGCAGGATCAAAGACTGATTTGACCCTGTAGAGTTCACTCTCCAACATTTCATAGCCCTGGTAGACTAGTTTCTTGAGATCAAAAAAAAATGATAGCCAAAGAAGCTGCAAATTAGTACAAATACTTCAGGTCGCATTACAGCCAGCTACAAATGCTGAGTGCAGAGATCCTGCGTGGCACCATTAACCAAGAAGTTTACAAAATTTTCATTAAGCCAGAAAGAAACTAAAGATTGACCTTGAGCTTCTGAAAATGTTTCTTGGAGAAGTTGTTGGTTTGGGTGTAGTTTTGTGACTACCAGACCATTAAAATGATTTTGAACAATAGCTGTACTTCATCAACCAGTATCATGACACAAAAGCAGTCAGCAATTGCATTGGTCATGAGACAGTTCACTTGCAAATCAACCAAAGCGCAGCCTGAACCTGATTAAATTTTAAAATGTAGAACATCAATTTGAAATTTTGCACAAAATCAGATCCAATCACCCTTTTATCACATCAGAATCTGATGGAAAGCCTGTTTTCCTGTGCTCTCAGAATATGAATACGTACAAAGAAAAAAAACAGGTGAAACTTCATTTAACATCCAAAACCTCTTTTTCAGTTGGGGCTTGGGTTTCAAATTTAAGAATTTTCTGAGGTGGTATTCCCAAGGCTAGCACCAGCCACCCTAAATCACCATCTCAGTCTCTGTTAGGCTCTAGCTACTTGGGAACTGCCTCCCTTCAGCACTGACTAGACACAGTGCCATGGAAGCCAGACCTCCTTTCCCCCCATAACCCTCTTTTCTGCCTCTTTTTGACTCTATTCACTAAACAAAATATATATATAACCATCTGATGAATGATAGCTTTTATCCCACTATCAGGTCCAGAGGTTATTGGGATCCTCCCTGCACCTAATAACTAAAAGGGTATTTTCTAAAAATGAAGAGGGCCTCAGGTGGCAGAGTCACAGTCTGGAGCAGTAGCAGTTACTAGAGCAGAAGGAGTATTTTTTTTCTGCTATGAAAGGTTCTGTCCCATGCATACATACACCCGTACTATATCTTATTTTGTTGCTTTTCCTTTGCTTGTGAAACTCCATTCACTTTACAGCCATGCAAGCTGCAACAAAGCTCTGCTCATATAATAATCCAGCTGCATCCCACTATGACAGTAATCCAAAAATCTAAGACCTCAAAACTTCATCAGCCCTTGCCAGATTTTCCCTCGCCCTTCCTGGGTTAGTACTGCAGCCAGTTAAAACCACATTGAAATTACCTTTTAAACATGCCTTTAGGCGCAGAGCTAAAGCAAAGGTTTGGCAAAGCTCATCCTGTTCTTAATGCTCTAATGCCATATTATTACTACTCACTGAAAAGCTTAATGCATTTAAACTCAACCATCATGCCAAAAAACACTGACGTTATTTAAGAGTTTGCCATATAATTTGAACTGATTGCATATTTATTGTTGAAGCAGTCTCCAACCGTAAAGCCTTCTGGTTTCCTCAGCAGCACTTATCCGTCTCACACTTTGATAGTCTCTTCATACACAATTGTTATTCACAGCAGGCTTCAGGGATTTCTTTATTTAACAGAGAATATTTACATTTCTTCTGCCTTCCATCACTAAAGTTTTAAATCCAGGGTTCAGAGATTTTTCTGCTAAAAGAGTAACAACAAACTGCTGCAGCAAAAGATCTCAGATTCTTCTGTTTCAACACATTTCACCCCCAGCGTGCCCAAAGGAACAAAGGTGCCTGTACAACTGCATTTTGGGATGTGTCTATACATGCACCACTAAGAGATGATCCCCTTTCTTTCTGAAAGCTGTTAAGAATAGTGTGAGCTGCAACAAATACGTTCTAGGGATACTTTTTTAATTCCTGATGCCATTTTTACTTTGAAAGATAGATGTTGAGAAACTGGGTAACTGTTAAGGCCCAGCCAGTCTTTAAAAAAATCCCACAACCCAGACGTCTGAAGTAGAAAGGTGCATGTTCACACAAGATGAGAACATACAACAGAAGTCTTCGTATCTGTGTGAATAATTTTTTTTTACCATTTCACTTAAACACTTTGTCCTCATTTCAATGAACATTTTGCACTTCTAAGGAAAATTCTCAGTTGCTAGCAGACTGCAATCACAGAAAGATACACTTCTTGCAGCAATTATAATAGTTTAAATACTGATAAAAACCAGCCACACCCTCAAATTACACTTGGGTAGCGTCCAGTAACAGTAGGTCCCTGAAAACCATTCAGCAGTATCTTGCCAGTTGACCCAGTCTCACAAAAGTGCTCCCCTCTTCTCCCCTAGTTTTTCCCTTTACTTTCTAATATCCCTACATATATCCCAGAACATCCAAGAATTGCTAACTACTAGAAGCCTTTTCCCCATCTCCTTTCACAAAATTATTCTACTAGTTCATCTACTTGAAATACCCCAAAAGTAACCTAACTTGAAATAACACTGAAACACAGCAGCGCCGTATATCATGGACATGAAAATAACTCTACTACAGCAAAGACAGACACATTCAATAATATGTCTTCTTCACTCGCTCAGAAAGACCTCCATTTGGCAGTGTGTTGAAGGAGCGAGATATGGTCTGCAGTCAGTGAGAACAAGATCAGGTCTCAAGTGCCCACTGTCAGTACACGCAGAGGTAAATCGCAGAAGGCAAAAGTGTGCTTTGTTACGCTAAAGCTCTCCAGCTGGCCTCCGTGAAGGGAGACCAAGAGAAGCATTTGACCCTCTGTGTATTTAGCAGGATCTGTGCCAGGAAAAAAAAAAAAAAAAAAAAAAAGAGCCCACACACAGTTCACAAATTTATCAAGTAAGTATCTTTCAAGAAGTTAGAAACAGTGAGTCTTTCTTGGGCGACAACCGTGTCTATGTAGCAAATCATCTCTTCCACAACAAAATATGACAGAGAACTTGCATTTATTTTTAGTTTTTCTTTCCTTCCAGGCATGCAGTTCTGTTTGTGCCCTGCAAACGGCCAGCTCACAAACTGCCACAACGTCACTAAATCAGGCTTTGCTAACCGAGTTTATTTTTCTTTAAAACTATCAGTCAAGCAACTATACTAAGCATGCAAAGCTCTTCATGATGTCCCTTGTGCAAAACTGAAATTACGAAAGAGTTAAAACATGAGGCCTTTAATTTCTCTGGATATTCCACTAATGGTGAAGTAAAATACATCTGCAGGCTAAATGGGAGGTACTTTCAGATTGGAAGAGGATAGCACTACTGAGGATATGGAAGGCACGAAAAGAAACAGTCAGAAACCAAAACATACTGAATCATGCTGGTCAATTAAAGAGCACAGCACAGCCACCCAAATGGAGTGGAGCAGGAATCCACCAAGCTCGCAGCTTCCACCACATCCAAACAGGCATATTTCACAATGAAAGCTTCTGTAAGGATCTGCAGTGACTCTGGAGCCACCCACGTATCGGGTATTTTGTTTGTTTTAAACTGACATGCTCCTTTCCTGGACTGATAAATGAATGGGAGATGGAAGTGAAAGGGAATAAATAAATCTCACATGTAGAAATAAATACGTTTTCCCCTCTTCATAACATCAGCAAGAAAGCCCTTGCCAAACTCTGTGAAAAGTAGGATGGCAACTGTATGCCATTTTATCATCTCTGAAGCTGATGGAGATGACGTTAATTGGAAAAATAGATCAACTTTGTCACAAAGCCTCTTCCAGCTTGATTTCTTGGCACTATATTAGCCAATACAAATGAACTTATGGTATCAATGTTCAAAAGTTAGAGGCCAAGAGCTACAAGAACGGCCAAGAGTATTTCTTTAACATCTGGAAGTAAGGAAATACGTTTTTTTCTTGAGTGGCTTTTATCAGACAGAATTGTTACTTGTGTCCCTCTTCCCACTCAGATGCCCCACTCTGCTGAACGCCTCCAGTATTATATAGCTTTCTAATTTCCTCCCTCGCGTCCACGAAGGACTTGCATCTTCCTGCTCTAAAGAAAGCCATCTACCTCTTAAAAAAGCAAGAGACCAGATGTGGTTAAAACCAAACGATGGCGTACAGTCCTTGGGGAAAGAGACTGGGCAGGTAGCTGGGAATCTCAGCATCTCCTATGCCTGGAAGGGGATTTTTACTGACTCTTCAGTGAGGCAACTTTGAGCCTAGTGAAAATATGTTGTCCAAACAGCAACAGCATGCCCTGGATGAGTCCTCACACCGGGGAACACAGTCTGTCTCCCTGGACCTTGCAGCAGGATCTGCTGCTCTCTCAGCTGGCTAATTCAGCCCTGGTAAACCTTCTGCCATGAGCTCAACAGACTATTTTCTTTAACAGAGAGAGAAAATTACATTGGATAAGCGTGTTAGTACATTTGATTTTAAATGGTTTGTCTGGGCAAGGACTGAAGAAAAGATTATGGATTTGGCCTATTTTCACGATATTGTAATGATAACCTTATTATCATACTGTTTACTAGGCCATATTCTACACTCAATGTGATTAATAAATTCTTCCCTCAGTGACTACCAATTCACATCCTATTTTTTAAGTTTCTTTTCCTTTGACAGTTTTCACGAAAAGCAAGCTGTACCAACCTTTCCCTGACATGAATTTTTATTCCTATTTCTCTACCTTCAGAACACTCTACATGGTGTTTTGAGTTTCAGTGAATCATAAGAAAAGGAAGGATGGATGGGATCTGACATCTGGAAATGATTATGAAAACTTATTGTACTGCATAAATACACTTCTTTTTTTTCCCTGCTAATTCTAACACAAAGCAGTGATATTGAAACAGATGCCAGATTAAACAGTGAAGAAAACAATGCAAACATGAACTTTGCCACCAGCAACCTAAGTACTCAGCTTGATCATAAAGGAAAGCACAAGCTGGAGCATATGAATATTCTGAAGTGGGTGAAATGGTCTGCTAGGGAAAGCAAAGTGAAGTTTAGGTAGGGGTTTTTTTGTTAACATAAGCAAAATTTGATATCACTGAAAACTATTTGGACTTAAGCTGCTGAAGTGTGAAATCACAGCAGAAAGATTTAGTTTCTAAAAAAGCTCTAGGAAAACATGCATCTCTAGCACAGAGGAAGTCAGAAGGAAATCAGCTACAAAGAATGTCTGCTCTATTTCCTCTGAGACAAAGGTATTTCTATCTCCAGAAAAGGGGAAACAATCGCAGCTTGCCTTGGGCCCCAGCTCCCTCAGCTAGCTCTTTTTTGGGTTTTGTAATTTTCCTTTTTGTTGTTGTTGTTGGGTTTTGAGTGATCTGGCACCACTATCAGTCTCCTTTTTAAAATATTTTTTTTTGTTCAAATAATCAGTGATTCTACATTTAGCTGGTAATATGACATTGGATTGCTTGACCTTCTTGAAAAATTTTCCTGTGTCCTGAAAATGCAAGTAATGTTTTGTGTATATTTATCTAACTCATTTATTCTTGATTCAATCAAAAACAAGTTACCAAGAATATAAACAACCGGAAGCACAGGCCAGGATTCACAGCATTCAGTACAAATAGGTGCTCACCCCACAGACTTTACAATCATTGCATGTAGGTGGGAGTGCCCTGAGAGGGTCGGGAGAGAAAAGGTATGCTAAAGGTCTACCCAGGGTACAAGCAGTTTACCAAGTAGGCAGTTATAAGCACGGGATGTTTAAACACTCCTTCTATTTGATATCTGATTTTTGTTCACACTAAGTAAATGAATGGACCTTCATCTTACTGTCCCTCTTACCTGTACAGAGGTGTAGGCACAGCTGGCAAGCAGACAGATGGATCTGCACTTCTAATTTTCCCTTCAGCCTCTTTCTCCTCAGCCTCCTTCTCCATCTCTAGACTCCTGCCGCTGGCCTGCACCTCCCTCATCCCTGTAACCCCAGGGGACTTGCTGCTGCCCCAAAACTAGTAAAATAAGTTTACCACTATGTATTAACTGGGACTGTGCTCCTAGCTATGACACACCTAATTTGTAATGCTGCAATACTTCCATCACGCTACTCATCTCCCTAGCATCAAAGCAGGTCTAAAGGGGGAAGACCAAGCAACAGGCTCCCGTTTTGGTCGGTTCCTGGTCAGTACCTGGTCCCCAGCAACAGGATGAAGCTGCACAAGACCCTTTCCTACCCATCTCTGTGTGACACAGCTGCCCTCTATCACCTCTTTTGCCTGTGCCCCACAGCAGAGCCAACATGCACAAGATCTCTAGACTTTGTCCATGCCTTTCCCATAATCAGAAGCTGGACCTGCAATTCTACCATTATATTTAGTTTTATACACAGATTGTGGAGTTATTGATGACTGGTGGGTGTAAAGTAATCTAAGCTGATGTGAAAGTATCTGCAGATCCTATGTATTAGGGTGTGGGGTATAGGTTATCTGGATATTTACAGAATAGGTATCACATCTATGTTACAAATATCTCACAGCTACTGAATTTATAAATCATAAAAATTATACCTCAGCTATTTATCACCTGAAGTCCCTAGGATGTGATGTTACTCAATTCCATTTTCTATGTTTCACTGAAATGCCAGAGTGAGAGAATTCTCTGAAATGTTACAAAAAGGCTATGAAAGTACAACTTTTCACTCTTGCTCTATTACATTTGTCCAGTGTAGAAGGGAACATCTAAACTTTGGAAGTTCTTATGGAAAGAGATGACACTGGTAAACAGGGATGAAACAGCTCACGAAATCGCTTGGCTAGGAGATGGCTACACACCAAAGTCGCACAAACTATGTCCCAGACCATCTTCATTAGCTAAGTGTGGCCTCAAGTCATCGGCCCAACCTGCCTTGAGTTCCTACTGGGCATGGTTCAAGGTCAAGCTACTCCCCATGTGGGGCTTGATTCTTCCTGTGTGAGAAAACACAGTTGATTTGCCTGCGGCCAAGCCAAAACATGAGCCAACAACAGGAAGCGAGGATGGTGGGAGAATTTGGACCCAAGCCATGAGCCAACATGTAATTAGACACAAATAGCGCCACGTCAGAAAGCTCTGCTGAAACCAACAAGTCAGCTCTGGCTAAAACCAACAGCCGGTTAGGTGTTATCAGGCAGTTATCTAGGCAGGTATTTTAACTGGAATCACATTATCATCTGACTTCTAATGCTGTATAAGGGAGGGGGCTGATTCCTTTTCCTTATGAATATGGATATGATTAAATGAGATCCAGAAATGAGCAGGTTCTCAGATGTTTCACTCTTAACACACTGACCCAAACCAGCAGGAACAACTTGGAGACAAGCAGCTTATTCTGGTCAGTCAAACATCCCCAAGTGCTGCATTGCTTTCATTTATCTGATCACAGAGAGGAGTTCAAGTGGGAATTTTCAACAATAAGTGCTCAAAAAATACATTTTGAAATTGCTGCTCAGCCTCTTTAGAACAGATTCCAGCAAAGCCCTGCAAACATTCAATCACCAAAACTTTTGCACACATGCGTTTCTATTCCTGACGGCTTGTGGATACGCATTCTGCTACTGCCATCCGGGTGCCTGAATGGCCCACTCTTCAGTTAATGTCTTGGAACTAGAGAGTATGTGGAGCTTCTGCTTAAAGGGTTGAATGAACTTTCCAATGAGAGCAAGCTAAGTACCTGACCCTGAACAAGGAGGATGAATAGGCTTGGATAGACTTCTCAGACTGAGCCCAGTAAGTGCCATAGCTGAATGGGAGACAGATCGGTAAGGAGAAAGGAAAATAATTACGTACATTGAGCAACCTGTGAAAAAATGGAGAACTCCTCCTGAGTCCAAGCCCACAGTTTGTTGGTTCTGTTCAGTCCTAAAAATCCCTTGCCGAGCATATAAAAAATGTGCTTTGAGCTATTTCAGGCACAAGTAGCAGGTCTGAAGCATAGCCCAAAGTCTGGGGTCCCTTCGGAACAATTATTTGCCTGCAAGCCTCTCAATCAGACACCTGCAGGGTTCTCCAACAGGGGCAGTCCAAGCCTAGGCGGAAAGCTTTACTCCTACATAGTGGCTTTTAAACATGTAAACATTATAATTCAAGCCCAGAAACCCACTAGCAGCCTAGTCATAGCTGATGCTACTATGAAGTGCAGCATACAGTAAACAAATTTCAGCTCCCTAAGGGTATCTTGATAAGAACAGTGGCACCACACATGCCTTTCCTCTGGGGTCTGCATATTCACTGCTTAGCAGAGGCAATTTCAAAAGCATGTTGATAAATTGGAGAGGCTGCAAATGTGATTCGAATGCTGGGGAAAACACAATACAGCAAGAGCTGGCAAGTTCAATCTATGCAGGTTATCAAACAAAAAAGTGAAAGACAAGCTGATTGTCACATAAAAACATTCAGAAAAGACAACACCGGGGATTCAAGGGCTCTTCACTTTAAAAGACAGAATGCTTGAGACCTGTATACAGCCAAACAAAGATTAAATTAGATTGCAATTTTAATTGTGATGGTGATTAACTACTGTGGCAAAACTTCAAAGGAAGTGGTGAGTTGCCCACCTCTTGCTATTTGTCATATCAAGGAAGGGTAACTGCTTTTCTGGGGAAGATGATTTCAGTAAGCAAATTAGAAGCTTAGGTCAGGTCTGAGTGAAACTCTGCAGCCTGTGCTATAAAAAAATCAGGCTAGATGATCTGATGGTCCCTTCTGGCCTCAAAAATCTGTCTGTGGATCTATGAATCCTTTCCCTCAGCTCCAGTCACTATGTGCATGAACAGAAGAGAAATTCCAGTGCCCACTGCAAACAGTATCGGTGTTTGCACAGTGGCACTAACACCGCTGCCAATATCACTTGCACCCTGCATCCAGGGCATCTGTTAACAACATAAACCCTACCAACAGTCCCCCGTTCCTACATAAACATAACAACATCGAATCACAGAATCATAGAATGATTAGAGTTGGAAGGGACCTTAAAGATTGTCTAGTTCCAATCCCCCTGCCATGGGCAGGGACACCTCCCACTAGACCAGGTTGCTCATCCAACCTGGCCTTGAACACTTCCAGAGATGGGGCATCCACAGCTTCTCTGGGCAAACTGTTCCAGTGCCTCACCACCCTCACAATAAAAAATTTCTTCCTAATAGATAATATAAATCTACCCTCTTTCAGTTTAAAATCATTACTCCTTGTCCTATTGCTACACACCCTGATAAAGAGTCCCTCCCCATCTTCCCTGTAGGCCCCCTTTAGGTACTGGGAAGCTGTTGTTAAGTTTCCCCGGAGCCTTCTCTTCTCCAGGCTGAACAGCCCCAACTCTCTCAGCCTGTCTTCTTAGCAGAGGTGCTCCATGCCCCCAATCATTTTTGCGGCCCTCCTCTGGATTCACTCCAATAGGTCCATGTCCTTCTTTTGCTGAGGGCTCCAGAGCTGGATGCAGTACTCCAGATGGGGTCTCACAAGAGCAGAGCAGAGGGGCACAATCACCTCCCTCGACCAGCTGGCCACACTTCTGTCGATGCAGCCCAGGATGCGGTTGGCTTTTTGAGCTGGGGGCGCACTTAAACGCCTACAGCCCCAGCCCCGGCCCCGGCCCCACACAAACGGGCAGCTCAGCACCTTCCGCAGGCCCCAGCCTTTAAGCCAACCCCCGGGAGCCCTGAGGGCCTACAGCTAA
>NW_009646631.1:2755859-2759226 GCF_000708025.1 Charadrius vociferus
CGAGGCCCGGTGGCCGGGGCGGGGGCGGTGGGGTGGTGGTGCAGCCATTTAAAACCCGAACCTCAAATTCAACTCAAAAGCTGAAATCTGAGGGGTTTTGGTTGTGGTTTTTGGGTTTTTTTTTTGTTACTGTAGTGGCAGTGGAGGGCATAGGGGTGGGAGAAGAGGCGAGACATGGAGGGCATTGCGGGCGTGAGGTGCTGGCTGGGGCCTTGGGTTTGCACCTGCGGGTGGGGAAAAGGCCCCTCTGAGGAGAGTAGCCCTGACGCCCACCGACATTTATGTCCGCAGGAGAATATCCGCGGGGAAACGAAAGTTGTAAATGTCTAATGCTTCGGCTTAGTAACTAGTGTGTTTTAGGTATTTACTATCCTTGTAAACGTGGGAGGATTTGGAGCTTTCATGAAACGACTGTTTGGTGAGGCAGGCCTGCTGTCTGTTTCACGCTGGATTTATGTGCTCGGCATCATTTCTGATCCTCTAAATGCCCGTTCCAAAGTGGTTGCAAAACTCGGTGACACGACAGTGGGTTTGCTCCGCTCGCTCTGAACTCAGAAATTGCGCTATTTTAGTGTAACATTAAATTCGGCATTTATTTTTAGTGCATGCTCATGACTAGGCAGACATACTGTGGCAACAAAAGTTTGCAGCAGAAACATCTATCACCTGCCAAAGCACTCAGTTGATTTCCAGAATTTGTGTTTGATATATGGCAATGTTTCAGGACACAAGTGACATGACACAATAGGGATGGAAACATCCTAATTGCTCGGAAGATGAAGTTTGGCCTCTCTCTTTCTCTCTCTCTTTTTTCCCCATGCGGTGACTTTTGTATTTATTAAGAACAAACTATCAGGAAATTAATTTTAAATTTGAAATTATTGTGCAGTCAATACCTATTACTGCAAAACCCAGTCATTAGACGTCTCACTGTTCCCTGGCTAGGCAAAGCCACCTCTCTTTGCCATTGCTATTTTTCTTGTGCAGTCAAATCCACACTTTCCTCCCTAAATCCTGCCTGGCTCTTATTCCTACATTGGGAAAAAGCAGCAGGAGAATCGACTTGATTCTTTTTTCTTATGGTCCCTTACTTTCTTCAAATACATTTTTTCTTCATCAAAAAAAAAAAAAGATTCCACAATATTTGGACCAGGATCTTAAGAGGATAAGAATCAAGAAGAGGTTTTGCTTCTTACTTTATTTGCTTTTATATTATCTCTAAAGGTTAGTATTTTTTTCTGGCAAGTTTACAATGAATAAAATAATTCCTTCTCATGAATAATTTCTGATAGATGACAAGTTACATTCCCTGTGCTTGAAAGGGAAATGACAATAAATAATTATTTTTAGAAGATAAAGTTAATACATCAGGAAAGGGCTATACTTCAACATCACGTGCAATTTTTTTTAGATGTGTTGGTTATTTATTCTCTCTGACTGTAGTTTATATGGAATAAAGGACTACATACAATATTTTCCAAATAAGTGGCTGCTTTAGTTTTGATGGTATCAGTTGCAGATCCAACATCACAAATGAACAAAACAACAAAAAAACACCACTTATTTTAAACATTTTGTTGGGCCCTTCAGACTCTATCTACTGCTGCTACCTACTCGCTGTCCCTTTGACACTGAAACAGTTAAAAATGTCTGAAATAGATTGACTGGGCCAAATTGCTCCCTGCTGCAATTCCATAGAGTATATCAGGGATGAATTTAGCACCATTTCGTCAGCATTATAAAAGCCACATTCAGTCATTAGCCAGTTGATAAATTATTCAGGAGATTTTCTTCCACGCGGCCCATTAGGGACAAAGAAAATCCTTTTTCAATCAGTCATTGTCTCGTCTTTATTTTTGGAACTAATTTAAGCAAACACACTGCGTTAGAAAGTGATTAATAACATAGGCAGGCAGTCGCCGATGGACCTCCGCTCCTTTGCGTGCATGCGTAGGTGCAGCTAGAGCCCATCCCACGTCCCACACCGAACGCAAGCAGCTCGGGGCTGAAAGTCAGACAGCCCAGCGTGTGCCCTCATTTGCCAGCTCTGCCTCCCAGCAAAGTTTCGCCCCAGGAAAGCTGTGGAGTAGCCCTGTGGAGCCCAGCTGCTGCGCCTCTGACTGTTCCCTCAGTTCTCGTGTCCTGTTCGGGGCTGCCAAAGTGCTAATTAATGCTGTTCCTGATGGGGAGCTCTGGTGAGCACAGATGTCTGCGGCGGCAAATCCGCACATGCCAGAAGTGATAACTTTCAGTTACTGCTGACAGAGGCCAAGGCTGAAGATGTGCAGTGAAAACAAAATTGAAGCTTGTGTCACTGTGTATCCAGCCTGTCATTATACTTTTTATTAGTGCTCATGACGAGCTTTTTCTATTACAGTGTTTGTGAAGTGATGGGGCAGTGAAGTGACTGGTTATGCTGAGCATGGCACACCTGGTTTTGGTGACAGTGAGGAGTGTGCCATTGCCACAGAATAGCTACACTAGTTACTGTGGGCCATGCCTGTTAAAAGCACTCAGACATGCGGCTTCGAGTTCAGGTGCCGAAGTCCCACATTGCTGATTCTCCTACTTCCCAAATTCTACAAATACCCATATTCTCTCAGCACCAGTTTCTGGATGCAATGTCCAACAGAAGAAGTACCCAAGGCCTCATTCCTTAGCTTGTTGAAGCCCTGTTATGCATCCAAATACTTTGGGGATTTCCCACCAGGACAATTATGCCTGTTTCCTTGTTAGGCATTTTCTGAGAATAGCCAGTGAACACAATGTACCTCCGGAAGAGAAGGAGTGGGTATTTTCCCCATTCCTCCCTCTCCAGCCATCAGCTCTTGAATGACTACAGCAATCAACTAAGCTGTGGGACATCTCAGTGAAAATCCCTCTTCCACTAGCTCTTTCTGAACAGGACATCAAACTTAGATCTCCCATTTAAGAGAGAAATGCCTCTCCCTCTTGTCTGCATCAGTCTGAGGTAAGCCACTCTTAAACTTTTTGCTGTTTTTTTTTTTTTTTTTTTTGTTTGTAGGCAATTTTTAGATACAAATTGGAGGATGGGCAGGGATTGAGGTCTTCAGGGGAATATCCTGGACACAGAGCTATGGACTCATTCTCTGCCCTTCAATGTAAATAGTTAACTGTACTGACGTTCTACCATCAGACCCCATCACAATCATCTGGGACAAGTAAGCAGCCAAGAGGGACAGAATTATTCATTGTAGCCCAAGAACAATAAGACAAAGTTTTATCTGGATCATTGAAAAAGAGGTCTGATGTGTAAGTTAACGTTGAATTGGTCAGATAGAATCATACAATTTCTCTTTTCCTTACTTTTTTGTTTAGTGGTGTGTCTAAAAAGGGATGGAAGCAT
>NW_009646631.1:2759275-2775170 GCF_000708025.1 Charadrius vociferus
AGTACTGTTGTTGAGTTCAGAAGTGCAGCAACGTGTAGGCCAAACGTTCACACTCACCTGATATTTTAGGAGAACTCTTATAAAATGTGGGGAAGGATTACAGAAGTTTCTAGCAGGCATAGAAGGAAGTATGAACTGTACTAAAATTGTCTTTATAAGATTTAATTAGTTTTATCCCTACTTGGATTGTGTAATTCTTTTAATATAGTCTCACCACAAGATCAGTAACTGGCCCATTCTCCTTACAGGGAAAGAATAAGCAAAACCAACAGTTAGGATATGTCTGTCATGCCAGTTTGGGTTCATTGCATCAGGGCCCAAAAGATGATGCCTAGCTCTGCAGCAAAATACTTGCTGCTCTGTCATGCGGGTGAAACTAATTCACATTAGGAGATAGAGTTACAAACTCATAAAGCCAATAGCCATGCCAAAGCTTTGATGCATTATATAAAAACTCAGTATCAGTTTTCACTCCCCTTCAGTTCTGCCTCACTTAAAAAATTCCCCACTCAGATCTGTTATTTCCAATCCCATCCAACAGAAATTCTTTGCAATGTAAGCGAGCACAGAGCACAGTCCCCTCCAAACCCAGATGATATTTAAATTAGCTTCATTTATTTGCTTATTTAAAGCAGCTTGACAGCAGGGATAGCTGAGCTCCACCTTGATGGTATAATAAACTTGAACTTAGTGATATATGCAGGAGATTGATTTATGCTGTTGACAGATTCTAGGCTTCAACAATGAATATGTTAGAGAGGATGTAAATGCAAATGGCCACATGGTTTCTTGAAGACATGAGTGCTCCTACAGTCTTATACTAATCACTTCCACATTTAACTCTTACTTTTCTCTATGTAAGCTCCCTGGTTTTCACAGGAAGGTTATGACCATCCAAACTGAATGCATTTATTCACCAGCTCAAAGCTTTTTGGAATAATAAGCACCAATTCCTAAATCAAACAAACAAAACAAACCCCAAACCCAAATAAAAAATAATTTCACTTGCAGAAATATCCCTTGAAGGTACCTTCTAATACGTGTTAGACCACAACCCTGACCAGATGGAAACTGACATAGGGTAAAAATCTGTATAAGAAATGTCAACCTGTATTTCCTATGTTGATATAGAAAAATTTATAATCTTTTTTCACTGTCTCCCACAAACGTCAATCAGAAACAGTCATCTGTAAGAACAACCTAAATTTTTGCCAAAAGGTAATGTTGGTTTCCCCCCTTTTTCACCAGCCCGTGTCTCCCTCCCCTTCTCCAGAACCACAGGGCAACCTTCAGTGCCTGCTCTCGGACCGACTTCCAGAGCGTGGGTGTTTTGCTGCTGGCCTCCAATGAGAGAAAAAAGTCCCAGAGATGTTGTTACCTTTCCCTGGAATTCTTGCCTTGCTTAAAACAAAACATAAATTTTGAGTTATAGAAAACCTCTTAAAAGAAGTAGGAAGAGGGGAAATCCTGATGCCTTAGCATTGCAATTACCCATTAAAATATGACTCAGTCCTTATCAAGATAACGCAGGTGTAGCCATGCTGACAGCGTGGTAGGAAACGCTCAGCTCCTCCAGCTTCCAAGAAGCGCCCCACACACCCACTTGACAGAGTGCTGCACGCTGCAGTGCACAGCTCCTTCCCAAAGGCCCTCTCGTGCAAGCAGGCGTTAGCGTGGCTGGCCTTTTGAGGAAGGAAATGACCTTGCCTATGAGGGGGCAAGGTCGCAGGCAAACCAGCAGCCGCAGTTTTGCAGAGGAAGTACCGGGTACGCAGCTGGTGTTACCTTTTCTCTTCTTGATTCTTGCACTAAAGGAAAGGGGAGCCAGGCAAGTTTAGGGGAACATCTTGCCCTGCTGCAAAGCAATTCTTACAGTTCAAGCCTCTGCCACAGCTCCTGACAGCTTAAATGAAATTCTGAACACAAGGGGCTTGACCTTGCATGGCACCAGTGTACAGTATTTTGAGAAAAAAACATGAGGAAAGGACAGACAGGGCTGTCCATCCGACTCTAGCTTGGCAGACAACAAACACACATACCTGCTAGCTGATACCAGCCAGGAGGAGGTGCCCACAGTTTCCAACATAAGCTTATTTCCTCCTCTCTTTGTATTCAGGCAGCCTCACCTCTCGCCCCGTCCTCTTCCCTTGGGCTCTGCAAGGAGCAAATGCAAACACAAGGCTTTTCCCAATTGCTCTGTGGAATCAATAGTCAAATCAGCATTGCAGTTTGAGGGATTGTGGTTTGTCCAGGCTCTGCTCAGGAGTGTTTTGCTGTCAAAATATAAAACACATCCTGGGCTCTGTTTGTCCTTGATCTTGAAACTGTTGGTGTTATTTTCAGCTTTTGCTGAGAGACGTTTAAGCTTTTCTGTTGTAGTTAAAGAAACAGAGAAAGAGATTGAATGCCAAGACTCCAAAAAATGAAGCTTTAAAGAAAAGAAAAAAGTTACAGCTTTCACAATACTCTTGATAAGACTGAGAGCGCTGCCTACCATACAATGGCCTTGCAGTCTTTGCTGAGTTATCATGTAAAGACCTGCAGAA
The DNA here is from genome assembly GCF_000708025.1 of Charadrius vociferus. NCBI lineage: Eukaryota > Metazoa > Chordata > Aves > Charadriiformes > Charadriidae > Charadrius > Charadrius vociferus. Next base: position 2,761,822 of record NW_009646631.1, read on the forward strand.
GAAAAGAGTTGGTTTAGCAACACCGAAATTACAAAAAGCCAACCTTTCAAAGCAAAACAGGAAGCCAGCTCTCTGCACCAGCTACCTGACGCACGGTAATGAAACTGGTAAAGTACTGTTCAACACTCAGTCAGTGAAAGCCTTGTCACATAAAGAAGTGTCAATGACCCCCCAAATAACTATTATTTCCTTTTATTCTTTTTGCATTATGTCTTGTGTTTGTTTTTTGTTTTTTGTTTTTTTTTTTAATTTGGGACAGATTTACTTTCAAAGATTTTTATGGGCTATGGCAAAGTCTATTAAATAAGTACATTTCATTTCCTAGTCCTTACACATGTCCCTTTATACACCTGAAACCTCACACTGTTCTCAAAGAAGGCTTTATCTCTGTTTTAGAGAGGGGGAAGTAAATCAGGTTGCTCCAGCCAAGGCCAGGAGTCGATGTCTGAGTCATGATTTGAACCCTGGACCACAGTGTGTCGCTCAGCCCCGGGGCAGGGATGATGTTTGGTGGACAGCGGTCCATCATGGCAGGCCTGGAGGGCAGCATTTCGAGCTTCAGCCAGAGGCTACTGGGAAGGCACAGTTCTCTACGCAACTGGGAGAAGGGTTCTAGGTTACCAACAGTTGAACTAAAATCGAAGTTATAACCCAAATGGAGAGTAAAATTGCAATTTTATTAACCTCGCCTATTTCCAAAAGACAGCATCAACCTGGTGCTAGTGTATAACACAAGTTCAGTCACCTTAATAATGACCGAAGAATTCATATCTTGGTCAGCTTTAGAATTTTAGGGACTGTTTTTTGTACAGACTCTGCTTAGAAGTGTTTTGCTGTCAAAAGTTGGAAACTATCCTGCAGACTGAAACTTCAGACACTGTGTTCATTTGCCCAGAGCACAGTCTTGGATACTCTTTGTGTGACCCATCTTTTTGAATCAGCGTATGCATTATTCTGCTTGGAAAGCAAAGCAGAGTCAGAGAGGACTAGGAGCTGGACAGTGTCAGAAGGGTACCTCAACAACTGAATCACACCCACTGCGCTCGGGGAATTAAGTTGAAAGAGCCAGCAGTGCTGCTGTCCTACCAGCAGCTCTTCCTAACAAGCAAGAGAGATGAGTAAAATACTTTGCTTTAGATTTCACTTAGCTCTGATGTTTGTTCTTCTAACTCCAATGCTCAAAACTGTGCGTTCAGCTATTGTCACTATTGCAAAGTATCTCAAAGTAGTGAACGCTTTCTGTTAAGACACTGCATAGTCTAATAATTCTTCGGCTACGAAAGAAAATCCTCCTTTTCTAGCATACTGCATTCAGCTTAAATAACATACCTCTTAGCTGTCTTCCACTGCATGGTAGCATAATGGTGGAAAAGTCCGTAAAGCATCTCTCGGTATTTCAACTTCTCACCATCCTTGCTGTAAATTTCCACGTAGACAGCCTGGAGCCTAGCGCAAATACTGTGTTTTTAAAAATATCGTATCTGCTCACAGAAGAAGTTGCACGTGCTCTTGAAGGAAGAAATTAGTTGAATGCCCGTGCCTACAGGGCAATCACTTTCTAAAGCTTTTTAATTTTATTTGTGGCAATATCATCCAGCTTCAGCAATTAATTACCTTGCTCGGTGTGATGCAGTTGCTGTGACTTAGCAACTGTTCATTCGTATTCTGGTCACAGGGCAGAAACCTGAAACAGGTACCCCGGGAGAGAACGAGATTCCTGACCTTAACTGTAGGTGGCATTCTTCATCTGTTCGTCTGAGTTACTGCTCAAGAAACAGAGACAAATGAGTAATTTTCATGTACTCTTGATTAATGTTATCAGCCCTCTCCTAAGTTTAATTAAATTGTACTTTCAGTTGGAAGGAATGTGGGTTCATAAAATCTGTAGTTGCGTAACTATGTTACCTGGAAAGATTAAAACAATTTTCTGCTGTTCTTGCCCTGGAAGCTGAGGAAATGACATGCGTTTGAGTGATCTGGAATGTTTCCAGATAAATTCTTCCATCATGTGCTATGAAGAAGAAAAAGCTGTAATGCCCAAAGGTTTATCCATGGTCTAGAGGCCATTTTCAATTACCTTGAAGCAATAGTGAGTAAATCCAACTACATTTTAAATTATCAGTGTTATCTCTAGAGAAATCTCAAATAATTTCCTTTAATGGAGGGATTTTGGCATCCCCAGGATTTCTCATGTGTACTTGGTTATCTGAGAGAACTCTGCACTCTTCCAGCAGCTGTAGAAAGGTTACAAGGGAAAAAGGAGAGGAAATTTTCTTCTTCAGCTCAGCGAAAAATTTAGCGAGCTTGAAAAAGGGAACTAATCATGCTCGGCTAGACCCGGACTGAACTGCAAGCAAGCAAGTTATCTTTGAGTATACCGGGCAGCTCTGAGTACATTTTGCTCTCTAAGCTTTTCCAACCCTGATCCTTCTTCTGATGTAATGCCATCAGTGGTATCAGATTATGTGCATCCTTCATGATGCAGGCAGACGTCCGCAGAGGAGTAGACTAAGGACACAGGGTTCATCTACACTTGTGACCTGGAAGGGCAGACAGCTTCTAATCCTGCGAATAAATCTTCCAAATAGAAATGCAATTCAATTAAATTATTCATTTCCCTTCTCAGCTTAATCAAAGATTAAACTACAAGAAATACGTGCTTGTGCCAGATAACTGGAAACAGATGGCTAAGATTCATTTTGTTCATCAGAGAAATTGGTAGGCTAAAGGCAATGAGTCCTTCAAATAGAAGCTTTCGTTTTAAAATAAAAGATCTTAGTTTATGGGTGCCTCATTTTCTTTTAATATTTTTATTTCTGTCATGACAGTGAGGTGCAGTCAAAATTGTTAAGTGAGCTATTTATCCACGTGGCTGAGAGGATTACAGGAAACATTTCACAGGGTTGTATTAATTTTTCCACATTTTTTTCTGTGTGAAATGTGTTATCAAAATATTAATTTCAGCCTTCTATGTGACTGAGTTAAACCCAAGTATTTCAGCTTTATCCAAGGGGGAACACTCAGATAAAGTCTAAATCAAATATTCTGGAAAGTTTCATTTTTTTGATGGCAGTTTGGGGCCCAATACAAACAAAACAAAATACTGAATTCAGCTACAGAAGTTATATTATTTTTGACCAGTTCTAAAAATTGCTTTGTATTTCTACAGCACTTAGCAGCAACAAACCTGAAAGAATATGAATTCTTTGGTGCTTACAAAAGTTTAACTGGATGGAAGTGCTGTTGTATTTCCTTTGCAGAAAAGTAAATGATTGAAAGATAAAAATGTTTTGGCAAAGCCCTTTCCAGGGGTTGGGCCTAGATTTTGCTTCACCTTGTGCAAATTTTCTGAAGACGGTGAAGGGAGACAAGGTGAACTGTAGTTATCTCTTTCCCCTGCCTTCCATCATCACTACTTGGGTCAATGTGCCTTCACTGTGAAGTGACAGAGAAGAAGATGTGATGAGTCTTGTCTTTCCCATTCACAGCGTTATCAAGTTCAGCCTTAGCTGTTAAGAGCAGAAATACAGATCAGGCCCCATAAGAACACTGTGAAAGCTATGAAAATCCTGTATTATGCTGGATAATAGTCTTAGATACACTTTCTTTTTCTCCTGATAGAGTATAAATGAAAAGGTACTACTGTGCTACTGTGCTTGTTTATGGTTTATTATTATTATTATTAAACATGCACAGAATGGTGTGTTAGAACTGGGGGAAAGGGCATTAATTTATTGGTTTTATGTTCATTTGCTAAATAAGTGTGTTTGTATGAAAACTTAAGAGCTCTCCCCATCAGGCCTAAGCCTCAATGGATGTCACAAAAGGAACCATGTCCACTGGACCAGGTGAAGGCCTGCGGGAAATACTGTGGAAGTGCAATGCTATGGAAGCCAGGCATGGATTTGGATACTGTGGAAGTGCAATGTAAGAGTGAATGCTATGGAAGCCAGGCATGGATTTGCTGCTGATTATCAGAAAATGGCAAAACACTTCACAGAGTTCATGAATATCAACAGTATTTTACATCATTTAGCTGTAGTAGGTGGGTAGAAAATGCATTACTAAAGCTGGCTCTGTACACCTGGGAATATATTACAGAGCAAAATCCTGACCAGGTCAAAGCTCCAAATTACAACATGGTCCCTAAAGAAGTCAAACATAAACTGAAATTGTGCAGCCCATTCTGCCTTAAGCTCACGGATGATGTAAATCTCAGCCTTACTTCCCTGAGTTTTTGAAAGGGTCAGCATAACAAGTTCTCAGGTTTGGGGCTTTTGTTTTCCAAATTAGACCAAGGTCAATGAGGACTTCAGTAGCACGGCTGATAAAGATGAACAGCCATATTCTGCATGAGGAAACACACCAGGGTTACAGAAAATCATCTTCTAGTATGTTTTACAGCTCCCTTTATGTTCTCAGATCTGGAAAATATGCTTCACAGTGGCAGTTTAACTAGAATACCATGAGCCAAAGCATGCAACAGGTTTCTAGGCTTCATTTTGGGCAGAGACAAAAACATAAACCAGCTTTGATTTTTGTAAACATCCGCCATTTTGGTATTAAATCAATCGTGCAACTCAGGCTGTTTTAGATATACACGCCTTTGCACAGTTCTCTGGAGTCAAGCAGCAGGTAAATGACTTCCTCACTCCCTCTACCAGCAAATTTGAAATACACATTCATAAAGTTACATTCTATAGTGCAATATTTTTATCACTTCAGTGAATACACACCAGATGTTGTGCTCCAGATATCATGTGTGTTACAACTCTGCAGCAAAGCTGAGGTTAGCAGCCATGTTGGCTGCTTGGGATCAAAAGCAGAAGTATCTTTAATTAATGGGCAACTTTGCTGCTATTTAGACTCCAACTTGATAGATTTAAACTGCCCTGGTGTCTTTCCTGTGAACTGTTACAAGGTCAAACTCATGTTCACATAAACACAAATAAGATCAAGGCAAAATCCAGCCTTACTTGGTATAGTTGTATGGTTAAATCCCACCTCAGTCATATCCCTTGAAGTTATGGTGAGAGATTCCCCAGGCTAGTCAAATGGCTGTAAAACCTCTCCATTCTGCACATGGTGAAATGGAGATGAGATGGTCATAGATCCTCTACAGGAGCCCAGGGACTGAACTAACACATCAGGGCAGCTGCACTTCATGCTCTGTGCCACGGCATCTGATTCTCACAGGTGGCTGTATGAATTAGTTTCACAAATCCCTTTTCTCAGATTTGATAAAGGGATTGGCTAAATCAAAGATCACTGTATAATCTGGAGAGAAGCATTCAGAGGAGAAATCTTCATCACATTATGGATTTAATAATCAGAAGCTTCAGGTGACCCACTTGGACCACATCTTTGCAAACCTTGCAGTGATTTTTCCAAATCAAATTCATTCAGCACTTTGGAAGAGTGCCTTGGAAAATGAAGTCCGTGATTCTTCTTGTATCATGTGGATAGTGCGTAGGCATATTTTCCCATACCATAAGAACAGATAGCACATTTTCCCACTCCCCTAGAAATGGAGTTAATGCAAAATGATTAATGCATCTGTTTGGACTGTCAAAATGCTCGTTGTAAACTCGATGCATCATTTAGCCTCAGTACATCGCAGCAAAGGATACAGTCCAAGGAACACAGTTTCTTCTCCCTTGATTAATAAAGGCTTGGAAAACATGCTTAAGAGCATTCTGTGGTCCCTCAAGGTCAAGAAAAAGATGCAATACTTAGGAATTAGAAGTGCTTCACTCTGAGGCATTAAGCAGTACTTCAGCTCACCCTACATTGCTCAATAATTTACTTCAAACACTTCCATGTGGCTTCATCTACCCTTCCCCTCTCTCTCTGCAATGTTTTGGTTTGGTTTGTTTCCCCATCAGGACAGGCAGTGCAGACCCTAGGGCTGCCCGCTCAGGCTTCATGCCATGGGCAGTGACAGTTTGGCAGAGCCGTTGGAGGGAAGCATGCACTTCATTCTTCCATAAAGTGTCCGCTTCATGGGAAATACTGCGCAGAACCCTGACAGAAATAAAGGCAACAATCCAAATTTATTCGCCTTTTATGCATGATTTCTTGAGTTTGGAATTTGCCACCAGATAATGCAAGCTGACTTCACAAGGTTGCTATAAAACATAAGGAAAGATCGGGTTTTGTAGGAACTACAAGGTCAGGTTTTGTAGGAGCTATATGCAGCATCAGCAAACATTTTCCTTACAGCCTCCTTCTCAGCGATTCATTTCCAAAATAAACTGCAGTGATTGTGTCAGTACTTAAACAGTCATTCCCCTGACTCACCAGTGCTAATAAACCTTCTAATACACAAGGAACAGGGGGTGTTCAGGCAAAATCAATCAGTGTTTTCTGTCATAACACTGCTGAATAACAGCGAAGAGAAAGAAAATATTTATGAAGAAAGATTACCAAACCAATGAGCATCACTGAGGACCAGCCCAACTGATGTAGGAGACAAAAGGTGGTGCAAGGAGCAGTACGTATGACTTACGGGGACACGGTGCTGTACCCAACAGCGCCGGCCGGAAGGTGAAAGTCCACTCGGCACCCTTGAAAACTTACCCTTATGACACAGCTCAATGGTGAACAGGACACTTGCAGAATTCAAAATTTTAAACCTTCCTTACGCTGTTTTGGGGTTTTTAGCCATTTTACAGAAAGGCAGTGATAGTATGGTTCAACAGTCTCCTGTACGTTTGTTTTCCATAACATATATACAAATTATTAGTATAGTAAGTTTGACAAACTTGGCTATAAATGCTTTCAAATGATTTCTTCAAACAGTGACATAGTGAAAGTACTATTTTCTCTCTTGAGCAAAAAAAGGAAAATAAGTCTTTGAACAGCTTATATAATATGCAGCACTGAATGTCTTGATTAATGAAACCCCAAGGGATATGGAATGGAGCTCATATCACAGGAGCAATTCTAAGGCCCAGATTCCTGTTATTTTGTAAGAATTACTATGGAAATGCAAGCATTCATTGCAGCCTGTTCATTAGGAGCATTTCTATTTTATCATCACTGGAATACTCTAATATCTGCTACTCAGCTCAGGAATGTGAGATTGCTACAGGACGGAAACTATTTTTTAAGGATGGAGGATGCTCATCCATCTGTCTCAGGAGCCAGTCTGAACATATCAGGATAATATTGCTGCGTAGAAAGGAAGGTGCTTGGAGCCCTAGAAAAAAGGGTGAATGTCAGGTTCAGGTTTGTCAAAACAGCCCTGTAAAATCGTGTATTTCAAGTTATCTGAACAGAGAAAAGCCCTGAGTATGTCAGTTACCCTCTGTTCATCAATAGAAGAATAAAAATTTAAGAAACAGGGGAAGTGTTTTCATTGGAGTTATGAATTTGAAAGACCTACTGACAACAGCTTCAGTATCTTTTTACTGCTCTTTCAGTAATTATCAATCAGCCTAAAAAGAAATGATTGCCACAGTTTTGTCAGTAGAATAACAAACAGCTGTAACTGGGAAATAGTAAGAAAAAGAAATTACAACAAATACATTGATTTCAAATTGTAGCAATTCACTCATTTCCAATATTCATCTGTTGAAGCCTACAGTTATTATGTACAACTGAATCAAAAATTAAATAGAAGCAGATAACCTTTATGTGAACAAAAAGTACAGCTAACTTGGTCCAAAAACTGAAAGGACTGGCAACAGCAAAATGCTATGACCAAGGTAAGGAGAGCAAACTACAATACTCAAAAACAAATGAAGCTTTAGTGAAAGTATGCGGTGGAAAAGAATATAGGAAATAAAAGAGCAGGAAAAATGCAGTAAAGGGACATAGCTAAAACAAATGGGAAAGAAAAAAATAAACAAGGAAAATGCTGTTAAAAAAACCAGAGCATGAAATATAATATTCCACCTTCACTGAAAACAAATCTAATGTCTACTTCTTTTATGTGTGGAAGGGTAAACACTCTGACTAAAACATGCTGGCTTCCAAACAGCACTGCCAACATAAATACCACCAGGAAACACAAGCTGTGCGTAGCGCTTGCCCCGTAGTTAATTCTGTTGTTCTGACTTCTACAGGCACAAAACTCTGTGCAAGTTGTTCGGTAAATGCTATACCTGAACAACGTGAATTGAACAAAAAGCCGCTGGTGTGGTCTCAGTGCGTGTGTGGGGTTGCTCTGCAAAGTGAGAGATATGCCCACCATGGGGCTCCTCCGTGGTGCCCTGCAGGGCACCATCCGCAAACCCACGGGCTCCCTCCTTGCCACTCACTAAGCTGTTGAAACAGGGTATCTTTCAAATTTGGCATTTCGTCTTTGAAATGCCAAAAACCTATACCACATCATATTTTACACAGCTAAGGATAATGTCATAGCTGCACCCTCAGCAGCTGGAATCCACGCTCAGGTCTGCGCTAGCTATGTGACTCATTTCCCTAGCATCCATCCACACGTGGTGACAACAAACGGGATGCGATCAAGCTTCCCTACTGATTGCAACAGTTTATCACAAAAAGTGTGAGAGCCATTGGGAAATGTGAGGAATTCAGGTCAGTTAGAAGTGGTATGGTTGCTGAAGGTGGTGGACTACATGGAAAACCTGCCCACTGAGGCACAGCTACCACCATCTGCTGGGACTGGACATGTCACCTTCTGAAGGCTTTCTGGCTCTGTCAGTATCCCTTTGTTTGGTAAAATACAGGCTGGGTGGAGAATGGATTGAGAGTGGCCCCGAAGAGAAGGACTTGGGGGTGTTGGTTGATGAGAAGCTCAACATGAGCCCGCAATGTGCACTCACAGCCCAGAAAGCCAACTGCATCCTGGGCTGCATCAAAAGAAGTGTGACCAGCAGGTTGAGGGAGGTGATTCTGCCCCTCTGTTCCACTCTCATGAGACCCCACCTGGAGTACTGCGTCCAGCTACGGGGCCCCCAACATAAGAATGACATGGACCTGTTGGAGCGAATCCAGAGGAGGTCTATGAAGATGATCAGAGTGCTGGAGCACCTCTCCTATGAAGACAGGCTGAGAGACTTGGGGAAGAGAAGGCTCCGGGGAGACCTTATAGCAACCTTCCAGTACCTAAAGGGGGGCTACAGGAAAGATGAGAAGGGACTCTTTATCAGGGTGTGTAGCAATAGGATGAGGAGTAACAGTTTTAAACTGGAAGAGGGGAGATTTAGATTAGACATTAGGAAGAAATTCTTTACTGTGAGGGTGCTGAGGCACTGAAATGGGTTGGCCAGGGAAGTTGTGGATGCCCCATCCCTGGAGGTGTTCAAGGCCAGGCTGGATGGGGCTTTGAGCAACCTGGTCTAGTGGGAGGTGTCCCTGCCCATGGCAGGGGGATTGGAACTAGACGATCTTTAAGGTCCCTTCCAACTCTAACCATTCTATGATTCTATGACTTCTGCCCCTTGCAAAGGGAGGATGCAGAGTGATGAACAAGTGGTTGTATAGTTCATAAACTCTGCATAGGGTCCACAGCATACACCTGGCATCCCACACACCTGTTCTTCCTGTGTTTGGCTTTATTTGATGCTGACATCAGGTTATTTGTCCTCACCTTGATGTGTGAGTGAGATCATGTCTTTGCAGCCGAAGAAGACCCAGGTTGAGATAGTCCTCAACAAAGCTCCCTGAGGCCAGCATGTGCTCAGTGCTGACAGTCTGTCCAGCAGTGCCCATGAGCAAGTCCCTGCCTACCAGTACTGCTGGGACAAGATTAAATAAATACGAGGTTGCTTTAGGTTTAGAATATCACTGAGCCTAGATAAAGCTCACATTTCTTTTCCCTTTCTGAAGACTGTTATGGCTCCTCCACACCCTTAAGACACTCAGAATTGTCATAATTTGGGGAGGAAAAGATGAAATGCTTTTATATCATGTTTTCGTTGCTTTAAAGCAGATCTTACATGTCATGGCTTTGCCTTGAATATTCTGCCTTTGATGTAGGAAAGAAAGGTAACATCATACTTGGACTCTTTTTATGGATGAATGTAATATGTACTGAATTTGTGTCAGGCACAAACATTTCTCCCCTTCTTTCTCGCCTCACCCATTAATTTTGCAATGAAATGACAACATTGTCCTTATAAAAATTTCTAAGTTAGTGGCACAGACTTTTTACAGCTTTGGCTTTAGGGTGTGTTAAAATCAACTTATCTTGACCTCATCACTGTGTCCTATATATTTCAAAAGGCAGTCTATGAAGATACTCGTTGAACAAAATATATGTAATGAGCCATGGATCTCTCAAAGCTATTTTTCTCATAGTCTAGAATCTGGAAATCAGTCCAAACTAGGAAACACTTAGATACAGCATGTATATAGGTAGTGAGCATGACTCTCTGTAGGGACCTTTTAGGTTTCACGTATTGCTCAGTGTTTTTACTCAAGAAGCAGTGTTCAGCTGTCTCAGCTTTTGCAATGTGGGAGCAAATTTCTGTTGACAACTACAAATGCAATTGCAACTCCGATTTCCCTGAAGTCCAAGTTTTGACTGCACAAGACTGATTTTCTGTGGCACAAGTAAATCAAGTAATTATTTGGTGCTAAATGTATAAATGCAGCTGTTAGAATTTTTCAAAAACGCAAATGTGTTACTAAGTAGCATAGAAGTATCAAGAAAAAACAGTGTGTGATTCAACTGATCACAGAAATAAAGTTCAGCTGATGTTTAAAATGTTGTGCACACATTGCACGTTGACTGCCTTTTAAAGCAGAAAACTAGGGGGTGGGGTATACAGTTTTCATTTGAGTAGACACTGGTGATTTTTATGGCAGAGAAGACAAACAGAAAACCTATCTCAGGTATCTCAGGAGAGGACTGGCCAGCCTGTTACTAAATAAAAACACTGGCTAGGTGTTTCCCAGCACGGTAGAATTATTTTCTTGTTTTTCCCATATCCCATCTTGAGAATGAACAACAGGCAACAGAAACGACATTTTTAAAACTATCCAGTGCTAATGTTTTGAACATACCAAACTTCTGAATGTTAGAATTAAAATGCATGCATACATACAGAGATGTCCTTAAGTGTAAAAATAGAGAGCAAAATTAGAGCGTGACACACTATGCAGCCTCTGGGCAGTTTTAGGAGAAGGAGTAACAAGATCCCTGACTTTTTTCCATTTATCCTAAAATACATGAACAACATTTCATTAATTTTTGCTCTGCTTACTTGGTTAGTGTTGTTTTCTTTTACTGCTTTTGTTTTCTTTTGATACTTTCACATTTCGTACTTTTTGTTCCTTTTGTTGGTTTTTTTTTAAGCTAGACAATGTAGGCCATCACAAAAATAAGACCCATTTGAAAAGAAATGTGCTGTTTTAAGTCAGAAATTCAAGAGGGTTAGAGTAATGGTCTCCAGGTAGCAAATTCCAAATCTTTCTGCCTGCCCTCTATGAAAAGTTAGTTGTTGCTGTGTTCTCCTTTCCAAGCTGCCTGACAATAGGAACTTACAACAGTGAAAATGCAGGGTAAATACTCCTGAGAGTGCCTGACAGAAAAACAAACCATGCCTTGAAGGGAAAGCTTAAAAAGACGTTTTTTTAATAGCAGAGATTTTGCAAAAGGTTTACTCTTATAAGCCAATGGTTCGGTAGCATTTTCAAGATCAGGAAATCCTTTCTCTACAATGGATGCTTTGTCATGCCAAAAGCCACATCCAAAACTGCGTTGTGACTCATTCGTAAGGCATTCAAACATTTTTATTTTCTTCAAATGTCTGGAGTTTGAATCATCCAAATCTCCATCAAAAGAAGCAGCAAGCAAGTACTTTCTCCTTGCAGACGGGATGTTTTGAGAAGAGGCTATGCCTTTCACCAGCCAGCACGGACGCCTGTGGCACTCAAAGGTCGGTAACAGCAGTCACCGGTGTTTGCAATACCCTGGGCGCTAAGGGGCTGCTTACCAACTTGTCTCTACAGATTTTTACCTCTAATAGAGCCTTTCAAAGAACAAAAGTGCTTTGGCTGTGGGAAGGTATGTGTACATCATAATGATTGTACAAGCTAGGTACCGTTGAAATTAATCTGTTTAGACAAGTTCTGCATCTGATTCACAGCTTAAGTAATATAACCTGAAAAGGTTTTCATAGGGTTTTATTAATTTCCTGTGTTGCTTCAATTCAGGTATTGCTGATGTAAAATTTTTTGGATGAACACAGGAACAGCAAAGATCTTCGTCACTGACATTCACGAAAACTCCACAAATTGCTTTCAAAAGTGGTTTTATTCTCTGGTACACTGTGTATTCTAGAAAGCACCAATAATGAGTTCACAGGGCATTTAGAGAATTAGTGCAGGGGTATTTTAAGTCAGTGTTCACTTGTGAAATCTCACTAATAATCTGTGAGGATATTTTTAATTCCTGAGAAAATCTATCATGTTCGTTTTGCTTCCTATTTTGATTATCTGCTGCACTGTTCATTACTGAGCACTTTTCCTTTGTGAGTAGTGGAAAACGGAGCCATAGGTGGAGAAAGTTAGTTTTGGTGTCTCCTTCTCCCTTTTGCTTTTATCTGAGAGTGATTGGGTTTTGATCATAAATTTAAGTAATTACTTCGTACAATGAATTTAAAATGGATATGAGAAGTACTACACTGGTTGAAGAATAAAAAACATTGCCTTTTCAATCAAGTGCAAACCATCCGATGTCATTTGCTGATAAGGAACAAGGGCATCACGTCACAGGCCAAAACTAGTCAGCTCACACCGTTTGAACCAAATGAGTATTCAAGTGGCTATTAGAGTTAATGGCACATAGTTAACCACTGATCACTGAACTGTAGATTCAGGATCAATATCGATAATACCACAGATACACCCCAGTACCTGGAATTTATAAAATGTTAATAAACACCTGAAAATTTCTAAACACATTTCTAGCACAGTTGTGGTTACTGCTGTTTCCACCCCAAGGTCTCACCATCAGCTGCAATTCTTCATGCTTCTTTATAGACCATCCGCCTCCTCCAAAACTTGCAATAACTATTAGTAATCAAGAACTGTGAAGTATCCAGCTTCCTGCTTACAAACGAAGCAAATTAACTAAGTTGTTACAATTTATTCACTTAGCTGTCACTGAAACAAAACATAGCACCTCAAATTTAAGACTGTGATCCTACAGGCTCCTACAAGCCCCTGAAGGACTGCCTGATTTTACCATGAGGAGCAGTTCCGTTCGGTCACTGACACAAATGAGAATAAAGCAAACTTAGGAATGTATGCTAGATTGATACTTTATGTCTTAAAAGTTGGTATATTGAAATAAAGGTGCTAAACAGGTTCATTTAAACTTGTTGATTACTTTGACTTTCTTTTCATGATCATTCAATTTTTAGTCTCTTCATTGC
>NW_009646631.1:2775223-2823970 GCF_000708025.1 Charadrius vociferus
GATCTAGAATTACACCATGGAGTTTTATTTTCATTTTTCAAAATGTAGGTTGAATATTTGATTAGAAACAAGGCAGTTCACAAAGTTTTAATGCACACACAAGGTTTAATCTGTAATGAAGAAATACAAAAAACAACCCTGGTGCTTGCAGAGCCTGGGAGCTAGTATTTTCAAACTCACCAGTGGCACAAAAAGGTATACCTGAGATTCCAAGCCTCATCTTTCCTCAAGATTTCCAAGCACTCAACCTTAAAAAGCCTTATGAATAGAAAGCACAGGCTCTCCACATCCTCAATAACTGCTTCTGACTTTTGCAAAGCAGACACTCAAATGCTGTGAAGATTGGTATACACAACTGTTGGTTAATTGAACGCATATGCCATGGCCTGTATACTGTGCATCAGTCTGTGAATTTCCACAAATGGCGCGTATCTGGCTGTAGCAAGATTTTGGAGCTGCTAATTATGTAATTCCCCATTTTGCCATCTCAAATTAGAAACATTTTTTTGCAATTTCTGTCAATTATAATGGGCTTTAAAAAAACTTTAATCTCCACTGAGTAGTCGTACCACATTTGTTTCACCGTCAGTTAGAAATTTACAGAAAAACACTCTATCTTTTTCTATATCAGGCTATTAATCCAGCAGAATTACCTTTTCAGATTTAGAGATATATGTGCCATATAATATTTTCAGTCTTTGCTCACCTCTGTTCAGAGCTGGAACAGGTCTATATAAGGACTGCCAACTGGAAAAATACCGGTAGGACAACAGATTTGCCAAGGGCTGGATTACACCATGCAACCATAAAATCCCCAGGAGCATGTTTTAACCACTCTATCTGGAAGAATTTTTCCTTGTCTACTGTAGCAAGTCGTATTAAATATAGAGCTATTTCAACGGCAGCCTTTACTGACACTCACCAGAAGCAGCAAATGACATTTGAAGGTAGATCATGACCGTGGGCAAAATCCTGACCTCAGTCTCCCTCTCTGGAACACCATTGATTCCAGCAGACAGAGGGCAAAAGGTGGTTTGAATCTAATTGCTTAGATGGCAATTTGGATAAAAAAATATATTTCAGAACTATTGAACGGCAAAGTAGATTGACACTGATTACTTTAGATGCTGGTGTCACCCTGCATCGGGTAGCATTTTAACTTTCAAAGGAACGTTGGAGCCAATAAAAGTCACTACTACCTGCCACTAACTTGCAGAGAAAACTGGCCATTCCCACAGTCTTATGTACCCCACTGCCGTTAGGGCGGATGTTTTCGTTTGTGTGCATTTGCAGCCCATACCGTTACGAATACTCATGCAACAGTAGATTGAAGCTTGACTCATTGAATTGAACTGTAAAACACAAACTTCCCTAGAACAGGATATCCATTAATATACCAGTCTATCTTAGACAGCATATGAATGGCTGTCACGGCACAATAAAGTTACTTTGAATAAAAAACAATTACTTTCTAAACACCCTTCAGCGGAAACTAACCATGAAGTCTACATAATAGTAAAGCAAACAAACAGGACCTACTGGGAAGGAGCTTAGGCTATCACAGTAAGCCATGTCACGTATTTTCCTCACTGCCAGCCCTGTGGACCCATGAAAAAGGAAGAAAACATGATTAATGACTCTCTGCAGTCCACTAGTCACTAGGTACCAGATTGCCCTTCTGTGCCTGTTGGCTGCTAGCATAGGCTGGAGACGAAGTCAGGATTATCTCAGCTATACCAAAAGAAAACCATCCCACTGGAGGAAGGAAAACAACAGCCTCTGCTGATCCTCCCCTGGTCCTGCTAACTTAGTCAAGAAAAGTTCAATACTAACAGAATACGCAACACAGAAGAATATTTTTTTGTTTGAAGCAAAATGCATGATGAGTATCCCCGGCTATATAGTTCCAGACAAAAAGCCCAGGAGTATTACTACTAAAATGCTCCTCCTAAGGGGGTCACATGGAATTCTGCTGTTCTAAAATAAGTTATAGATGTATGAAGATGCACGTGGTAATGACCAGGAAGCTAAGTAAGAGACTAACTTTTCAAGCTCTTTGCTCACAGAATCACAGAATCACAGAATGGTTAGGGTTGGAAGGGACCTCTGGAGATCATCTAGTCCAACCCCCTGCCAGAACAGGGTCACCTACAACAGGTTGCACAGGACAGCGTCCAGGTGGGTTTTGAATGTCTCCAGAGTGGGAGACTCCACAACCTCTCTGGGCTGCCTGTGCCAGTGCTCCACTACCCACAAAGTAAAGAAGTTCCTTCTCATGTTAAGATGGAACTTCCTATGTTCGAGTTTATGCCCATTCTCCCTCGTCCTATCACTGGGCACCACTGAAAAAAGACTGCTCCCATCCCCCCGGCATCTTCCCATTAAGTATTTTTAAGTATTAATAAGTATTAATAAGATCCCCCCTCAATCTTCTTTTCTCTAGACTAAAGAGACCCAAGTCCCTAAGCCTTTCTCCATATGAGAGATGTGCTCAGTAGGGAATACTTAATGCAACACATTTACATTTACTGTTTTGCTTCTAACAAGAGTGAGATCTCTCCTGGAAGAAGACATTGGCAGTTTCTTTGGCCAAAAGACACATGGCAGCAATTTCCTTCGAATACTCCAGGTGGCACAGTGACCCCCACTGCTCTACCAGTCCTCCCAGCTTCAGTGTTACTCAAAACAGACTTAGCTAGGGATGCAGAATGGGAGACAGGGGGTGAGTGTCCATCCAGATCCAGTGCAAAGCGTCTCTTCTGAGCTCTGATACCAGCACAGGCAACTGTCAAGAGGTTTTAAGGTTTAGAGAGAGTAAGAAGATAACAAGAGGACTAAGAAAAATCAAAAGCAATTGCTCATAAACCTGTAATCTGTCATTCATGGAATGAGATGGTCACTGAAGAAGTTACCTTTTACTGTACTCCTGTCATGCATTTTCCCCAAACTCTTATTTTAGAAGTCCTGTCAGACCGTTTCAGAAGTAAGCATGACATGAAGAGCAGCTCTGTCTCTTACCCCCCTGCACTCAGCCTGGGTAATTCAGTGGAGTCAGGAACACCCAAAGGCTGCCGACGCCTTTGTAGCTGCGCACGCATCCATGTCCATTACAACACCCAGCAGTGCTTTCCTTTTGGGAAAGCAAAAAATACTCAGGTGAACATACTCAAGCCAGGAGAGAGGAGGTAGAACATCTCAGTTACTCCCCAGGTGACCACTGCTGGTTACTGGTGACTTCAGGCCATCCCAAACCAACACATAGTTTCAAATGGAGTCATCTAATTCTCAGGAGCAAGGCAACAGGTTAACAAAGGGCATATGAGGAACAGTGACAAGACTTCTTCAGAAACAGCCCTACTTGGAAAAAAAAATGCTTTTTCATTCATTCTTTCTTTGCACCTTATTATGAGTGCTAAAACTCTCTGTACTGTGAGCCTCAGTAATTGCAAAGCAAACATGTCATGTAATCATGCTCTACGGCTCTGTTTCCTCCGTGAATCTCAAAGTACTTTACAAAGGAAGAGAAATATTGCTATTCCTGTTTAAAGGGGATGATTCCTATTCACAGATGTAGTTACCACACCACACAGTCCCCTCAGACAGCAGTAGTGCTTCCTCGGTGCAGCTCTAGCTATCAAGAGAATCAGCCCAGTGATGTGTTTGGACCAACACCCGCAGGAGAGATGAACACACAGCTTGAAGCATTTTATTTCAAAGTCCGTACCTCTAGAGAACATATGAAGATTAGAGAAGATCTTTCTCACAGGCACACAAGCCCAAACACCTGTATGTTCTTTGGGGTTTATTGTATATAATGATTTTTCTTTCCATTCCGTTTTACCAGCACATCTTCCTGACAACTGGAAATGGTTAGAAAACAGCAGGAAAATGGGGGTGGGAGGGAAACAGGGGAAAAAGAGAATATTTACATGCTGCTTTAAACACTTTCCAGATTTGAGGTTTCAGGATGGGGAGAAAAAGGAGAGGCTTGTTTTTCTAAAAAGCATGGGAATCCAAAACTTGAAATCTTTAAATTTCCAAATGCCAAAATTCAATGGCATTAAGTCAAAACAAATATTTCATTTTGGTTTTGCATTTTAAAAATGTATGTAAGTTTCAATGTTGTCATTTCACAACAAAAAAATCAGTTTTTTAAAAGTGCTATAAAGAACTCGATTTTACTTCAGGTTTTTTTTTTTTTTGAAAGAGGTTTCCCCAGAGAAGTTTCAACAGGAAAAAAGAAGGGGCGTTCTGACCTCCTCTAACTCCAAGCTTGACTTTAATCTGCAATGAAAACAGCTCGCCTCATGGTCTTTATTATGCTGTGCTCAGAACAAGACGACCAAAGAAGGTGTTAGAATATTCCCTATTGGGCATTATATGATGATATAATGAATTATGGGCGTTGCAGATACTACCTTTTACCACTTATAATTTATGGGGGAACAGCAGGATATAAAACTGAAGAAGAGGAGAGTACATTTTTCATTTTGCAATGTAGAAATGGTGTATTTCTTATAATTTTATAGCTCTGGGGTGTCTATATTATATATTATTTTTCCTGACAAGTTTTTTATAATGTTTAATATACTTTTTATGATCAATACTTGAAATTTTGCATTTTAGTTGCAATTTTTTGAAAGATGATATTATACTCACTTGAAAGAACCTTAGAGCAGTCCCTGCAAATATATATATTTAGTATATGCAAATGTACATACCTCTGTATTTTTATTTTTAATCTATTTTAATACAGCATGCCTTGGATACAAAGGGAGGAAAAGAATTCTAAAGACTGGTTTTCCTTGGCTTAACTGTTTGCTTTATTGAAAATGCTGCTTTGTGAATGATATAGTTGACATATTTGCAATGAAATGCAAAATCTATTATACATTTTGAAACTAATCACCTGGCCTCTGCAATCCAATTCCCTTGTAAAGATTCCTGCACCACTGCAGCAACATTTATGCAAATCTGCCCACTGAGAGGAGACTGAAAGACTGGAGAGCAGTTAAAGGGATTTTTTAGGTACAACAGATAAGAATAATCTGAGAGGAAGAAAAATGCAATTGCAAAACACAGAGTTAACAGTGTGGATCCTGTACGAGGGAAGGAGTGGGGAAGGAGAGAAGGGAACACGTGCCTGAAGATTCAAGCTCAGAAATACTACAATTGCTTTGCAAAAGGCAGAAATAGCTCTTGTGTGCTATTTTTGTCTTGCAAAGTGAGTCTAAATAGCACACCAGAGCCCAGAGCCAGATTTTTTAAAACACAAAGGATGTGGGTGCACAGAGAAAAAGTGTGTTATCTGGCATCTAACTCCCACTGCAAATCAGGAGGTGAGCAACCCGTTTTAACTTTAAAAAGTCATCCCCCACCTCCACATGCAGACAAACTGTGTATGAGTGGGTAGCATTCCCTCGTTAAAATGTTTTTTCATAACTCTTCAAACAGTGATAGTGCACGAGAGCTCTTTGGCAGAGAGCAGAGTGCAGCCAGAGCACCGCAGTGCCGCAGGACACCACTGCTTTTCGCTATTAAATCTGCACCCTCAGTTGTCCCTAAGTAATACAGTGCAAGAAAATACATCCATTACATTGAGCCCCTTCATAGCTGGGCTGAGCCTGTGATTTCACCGGCAAGAAGAAAGAAAGCAGCTTTCTGAAAGAGTGACTTTTCCTCCCTTCGTCTGGACCTCGGCCACACGCTGCCTTCGGAGCTGGGCAACCTTTTATTCTTCCGTGAATTACCAAGAATCAGACTTCAAAGTCTGCTGGGGTTCATTTACCCAGAAACAGCATTTCCTGGGGGTGAGGAGGTGGCTCCGGGCGTGGGTGAGCTGTAAAACTCGGCTCCTCCGGGGGAGCCCACGCTTGCTCTTCTTCCCGGAGAAGCAGCGATGTAGCGCCGGTGGTGGGGAGGGGCATGCAGCATTGAGTGGGGGTTCCCTGTCCTCCCAGTCGGCTCCGTCCCAGGCTGTCAGCACCGAGGCCCATGGCAGAACGACCTTAGGCGGTGGTGGGGAGGGGGATGCAGCATGAGTGGGGGTTCCCTGTCCTCCGGGTCGGCTCCGTCCCAGGCTGTCAGCGCCGAGGCCCATGGCAGAACGACCTTAGGTCTACAATTAAATGTATTAGCATCGCTGTCCCCGTGCTGGCTCTTGGTTCGGCTTGTTGCCTACAGGATGAGTAAATCCCGTTTTATGATGGGAGTGTGCAGCTAATGTGCGCAAGGTGGATTTGGGTCCAAGACGGGGCAAAGCGCTTCTGTGCTTGGAAAAGGGTCACAGCAGAACAGCAGCTGTGGCCCAAAAAGCTCTCCTTTTGCTTCCATTGGGATATTTTCTGTTATTATGCAACTTTAAGAGTAATCAAAACCAAATGATTCCAAGCAGCAGCTAAATAAAGTTAAGGAAGAGGTTAACATAAACTACATGGAAAGAAACAGATAGTTTTCAGTGTAAGCAGACGAGTGAGACATAAGGAGAGCACATCTTTCACTCAGCGTCGCACAGGGAGCTGGTGAGAGCGGTACAGCTTTCTGAAGTCAAACTTGAATCTCACTCTGTTTCTCGAGCTATGAAACCATGTGTCACAGTCCCCTGTGCCGCTCTGCAGTGCCTCAGGAATGAGTCTTCAGTTCACAAATAACAGTTCTCCAACTTACTTTTTACTGTTTGGGTCAAACTTCCCCCTCCTTGAGTGTGTGGTAAGGTAGTTATTCCTGATTCATTAAACACAGTACGTTCACATGACTGTGTTTCAGCACCAGAGTCTTATTTCATTGCTTACTAATATTTACAGAACACTATTTACACTTCTTTTAACAATCACAAAATTGTTGTTGCTCAAAATGGTTGCTTTTCCCCTCAGAATCAGCACTTGGAGTTCTTTTTTCCTTTCTCCTGGGCCTGTTCGCGTTCTCTTTACTTTCCAAACCCATCCTATTTTCTCTTAGGCCATTTACAAAGAAAGTCACTGACCTACCACAGTTCGGCTCTCATGCAAACTGGATGGACGGATTTGTGGGTTTTAAGAAAGGGGGCAGGTAGAGGGGTCTGACTGCTCAGCTGCCGCTGCAGCTTTCCCAGAGCACTGGCGGGGGCTACGCACTGCTCGCAGGGCTAAACGACATCGTTACACACCATTAGCTGCCCATGAATTCAGCAGGTTATATCACTGCGTTCTCAAGAAATTATTACTTTTCGACAGTCCCTTTGTTTTGCCGTTAGCCTCTATTTCACTATAAGTGGGTGACTGAAGTATTTCTTGTAGCGTTTCATCATTACTCAGAGCTGAACAAGTGCAGCCAGTGATTAATAGCACATTCATTGTGGGTCTCGGATACCTGGTGATCTGCATCACGGCGCTGAGTTCCCAACATCTGCTACATTCAGAAAACGCTGTGAAGAATGGGGCCTCGGTAATGTTTCTCTGAAGGTTTTTAAGCATGTTTGCTTGCAGTGTGTTTACAGTAATCACATCTATTATTCCTGTGCTGGTGGAACTTGTGAGCCCTGAGCTATGTCTTGGCACCTGCACGCAGACATTGTATAAATATATACATAGCAGATTTTTAGGCTGCTCAGGACTGGACTAGCTATTGCTTCCTGGCAATATCTTAACAAGCAAGTTTATTGGCACAAATACACATTAGTTAAAACAAGTCTGAAGTGGCTCTTATAGAAGTCTATTTTGAATTGGTATCATGCAAAATCTCAGTAGGAGCCCAGTTCCCTGAGGTATAGACATCTGATCGAGGAATGTGCTGGAACACTCGCATCCAGCAAACACACGCTTTGTATGATATTAAATACTTGCAGAGAACTGATATTTTGTAGCACTACTCCCCATCCTAAAATTCCCCGTGCTCCCACTACAACGCTGTCCTTAGCAGGTTTTCTGTCAGCCAAGCCCCCAACAGGAGAAAACCTCCCCCCTATAAACACCTCAGGAGGAGAAGGGACGCTGGTGTCTCTGCTGCTGGCGATATCCGGGGTGGAACTGATGGATTGTAGCCCCAATGAGCAGCTCCTCTCCGTCCCTGCCGGGGGAGCAGACAGGCTCAGCTGCAGCCTGCTCCACATCTGGTTGGCTGCTCCAGCTTTTGGCACTGAATCTGCGCTGGATATTTGCAGTCTGTTGAGTGGTTTGATGAACATGTCAATACGATGGTCAAGCACGTCAGTTTTCATTTCACGTAGCATTGCCAAAGTATGTTTTTATTTAAAGTAAGGCTATTTTGAAACTCCCTTTCATTCTTCCGTGATGTCTCACAGATTACTGAAACTCGTTTTTGGAAGGCTGAAGTGGCCTTTACAGCTTAACCTCTGTTCTTCCCGGGCTGCTCAGGGAATCTGCACGCTCCTCCCCACCCTGAACTCTACCAGAGGCAGGTAGGGTGGCTTTCAAAGTTATGCTTTGTGAGTACAAAAAAACCCGCCAGCAATGCTCACATTTTGCAATTTTGATGCATACCTGCGGAACAGGCTTCCCCCCTGTTGGAAGAGGCTCAGCAGGATCTGGACAGCGTAAGAGCTGTCCCCCAACAGGGGAGTCTTCTTCAAGCAAAAATAATACACAAGAAGGAAGGGAAAAATAAATGTTTGAGTGATCCTTTCTGTATACCAGGGTTAAAATCTGCTCCCTTTCATCCATGCTCCTGTCAAACTCCCCCCTGAAGCATGCTTCTGCAGCAAATCCTTCCCTAGGAATAACTCCTGCTTCCTTTCTACTCCTGAACCATTACAATTGGCCTTATTTCCCCCCTATCAGTGGGTAGAACAAGGATTATCTGAAGGGGCCAACGAAACGCATATTACAGGAAGGCTAAAAAGCCCGAAAAGGCAGGCTTCTGAAAAAACAAGGGGGCAAACAGCTACGCCATGATACTGGGGGAAGGTTTTCATTAAAAGAGCTGTATGCAGGGCCGTGTCCTCATCCACTTCTTTGCCTGTAAGGTCCCGAGAAGGAGATGCCCGCTCTGCCCTCCTTCTTTGAGGCGGCTGCTGAGGGTGCCCAGAGGGGCACCGCACAAACCAGCAGTGCCTGCCAGCCGGTGTGCTGTGCACCCCCATTAAGCCTTGTTCGAAACTCGCCCTTCCTCCCTCTTTCCACCGGAGTCTTATTGAGGGGGGAAATCTCACCCAGACTATCAGCCCAAATGGCCCAAGAGTCACTACAGGAAAAACATCACAGCATTATTTCAGTTCAGGCTGACCTCTGAGAGGGCTGTGTGCTTCTACAGGTGAGGACACCCAGGGAAGTTAATCCTTTTTAGTCTTTAAAGGGGATTGGTTAAACTAAATTAAACTCCCATGTTGATGCTTTTACTCCTCCGAAGGGAATAAGCACTGGCAGCCACAGGGGTGTGTTTAACAGTGTCCACAGGGCAGTTTAATTCAATTTAATTAATTTGTTTTAGAATTCACTCCTTTAATTAAATTTAGCTTCACTTTCTAAATATGTGATTTGTTGACAAGCCCTAAAAGAATAGCCCTTCAAACAAGGCTGTCTTTTTTGCTAACCAAAATATGGGAGAAATAATTCTCGGACACTAGTGTTGCTTAAGGGGAAGGAGCTGTAAGAGGAGCTGGTACAAGAGAATTCTTGGCTTTGTTTTAAATTACAAGCCTTTCTATGACATTTCATATCGCTTTTATGTACCTGCTTGAGGTTTCTAAGGAAGAATTCAAGATGCAATTAAATGATAAGAATGTCTCCTGGTTTGGTAAGGAATCATCTGGTTCCTGTAGACCTGTAATGACTTGAAACTTATTAAAAGCAAGACCAAGCACATTCCCTTAGAGAAATGTGTTACAAATGGAGCCTGCTTGTCCTGAAACTGGACAGAAAATATTATATTTATTTTTACACAAAGAAACGCCAGCGCTTTTGGTTCAGTGAGCGGAAAACTCGGAGAGATCCTAGACCTGTTGGATGACTGAACAACTACAGCTTTTAGGAAAAAGAAGAAGAAACTGATAACATAGGGGGACTAATTACTAGTGCATTTATGGCACAGCTGTTTATGGTCTGACCCCCCAACCTGTGGTATTTTCAGGATGCATTAATACATTGGTGCATAACAACCTTCCAAAGTCTTGTTAAAAGGCAGATGCTGAGTGGAAATCTTCACTTTCTTGAATTGCTGTTTATTATCTGAGAAACTTTGGGCAGCTAAGATACGATTCTCCAAGGGTTTATTAGACGTTATCTTAATCCAACGAAGCACTTAAGCACCGAGCTTAAGAGCTCTGCTGGATCTTTAAGCCGGAGGGCTCTGCAGCACCTTGGTTATCAAGTCCCATTTGAAATCTACTCAAGGAGGAACAGGAAAATAAAGTGCTTCCAGCCCACTAAGAGTTAAAAGTGCAGCTGCAGCATTCCAATAATAACATCCGGGAAACATCAGTTCCCATAAGATCACATTGACCACAAAAATCTCTCAAGCTTAAACACTCAGAAAATTGATTACTCCTACTTTTTTAAAAAGCCCTGACTAGTGACAGCAGGTTTATGAAGTAGATTTGTAGGTGCAGTTATGGCCAGGATGAAGTGAGTTTCCTCAGTGGAAAGAAAGAAGGATAGAACCAGACACTGTCCTCCAAAGGTCCAAGAAAATAAAACCTCGAGGGACTGTTCAAAGACTTTTCCCCCGAGCTCTCAAGAAGAGGGAAGGTAGTCGTCACTTTCCAAGTTATGTTAGCTCCAGTTCACAACCTCCCATACAACAGTAAACCAATTTTCAGACTCACGTACCAACTTAGCAGCGCTGTAACTACATCTCATTCAACAGCCAAGTGTTTCATTCAGTCAGACGCCTGGGTCATCACTTTCACTCAGTAATGAGATGGTACGGATGTGTATGTTTTCTGGAAGCATAAGTACAGATCCACTGTGGCCCCAGACACATGAAGTACATGTGAATGATCTGGAAATTATCCGTAAAGAGGCTGATCGGTTTTGGTGTATGCACCCATGGTGGTATGGGTGCCACTGATCTTTGCTAAATGTATGGCTGCTCCCTCAGCTTTTCTTCTCTGAAAATATATCTCCTGGGGTGATTTGTCCCAAATTTCCCTTTCAAAGAAAGGAAGAGTCTGAGTTCACAACTTAGGTCAAAGTCTTCCCTTTATCTACAGATTTTCTGTGGGTTACCCTAATGGTCTTCAGGGACTCCAGGGAGGGCCTTCCTGTCTTTCTGGAGGGCAATGAAGTGCTGACTCTTATGAGGAGAGTTTTACCTCATTGGTCAGGGTCTCTCCACAACTTTTTCACATCAGTACTTTCTTCTCGCCCCATATGGTTGGCTATCTACTTTACCCCTTCGCCACTTCAAGGCAAACAGCTTATGAGCCAACACCACTGCCTTCTCCTCCAGTTTCTACCTCAACAAGTACATTCATCAAAACACTGTATGGCTGATCATTTCCCTTCCCCAACTCTTGAATACACCAGTTCATCTTTTTTTGCAGGTCTTTGTCTCAGCCATCTTACAGTTTTCCTTAGCTTCTCCTTTTATTAAAAAATATTTTTTAGAGGCTGCGTTCCTTGCTGCCCTTCTGCCACCAGTGCCCCTCTGCGATCCTGCCCAAGGCACTAGAGCACCGTTGCCCAGCTGCTGACCTCTCCAGAAACCTCCTCCCATGCTGCAGCACCAGTGACTCTCTGGGCTCCCATCACAATGCTTTTCCCTGGGGAACTCCCCAGCGAATCCCAGCATACCCTGGCCTTGTCCCAGCACTGCACTCTGCATCCAGCCTCAAGCCTGCACTTGCTGCCGGCATGATCAGGGAGGAAAAACACATTGACGCTGTGTAAGTCTGGGTCTGAGCCTTGGTTTCTGTCCCAGGTCAGTGCTGTCCCCTTCAGGGAGGCAGAGAGAAACCTTGGGTGAGCAGTGGCCAAGCTGACAGCCGCACTGTGGTAAGGGCAAAGCTGAACTGCAGAAGAATCACAGAATCTTCAGAGTTGGAAGGGACCTCTAGAGATCATCTAGTCCAACTACCCTGCATGGGATAACATCTGCAGCAGGTGGATAACACCAGGCGGATCTAAAAGGCTGAGCAAGGTGGAATGCCCCTACAGCCCAAATTTGCATAAAACCTGCTTCTGATCCAAGCTAAAAATGAAACATAAATGGGTAGGTCTGAGCCTAACTTACTTTTAAGCATCAGAGCACCAAACCCCGTGATCTTAGACAATGCTGTAGCATTAGTAGAATAACAAGGAATTAATTTTTCTCCTCCAGGACTATTACTTGGGTTGATTGTCCTCAGCAGGAGGTGACTTGTGTGCCCCTGCAGAGATGCGCAGGGTGGAGAACTTGCCATGCCTGAGTAGATATTTGTAAGATGGGAAACTGTCTCATCCTGGGTGGTACTGATTTCAGCATCTCGCCTTACTGATTCTTCCATGGCACCTTGACAAAATTCAGATTTATCTGCACATCTGGCATTAAGTACTTCAAAAACACATGCATATGCCAAGACCAGCCTGAAAAAATCTGTGTGTGATCTGAAAACTATATGTATTTTTCCTACTTTTGAGATAGCTTAGCTCCATTTTCAATGATTACAGCCTCAAATGGCCATGACGTTAACAGAGCACAGAATGTGGTATTTAAAGAGCTGCAATTATGCAGCAGTTGAAGTAAGGTCTGTAAGCAGAAGCAATGCATTTTACTAGACTTGCCGTTACAGGAAGAAACAAATAAACTCTGGCCTTGTGTGCACTGAACATCTTCTGAATATCTTTTGTTCACTTTTTTTCCATGCCTACAAACCATGCCTTTCTTATGTCTGATGTAATAGAGGAAGGTTAGAGAAACAACAGGTATAAATAAGAAGGCAAAGTTGGTTCCATCTGAAATGCAAAATTATATATGCCATTTTTCAAATGCTAAGATGTTAAGTAAAATTCTGGATTCAAGCTCAGTTTACTCCACCCCAGGTCTTACCATTTGAAATATGGTCCAGCCCATATTTCTAACTGATTGCTTTCATTTTTATCAAAATTAAGTAGCCCAGAAGCTCCTTGCCAACCTGTGTATTCGTGCCACACATACACAAAGCAGATACTTTTTTGCTTGTTCTATTTTTTTCTAAGCACATCTTATGTCATTGTCTAAATCTTGGTAAAGATCTATTCTCTGAAGCAGCATAACTGCAGAACATTAAATTGCAATCCCAAATGTGAAATATTTAGATTCTTGCTTGGGGTCAGTCTTTAGGTTGAGATGATTTCTCTAATTTTATTTCTGAAACAGACACAAGGACAGATGTAAAAGGAGAGGAATTATTTCAAGATACCAAAACTCAGTGGTAACTGAATCTCACATGATTTCTTTCAACTTTGGCCAAAACCTTTGCCTCTGGTAATACCAGGGAAACTTGAAGGATGCAGCAAAATAATAGACGGAAATTCTTGCCTGGCAATTGTTTATTTAACAGCCGGTTCAGAAACACATAATAATATTCATAATCTGTGGTCGGTGAAGAAGGCACAGCTTTACTCTCTTGAAAGGGCAGCTGAAGGCACGACAGACAAATACAGTGATCACTGAACTGTAATTTACAGCTTGATCTAAAACTTTCCACAAACAAAACCACAGTGGGTGAATCAGAGCTTTTGCCAGGGTACCAGCATTGCCACCACTATTCACATCGGAAAATATCTTAACCCGGCTGTGGGCAAGAACCTCGCCCCCTCGCCGGCAGCGGGGACGCAGACATGGAGAAGGGCACCCACCAGCATCAGCAGTGACCCAGGTCCTGGTCCCCACGGTCAGAGGCGGTCACGCTTTGGGTCAGCGCTGGTTGAAAGACAGGGCTGTCCGCTTTCCCTCCAGACTTTCTGGAGGTGTGACTGGGGGCTGACTCAGAGGAAAACATGCCACCTACGGACTCTTGCAGCACCAGGGATTTTCCCTGAAAACTCCTGTTCAAAAAATTCCCACCAAGCTTCACTGATTTACGGGTAAGGGGCCAAGCAAGACGGGAGTCATCACACAGAATGAGAAATTGGGTCTGCTTACTGGACTTTCTCTCTTTGATTTATATGGTTTAGACTTCAGTTTTTACTCAGCTACGCTACCGGAGATGTCAGAGAAAATTTTGCCTTGGTGCTTCTCTGCAATATTGTGCAAACAAACTGTGATCTTTCCCCTCTACTCTGCCCTGGTGAGGCTGCATCTGGAGTATTGTGTCCAGTTCTGGGCTCCCCAGTTCAAGGACAGGGAACTGCTAGAGAGGGTACAGCAAAGGGATACAAAGATGATTAGGGGATTGGAACATCTCTCTTATGAGGAAAGGCTGAGGCACTTGGGTCTTTTTAGTCTAGAGAAAAGAAGACTGAGGAGGGAATGTTATTAATGCTTACAAATACTAAAGGGAGGGTGCCAGGGGGATGGGAGCAGTCTTTTTTCAATGGTGCCCAGTGATAGGACAAGAGGTGACGGGCACAAACTTGAGCATAGGAAGTTCCATCTTCTTAACATGAGGAGGAACTTCTTTCCTGGGAGGGTGGCAGAGCACTGTCACAGGCTGCCCAGAGAGGTGGTGGAGTCTCCCACTCTGGAGACATTCAAAACCTGCCTGGACACCGTCCTGTGCAACCTGCTGTAGGTGACCCTGCTCGGGCAGGGGGGTTCGACTAGATGATCTCCAGAGGTCCCTTCCAACCCTGACCATTCTGTGATTCTGTGATTCCTGTGAAATAATGGTAGTTTTAGGCTTATGGGATCATTCTGCTAATGGCCGTTCCTGCAAATAGAGCCTCTGTGATTTGGATACGTTAGCTTTGCTGGACTTCTTCCGCAGATTTGTAGTTGTCTAGAGTTAGCTTCTTTCCATACATACTGTAAAAGCTTTACATCACTAAATTGCCCTTAATGATGAATACTGAAAGAGTTCTAAGAACTGACTTTTTTTTTATGATGCTGTTCTTTTACCTCTTTGTCTGCAGAGGGAAATGACTATCTTTTTGTGCCAGGTTCTGCTCTTGCTTACATTAGCGTTAATTTTTAACAAGTCTATTTATTTTGTTTATCTGTATTATTGTTTGTATTGCTTACAGCAGAAACTGGAAGCCTTTTTTTGACAGTTGGTGAGCCAAATTGTACTTTGTTGCCTGACCATTCACCTAAAATGAACTGTTTCCAAAATCCATTGCATTTAGTGGAGGTAGTGTCCTTTCTCACAACTTTCATTAGTGCTTCCAGAGTCTTATTTTCCTCTGCATGGGATAACAAATCTCATTTAGATCACTTGAAAGAGTCTTTCCTTGAGAAGACAAAGTGTCAGAGCCATTGTACCCATTTACAAGCTAATTAAACTGCACAGTGGCATTACACTTGCTGTTTCTGAAGCCATGATAGAAAAAAGGTTCCTTTTTTTTTTTTTGCTGAGTGTGGTCCCCAATATTTTCAGGATGCCTTTGTGGCTCTTTCATTACAAATTCAAATTTTATATTTCAGAGGATTTTAAAAAATAGATAGCTGGGTAAAAAGCTGTGCATATGTTGCCTGGCCTGGCTTTCTGACAAGTTACCACCTATTTTTTCCATGAACAGCCAGAAACAACCAGAAAAGAGCTCTGTGCAAGCCCCTGCTGTGGAGAAGGTATGTTGGATTTAGATTTAGTCACATTCTGGTGCATGCTCATTCATGTAGCAATTTGTCTTTTTGCATCAGGAATAAAATACACAAGCTGTCAGTTGAAAACATGCATTTTACCTTCTGCTTCTGTTATTCTTTCACTGGCAGGCCTCAAAGTCCATATTCTGAAATGAATTTCCAGAGTTAAGGTATGTTTTCTTTTGGCAGATCAAATTTCAAGGCTTTTCTCCTACATGTTTGAGATCTGAGGCTAGCTGAGCCTCCTTGCCTTAACAATGGGGCTACAAAGGGGCCATAAGAAAACCTGGAGTAGTCTGTCAGAGGAAAGGGGTGAAGTACCCAGAAAGAGCATGGTGTCTATTAAAAAGAGTTTTCATGCTATCACATATTCAAGGCCTGGTTTTAGTTGCAGAAATGATCAGTGGTGAGATGATTTTTTCGTTGTCACAAGCAACATGTCTTTCAACTTCCTTTCACTTTCAGGTATCTCTGACTATCTTCTGCCAAACCAAGTGAAGTCAAGTGGCCAGACAAGCCACCTGCTACTGATGTGGGGCTTGGCAGTGCCAGGCCCTTGGTATCAGCAGCAGCATTTTGGAGCTACCCCTCCTCTGGAAGGGATGAGGGCCGAAGGACGGGACAGCGCAGAGGTACCAGTGGCAGATTATCTTTCCCCAGCATCTGCACAGGTGTGCTCCTTCCTCGGCCTACTTGCTGCCCCTTCATTGGGCATGAAAAGGCTGAAAGTTTGCGAAGGTAAATCTAGAGAAATGTCAAACACAGACAGGGGAGATAAGATGGAGGAGGAGAAGACCACCCTCTGAGTAATTCATTCACTCAGTCTCCTGACCACTCAGTATCTTCCTTACGCAGTGCAATCTCTCACCCTCCGGTTTTTCATTTCTGCTCTTTGTCCTGTCTCCCGTGAGTGCTGCGTGCTCCTGCTCCACTAATTTGGAGTCGCCTCCCCCCATAGCCTGTTGAACAACTACGGCTCCCCTTAGAAAAATTAACACCCCTTCTAGCTGCACTGAAACTGCTGAATTGATTCTTCAAGCGTCTGCCCGCGCATAGGGTTACTTCCCATTTTTGTCAGCATTCAGCCTTCTGGCCATATTCTCAGACACTCACTCTCTGTCCTTGTCCCCTCCAGCCAGCTTTTTGTTTCCTGCTGCTCAAATCCCGGCTCCTCCCTGCACCCCTTACTGAGAAGGGAAAAGATAAAGTAAAACTATCCTAATCTCCTTTCACAAATTCATGAAGAATAAACTTATCTGCAAAATGACAGGCACCAAACTACTCACATCTATGACACATCTCTATTTGCAGACTGCGCAGCAATGTATATTATCTCAGAGGAAGTCAGAAAGAAGCTTTTTGCAACATTTGCATTTCCTGCTGTATATTCATTCTCTTTTTATTTTTTTTTTCCTGCAGGGAAACTTAGTGCAATCAATATTTAAAATAGCGGCATTCTTCTTTGATCTACAGCCATACCCATATTTTAGCAGAAAAAAAAAAAAAAAGATGACAATTTCCTGACAGCCACAGGGAAAGAAAAAAAAAAAAAAAAAAGATTGCCTGGTAAGTAGAGCTGGTGTTGATGAAAACAGACTCTGGTGACTTGACATTCGCATTGTCTGTTGCTCATTACAGTTGTACCAATTACAGTTGAGACTGTCAAGATTTCCATCCTGCACCACTTGACCAGATGTCTTTGCTCTGGGCTGAAATGTAGCGTGCTGGATATGGGGCATCTTTTATTAAGCAAAGGGCAATTGAAATGGTAGTGAGCCCTCAGCCAGCGTTGAGTTTCCCTCGCACACCCATGAGCTCATGCAAACTACTACTAAAAGCAAGAGAGAAGTCTCCTGCAGCAACAAGGCGCTCTTAGAGCAGATGCTCTCAAATAATACCACGTTATTCATCACAATAGTATCTCTCAATAGCAGATGGTTATCGCTATGGACATAAGCAAGGCAAGGCAAGGCTTCTAGGGAAAGACAATTTCTTTTATTAGACTAGCTGGCATATTTGGAAGAAACAAACACTCTTTGAGGAGCACAAACTCCTCTTCAAGGCACAATATGAAACTATTTTCAGCCTGTTCTTTCCCCATTCACTCCTCATCCTCAGAGAGGATTTTTTGTTCTTCAGCAAGTTTAGCAGATCATTGAACAAGTTATCCTCTCACTGGATTTTGATCTAGCAGACTGAATTTACACGACAAACTTATTTGTATCACGTAGCCATGGTGTCGCCCAGTGCAGGAATCAGAGTGACTTTCTAAGAAGACATAACTCCAGAGGAAACCAATGGTGAAAGTTTTGGTATAAAAAGACATCAAATATCCAACTTCCTGGCTATAGTGATTTTTTAAAAGCTTATTACTGTATTAGCTATGCATGTTAGGATGAACACTGTAGGTGAGAAGATGAGTGGCGGGGAAGGAGGTTTGACTCCTTGGGGGCCCTGCAATACTTAAAGTCCCCATCACACATCTGAAGCAGGAAAGCCTGCCTGCCGCGGGGTGATCACGTATGGCAGGGATTCCCGCTAGGGTGTGCGGCTTTACGGCCGGCGGAAAAAAAAGAAAGAGTGCTTCCTTAAGGATAAAAACTCCAACCGTTCATAGCAGTGGAAGATCTCCCATCATTGCAGCAATGCACACACCTTGTTTTTGACGAGAGGAGTGGAGGATGTGTGCGACAACGGTGGTGGGTGACAGCCTGGGGCAGATGCCGCAGTGCCAGAAGGACTCAGCATCACTCCCAGTCCTGCACCCCAGCAGCTCCCGGCAAACAAAGCCACGGCTTACCGAGCATGCTGGGGAAGAGGTTACTCCGGCAAGATGTCACACCACAGCCTGCACACGTTTTCCTCATTCGGGAGCTGGCAGCCACCTCCAGCAGACTGTGCACGGCTCTACCTGTGCCTTTAATAGTCCTCACCTTCTCTTAAATAACTTCTCAATTTAAACACCAGGCTCATGTTGCAACCACCTCCCAAAGTCTTTCGGGTGCCCTTTTCCTAAATGCTGAATCTTCACAAATTAAGCATGTCAAAGCTTGTATGCATCTTTCTCACTGTATTTCCCATCCCGAGGTCGGACCATACAGACAGGTTAGCTTGCATAATGTTATCAGAAGCTCACGCATTTTGTAATTTTCCCAAGATCCCAGCTCTTGGCACACAGCAACGTTTTGGCTTTCTGTTTTGTTAAGTACAGTTCTAGCCCTTACGGAAATTGGAGGTTTGAAAATGAAATGTTGTCAGTGCAGAAAATAAAGGGCAACCAACACCAGGATCCACAGCTATTATTTTAAAAAATACATGATGTCAGACTGTCTCAAGACTTCTGAAGGCTTGGGGTTGGCAATACAAAACCTGCCTCTAATTCCTTGAGTCTGGAGAGAGATGTATCTGTATTGCAAAAGCACAGGAATAGAGATTTCATTCTCATCCTGTTATCATCTGTCATCACTCTGCAAGGCACAGACACACATACACACACCATTTCAAGCAGTCTGGGCCACATCCTTATTTAGAAAATAGTCTCAGCTTCCTTGTACTTTTGCTCGGTGCCCGCTCATGCCATGCAGCACATTAACATAACAGCTGACAGAATTAATCAGCAGTAATAAAAGTACTTGCATGACTTGACCCGTATAATCTATTTGAGGACATCTCTCTCTTGCCTGCTCTTTCACTCACCCCCTGCTTTTGTGTCTAGCTCACTTATTTTTACCAATCATCTGCAGAGCAATTTAAACACGCTGCAGCGCTAGTGTGATTACTGAGCTACACAGCAGAAGTTACTTTTGGCAGTGGCTATTCTATAAAGCGGGTCAAATATAGCTGCCAAGCTGTTCTTGGGCAGCTTTTTTTTTCTTTTCTCTCTAAATGAAAATCTGTATTGGAAAAATGTCATTTGGTATGAGACAAAAAAAAAAAATCCAGTTAAATTTTGAAAAAATATTAAGAAGAGGCAAAGCAATAAGTAAAAAACGGAAATGAATGGAAGGAAAAACTATTACTTGGAAATGAACACAAGAGTTATTATGCATGACAGAACATGCCACTCGTTTGTCCTGGTGTGTTATTGTTGTTAATGAAGTATATTTAATCTAATCAAAGGACACAAAAGGGAAATATTCAGACTAGGCCAATGAAATTTTTTACAGACCTGTGGGCCTTCCTTATGAGAAGAGATGAAAATGCCTGATTTTATTTCATGTGCAAAGAAGTAAATGATGAGGACACGAGTAATTCAACAAAGCCAATAGAAAGGACCATTCAAAAACAAATAAGGGAACAATTAATTACAATTTCAGCTGTAATCCAGGTAGAAAGATGCCTCTCTCCCTGGACTGATGGGGGAGATGAGGCAAGTCAAGCAACAGGAAATTCCTTCTCATGAAGCTCCACATATGCATGTTTTTCCCTGGGAACACTGTTTTGTGTTCTTTCCCGAGGGCTTATTCCAGGAGTTTGGTATCGGTGGGCTCATCTGAAGGGCGATGCTGCACACTGGCCGCCCTGCAGGGCAGGAGCTGACAAGCTGTGGGAGCGGAGCTCCAGCGCTGGGCTGCCCTTCCTGATCCCGTGGGTGCAGGTGACATCCAGGATGTGCAAGGAGAGTCTGGTACTGCGACCGGCGTGGGAAAGGATGCCTTTCTGCCCCTGCCTTCTTGCGCACGGGGTGTTCACTGTCTAACCCTTATCAAGAAAGTTAAAAGTACGGACAGACGCCATTCCCCATGCTATTTTTACATTTGAAAGTATGCAAATACGCATGCAAGCAAGGCATGGCCTGGGAGACCTGGTCTGCTGCCAGGGTACAGCTGCAAATTTGAGGGGGTTCCTGGATTAGGTGATTGCATGACTACTCCCCTTAAATAGGCTAACGATTACAAGACACATTCTCCGTCTGAGTCAGAAATCTTATTTCACTTCCTTCATTCCACATTGTTGTGATAGACCCCACTTGCACAATTTTTTTCTAAAAAAACTTATGAAATACAATTTCTACTTGCTTAGCCTATACACCATCCATTTCCAGATGTCAGCTTTACCAACTGTGTTTTAATGATAATTTTACTCAGCATCTCTCTGGTTTCATCCTTGGTGCAATGCCTGTGGAGCTGCCAGGATAGAGTTGTGTGGGGCAGCGCAGAAGGCATCGTTTCTGTTTGCTGGCTCTAGGCCATGGTTAAGTTTCAACAGAAAAAGAGCATGATTAGGTCAGTTTCGAGAAACAAGCTCATTTCTTTGAAATGTGCAAATCTTCACACTGGTAGATCTTCACTGTTAGTGTGTTGCAAAAAGCAAATCTGGAAACAGATTTTTGGGGGATATTTATTTACTGAGCCCAAATAAAGGGGAAGGACTTTTGGTACAGATAAACAAATTTGGAGGGGCGAGGGTTGGTTTTGCTTTTGAATTTTTCCTGTGCACCTCCTTCTGACGGTCCTTAATGACAGCTCTCCCCTGAGACTTACAATTATTGATCCTAATCAGATTTGTTAGAAAAATCAGCTATTTTTGATAGGTACTCTGATGGCTCATTTAACGTTTCACCATTCACCAGCTGAAGAGGTTCTGCAGTAGCTGAGGCTGTGGACTATGCTACCCTGCACACCACGCATATCACCAATTATTTAGCAAATGTTCAAGGTTTCATGAACAGGCATCTAATTGCACGTGCTTTTCACTGGTTTAACTTGCAGATCCCTCCACTCACAGTGATGGTGTTTCTCTATCTGTCTGTCTGCATTTCAGTGAAACAATAGAGCTCAGGAGGGAAACCACACATAAAACGGAATTGACTGGCAAAGTTTCAGCCCTTCTCTACATAAGTCTTTCACTCAGGGCCTGGCTGAGCTGTGGAACTCCTCATCTCAGGGCACTGCAGTTCCGAAAGGATGATGTGATTTCATAAAGGGGGTGGATTAAGATATGTAAGAAAAGCATTTGATGGCTGTAAAAAACAAAGCCACTACCTCTAGGACAGGAATATATCAAGCCAAGCTTTTCTGGAGTTGGAGGAGATACTCTCTGGAAGTTCTTAGGCTTCTCCCCAGGATCTGCTATTGGCCACTGTCTGTGGGAGCAGAGAGAGTGAGGCTATAAAATCCTTGATTATCCCTTGTCCTCTTTTCTTATCAACAAATGCAACAAACAAGAAAGTTCTACAGGTATTTTAATTTGCTTTGAATTTCCTAAGTGACCTCTACATGCAGTCATACAACGACCAGTAACAGTGCTTTTGGGCTGTCATGTTTACTTCCCTGAAGGCAGCTCTTGATAGTTCTGCTGAGTCTGCTGAGCCTGGATCCACAGGAAAACTCCAACACTACCTGAGACCAATGGAGAAACAGAGGGGGTCTTGACCACATGTATTCAGAAAGCATCGATAGCTTCAGTTCAATGTAGAAAGAACTGGCCAACAATAAATTGTCTGGGATGCTCGACCATTTACACCTCGGACACGGAAGAGGATGAGCCGACTCTTCATATGGCAGAAGACAGAAAATGGCCAGCAAGCCATGACCATGAAAAGGAAAAGAACTGGGTATAATTCTGCATACCTGGAAGACTTGAGCAGCGTCAGTAGCACAGAGAATGCAGAAAGCAGCCTTGAAATTTTAAAAATAGCAAGTGGAAGAAAAAAGGAAGTTTACAATAAAAATACGCATTGGAAATGCATTTTACAAAGCATTGTAAACACTTGGAAAGGGAAGCAAAAAAACAAAGGCCAGCACAGCTAAGAACAGTGAGAAGAGATTCTTAAAAGATTAGGAGTGAAAGGACTAAGTCATTCAGTGCATGTATTAGAGCAAATGGTCAACTTTGAGAAAATGGCCAAATTTTCAACAGTAATAAGCAAGTGAGAATGTCTAATAGCAGTGGGAATGCTTGGACAATGTCTATTCAAGAATTTTACAAGAACTGGCCGAGGACTTTTCTGAACTCCCTCCTTGAGTTGTTTTAGGTTGTGGGTGTTTGTTTTTCTTCAGCAGCTCTTGGAATGTAGGGGAAAACCTGGGAAGAGAGATGAAAATCATTTAGGACTGTGCCAGTATTTAAAACAGGTAGGTAAGATGAAAACTATTACATGGGTGCTCATCTCTGAATCTTGAAGGATATATCCATATATCTCTCATCAGTCTTAAAGAGTATATCTGTATTGCACAGTGCAGCTCTTTGCTGAGATATTATCTTGGTTTCAGGAACAATATAACTGCATCAGTGCAGCCTCTGCCCTATTTTAATCAGCCTGGGCATACCACTGTGCTGATGCAGCTAAACTGTTCCCAGTTCTGGAGCTGGTTCAGCTGGAGTTATGTCAGGTATTGTAGCATATTTTGGTATTGTACCATAAAGACAGAATGGCTAGACTCCATATGTCTGGCCATGTAGTATATTGCTCAACGGAGGGGTCATACTTGTACCAGTAAAGAGAACTTCCTATTGGAAGAACAGGCAACAATACAACATAAATCTCACCAGCTATCCTTCCAGCAGGGTAATTTGTACTTGTCTCCAGCAATCGTGCACTTACAGTCTTGCAAACAATGATAGACGAGCATTCATGTGAAATATGGTTCAGATGTTGCCACCATATCATGTACTACTTTGCACGAGACTTCTTAGTGCAGATGAGGTCAACAAGAAGGTGCCAACCATGATGATTTATGCACAGAGGACCAAAAGGAAAAAAGAAAAAAAAAGTTGAGAGGAAACTCTTGATTAAAAGGGGAAAGAAAAATACTGAAGACATAAAAAATCATCACATATTCTGGAGCATGGCTTGCTGAAGAATACAAAATGGGATCTCTCATCTGTGTGTCATTTTGGTTTTCTTTTCTGCAGTTGGATTTTTTTTTAACAATTCCTCTTGGAGTCTTATGGGACTTCTTCCACAGTAACTGCCCTGGAAGCTATTATCCTAATTGCACAGATAATTCGTGCAACCCACAGGCTAGTACTTGGACTTGGCTTTCCCTGCTGCCAACTTTTCTTTTTCCCTGTCAGATTTTCTTCCTTGTTTAGTGCCACACTCCTCATCTTTCTCTTTTCCTCCCTGCTGTGAAAATATGTTTCTTTTCTGCTCTCTCTGAAGCTCCTCTTGCCTGAGCAGGAGATCTGGGATCCTGCAGAGCCATATGCAGGCTGCTCATAAACGGGAAAAAGGCAGCTGCAGCGGCCCCTTGCAGGGTCTGACGGCTGCCCAGGGCAGTACCCTCCCGAGGTACCCTAGTTACCTCCAGCAAAGCCCTGCTAGCTGAGAAGCACCACCAGTTATGCCCCAAGGAGGAAATATATGGCTGTCCTGCTCCTTGAAGCCAGCATCTCCTGCTCCCGCGTACCCTTACGATACCCGGTGAACGATGCTTGGTGCCATCAGCTCGCTGCGGTGTGGCTCAGGCTGTGGCGCAGCTGGTGCAGGTTCGGCTGTGCCCTGCAGAGGTGCCCACTGGCACGGGGAAAACCCCCAAGCGCTGTATGTGTATGGTCTCTTTGATTTGAAGAACAGCAGCACTTGTATGTATTTGATTGCTTTTGTCATTACGATGAGAAGCAGATAGGATTTGTGGGAGCACGGAATAGAGAGAAGCCCACCTGGGCACAACAACTGTCCCTCCCGCCTATCCTCCAACACATAACAGAGATTACAGACTCCCACCAGTATCTGCCCTGCTGTTGCTTGGCCTCTGTCCTCAGCATTCATGAGCTTTCATCCCCAGTTACAAAACATACGTCCAACATTCCTGAATGCGCATGTAAAAGGTTAAGAACAAAGCTGTAGGAAGAAAGAGTGAGAAAGAAAAAATATTGTCTGCATCTATGGCTCCTTCAATGGAAGGGGAAGAGTAAGGTACAGTACCGAGGAAAGCTCAAGACTGTTTTGTGGTGGCAGTGAGGCTTTCCTTCCCAAGCTAACACCCAATCTGCTTCACCATGAGCTTAAGGAAGAAGGTCTTCATGATTAGTTCCAGAATTTGCAACGAGATGCTCAGCTCTCCTCTCGTAGAAGTGCTTTTGTGTGTATGCGTATGCTTTTTAAAGTCTTTGGCAGCCTCCCATCACTACAATAGATTCCCTGCAAACATATGCATCGTATTAGTAAGTTATATTGTCCTTCTTTACCTTCCCTCATCATGTCAGCAGTATCAAGTTCTGGAATTAATTTGATGTCCTCTTTCTCCATTCTAATTGTAATAAACCAGTCCTTCCCAGCTACTCATAATATTTTACTGTAATATTTCTAACTCTTACCATTTGAGGGGGTTTGGTTTTTTTGAAACTCTTGTTTCTAGAGTCCTGTAGGTTTCATTTAAAAATTAATTTGCCCCCAGGATTGCAGAGAAAATTGAAATTGAAAACGTCTAACAGTCCAAATCAAATGAAAAGAACTGC
Organism: Charadrius vociferus; assembly: GCF_000708025.1. Lineage (NCBI taxonomy): Eukaryota > Metazoa > Chordata > Aves > Charadriiformes > Charadriidae > Charadrius > Charadrius vociferus. Next base: position 2,800,265 of record NW_009646631.1, read on the forward strand.
ACAGCTAGTATTTTTCTATCTCATGATTTTCAGACCAATCCAGTGATTTTTGTGATCTGCCTTTCGATTTTTGAATGCATAGGGCTGGTGCATCTGCTTCAGTCCCTGTTGCGCTGGGAGGGCATGCTGTTCACATGCTGAAATTCTGGCACTTCTTAGGGAAGAAACCTTTTCTTGGGAGGTGACTCTGCCATGTATTTCAGGATGCTGCCCGTGTCCCATAAAGAAAGGATCAAATACTGGGCAACAGCAGATCCAGTTGAAGGAAGTGAGATGCTTTCTTTTCCATCAGAAATTAAAGGTTGGTTTTTTGTTTATTAATTTTCTGCTGTGCTTCTCGTGCTCCCTCAAGCGTTCCCTCCCAGCTGAAACCCCACGTGCCAAGGTGTACTACCTTTGCTCTGCAAAAATCTTGCACCGAGCAGACATGAGTTTTCACTTACAGACAAGGATAGCCCTTTTCTTCAGCTTAGATCTTAACCTCACTGGATAAAAAAAACCCTTACTCCTGATTTACATCTTTACAAAGTAGGAACGAATCAGGTTTATGACATCTGATGTTTCTCCTGAGTTCTTTCGACAAGTGAGGTCTTCTTACAATTCTGTCGGCGCAGCCCAGGGTCCGTCTGCGCAAACTGCTCATTCATCTGTCCCGTGGACACCCGCGTACTGCCAAGTCTCAGCTCTAAGCCAGTTCCCAATACACACTCTGTACTGTGCAGCCCAGTACATATGCACAGTTGAAGTAAAATAAGTCTTTTCCTGCATTCTCTGCACGTATTGTGTATCTCTAAGTTTCATACAGCTACGGTAGAAGTTATTCCAAAAATGAAGGTGCTAAAAATATCTAGGCTTCAGAACTGAAATAGCATCCACATAGTGCAGCATTTTTTCCTCCAAGTATATGTCCATCTTATCAGGAAATGTTAATAAGACTCCTGCACATGACCACATTACAAATAAAACAGTACCACACACCCTTTTTATAGTATTATTCTTTTTAACAGCATATACACAGACACCTGGCTAATAATCATTGGAAGACATGGCACAATCCTACCCCAGTTCTCACATTTATACAAAACGCTGAACTAAAAGGAATCTAGAAGACTTTTCCTCTCTTCTTTACTTTCATAAATTAAATACACAACATGCCCCTTCTGGAAAATGCACACCACATTTCCAATGTTTAGTCATAATGAAAACCAGAAGGCCACAGTCTGGCTGCTCTGGAGTGTGTGCGCACGGTGGAGAGAAGGAATAAGGACCATTTCCTCTGTTTGCATGTCTCTTGTGAGGGAGCTGAAGTCTCTGCAAAATGGTGGGGTCAAGAGGCTGCAGGCTCCATGTCCTGAAGGTCCAGCCCTGAGAGCCCTGCAACTGTTCGGGGTCTCGGCTGATGTTTCACCCCTGACGGACATCAGGGGCAGGGGGGAAGAAAAAACAGGGCAAAATCCTGATTTGGAATATGAGCAAAATCTGATTATAAAAGCTTCGGGTTGGAGGGGTGGGAAGTGTCCTTCTCAACTCAGCTGCTTGTTGACACCAGGATCCTCAGGAGCACATTTTGGTCCCAGAGCCTGAGGGGTCTGGTGGTGAGGGGCATGATGGAGATGGTGCCAGTGGAAACCTGGGAAAGCCTTGCCATATCCCACCTGTTCCATGAGGATGAGCAACACAAGGGCACCTGGAGATGCACAGGAGAGCCCCTGGCTCTGCACGCCCTCTGGCAGAGGGGAGCCATGGAGCCCTGTGGGGCCCCCCCACTGCCACCACCACCTCTGCGTCCGTGGGCAGTGGCAGGAAGGGGACCTCCTGTCAGCAGCACAACTCAGCCACCCATGAAATGCTAAGGAAGTGGCAGTTACGGTCCACAGAGAGCTTTTGAAATATTTTTTTTAAAATTGGATAGGAATGTAACATGCTCTTAGCTAAGGTATCTAAGAGTCAGCTGGAGGTGCTGGAGAGACCCAAATCCTTTTCTCCCTCTGTAAATACATATGATTTCTCTCTATGTGTGCACAGCACAGCCACAAACTGTACCAAAATGTACTTTCCAAAGAGTAATCAACTTTGCTGAATTTATATTCACATCCTTTTTGGATCCTCTTTCTGCAAACATCCTGCTAAAAGCATCTCTTCTCAAGACTGCTGATCTTGAAAAAGCGAATGTTGTAGAAAGTCATAAAGAGCCTATGTGGGGTTTGCAATGGCAGATTTGCAGAGACTAGGGGGTAGGCTGGGACAAAACGGTGTCCTGTGTCAGGAGCTGGGTGTCGGGCTGGCGCTGCTAAGCAGGTATCACCAGGAGCCCATACTCAGGTGTCCCTCTTTCAGTGGGGGTCTTCCTATGCAGACGTCCGCCTCCTGCACCTGCAGTGAGCCGAAAACACGGGATGACTGCATGGAAAAGGAAGAGAGTCTGAGCCGAACATAAATAATTAACTCCATTGCCTCTCAGGGAGACTAACAGCCTTTTCAGGGTACCATTAAAGACCGTGACTGGCAAGAGAGGTATTTCACCATGAGGGAAGGATTTGTTACCCCCTCCGCATAACAAGTGGAAAAATATAAAGAGGGGAGAGCACTAAATTACGTATGCAATCTTCTTGAGGAACAGTTTGGAGACATGGAAAGTCAAAGGTAATGTACTGTTGACAAGCAGAGCACAGGAAAAGGAAAACACACTGTCGTGCTAAACACATTACACCGCTCTCCAAGGGCTTGCAGGAGAGAACACTGAATTCTCCAAAGGATGCCAGCATGGAAGGGAGTGGGACTGAAGTTTGTTTTCTAGGAAGCTCACCAAAACCAAACATTAGACTTTATAAAAAAGGGACAATTTAAAAGACCATTGAAATAAAAAATAATTCCAAGAATTGTACATAATGAATCATGAAACAGAACTCAATGGTGTGACTGGTGCATCCAGACCAAAACTCCAGATCACTTTGTTTAAATAATAGCTGCAGTTATTTTGCTAGCATAGAAATAGTTCTTGCAAAATATGTTCTTCACAGTTAATTAGAACAAACCATACATTCACAGTCTGTGGGGAAAATGAGAAGTACATTGCAAGTACAAATAAACACATAGCTTTGGTTTCACACTATGTGCTGCTGAACTATGCCTAGATTTGCATGCACCAGAGGTGGATCCAGGTTCCAGTCATTTTTAATGCTACTTGATGTTAACGGGTGCAGCGGATCTGACGGTGTTCCCATCTATTTGCCCATTCGGAGCAAGCCCAAGGAATCTGTTGTTCAGCCCCACTTTCTGCAGTGGACTGGGAATAAAGATGAGGTTGCCGGCAGGGTGGCTGTTGCAGGGAATCCATTGATGTGATTAAGGCATTATGACGGCAAAAGAGGATAAATCCGTTATCTTCCCAGCTTTTTCTGCCAGGTAACATTTTTTTATGCCAGGTAACATCATCTGTTTGTCTCTTTGTAACTCTCTAGCACTTTTTTCATCATAGATAGACCTGCCTTAATATGAGATCACGCATAACAGCTATATTTAGAAAGATTTGGAAAACATCTATATTTAAAAGGAAATCTTGGGAACGGGAGCTTTAGGGAAATGTTAAATACATAAGATATGGCCAAGCAAAAAGCTGTTATTATATCAAGACAGAGGATTTTGTCATGAAAAATGCTTATGGAGATTTCATACTTATGGCTTCACTACAAAGGGCAGATATGGCACAGTAATGGAGCATGTGAATTTATAGAGCACCAATTATCCAGCACTAGCTTCCTGCCCGGACACCCTTAATGTATAATGGATGTGAGGTACTTTATTCCATTTTTTAAAGTAGAAGTGGTAGCTTTCCTATGAATACATAAATCCAAGACTTTTTGTCTTCCATGATGGAGCGATGGGCTGTGGGGGAAGAGGCAGTTTACAGAGAAATGCCTGCTACTAAACTGTTATCTCACCCTATCCCCTAGCTGAAGACAAAGCTTCTGGACTGTTCACAGCAGGTACTGAGAAAGGGTCAATGTGGTACCATGTAAGATTACATTGCTCACATTGTCTGGCAGCAGATGCCCAGTGCTGTAACTCCATTTTATTTTCAAAACAAGACAGCTAATGTGCAATAAAAAGAGACCAATGCTTCATCTCCAGCATTAGAAAGGCATATTTTTACTGTGTGCTTGATTTCCCTTGCATAATCTTTGTGGGGGCAAAGCACTGAAGATATACTGAAAGGGTGAAAGAGGTAAGGTTAACCATTAGTAGATACTCTGCTGGCCTGTTCTTGTCTTAAAAAACAAACAAACAAACAAACAAAAAAGACAATAAAACCAGTTGGTGCCTTTTCTTCACTGATATTTTATGGTGTTATAACAACCCTGGACTGTAGAAACCATCCTTGGGGCAGGGAAGAGAAAGGACTAGGTAATGTGAACTCGTAGGAACATAAAGCTCTAGAGTATGAAATGGGTCAGAGAGTAGTAAAATTTCACAACATCTTAATTCAATGCAGAATTAGTCCAGTAATAGCTTTCAGCAGTCATACAGGTGTCTTCTTTATGCAACTTTATGCAACTTTTTTTTATCCTACATCTGGGTCGGGGCAATCCCAAGCACAAATACAGGCTCAGTGGGGTATGGCTGGAGAGCAAACCTGAGGAGAAGGACCTGGGCGTGCTGATTGACCAGAAGCTCAGCAGGAGTCAGCAACGTGCAATCGCAGCCCAGAACGCCAACCGTATCCGAGGCTGCATCAAAAGAACTGTGGCCAGCAGGTCAAGGGAGGTGATCCTGCCCCTCTACTCCACTCTCGTGAGACCCCACCTGGAGTACTGCATCCAGCTCTGGAGTCCTCAACATAAGAAGGACATGGACCTGCTGGAGCGTGTCCAGAGGAGGGCTACAAGGATGATCCGAGGGCTGGAGCACCTCTCCTATGAGGAGAGGCTGAGGGAGTTGGGGCTGTTCAGCCTGGAGAAGAGAAGGCTCCGGGGAGATCTTATTGTGGCCTTCCAGTACCTAAAGGGGGCCTATAGGAGAACTGGGGAAGGACTTTTTACTAGGGCATGTAGTGACAGGACGAGGGGGAATGGATATAAACTGGAAGAGGGCAGGTTTAGATTAAACATTAGGAAGAAGTTGAGGTGTCCCTGCCCATGGCAGGGGGGTTGGAACTCGATGATCTTCAAGGTCCTTTCCAACCTAAACCATTCTATGATTCTATGATTCTAACTTCTTGCCCTAGTTCAACACCATTTTCAATAAAAATTGTCCTATTAAAACCAAACTCTATGGGGTTTAAAAATATATCTTAGATTTTGATTCACAGTTTATGGTGAGGAATAAAGTACTCCTTTGAAAGAAGATAGGAAAAAATTGTTTGGCAGCCAACACAGAAAGAGGAGCACTCTTCCTCTCAGAATAATACCACCAAAAGGACTGCAAGAATTACTATGCATATTAATAAAAACAAACAGGCACTGGAAATTTATACCTGGTATTTATTTGTGAGTTCAGTCATAACCCCTTAAAAGCAAGGAAAGAAGAATAAGAAACTTTAAAGTTCCTTTGGTATCGTTTCACTCCTGTACTACATATCCCACCAACCAGGTAGGTGCTGTAATGGAAAATAGGAGTTTGGAAGTTTGAAGACAGTGAAGGAATATCTTCTACCAAGTCATTTATGCAAACAATGGAAGGGCATAGGCTAACTCATGGTGACGATTTTCCAGTACAGGTAAACACCCAAAGAAATAAATTAAAATAACACAGATTAGGAGATGGAGATGGATGTTAGAATCTTTTCCTGTTGTGTTCTTGTTTGGGTTTTTTTTTGCCTGTTCACAGCACTCAGTGCCTGAAATGTGAAATTCCATCTGTGTTTACCAGCCTCAGATTCATATCATCTTGACAACTGATAGCCACCTCAGCAGATTCAGGAAAAAAAAAAAAAAGGGTAGAAAAAAATGAGCTGATTTTAAACAGTGAAAGTAAAAAATAATTTCATTCAGACAGACAGTGTCCTAGGAAATTTTTACTAAGTTTTTCTCTCTTCTGTAGGCAAGCAAACATGGCTGTACAGACTTTGAAATCTCTTTTAAACAATAATGGGGAAACATTAGTCATTACATACACGACAATATAATTATATAAATGGTATTGAATTCCTGGTGAAAGGTTATCTTTGCAATTACCAGCATTAACACTTAAATAAAATCGAAGTTTTGTAATTGACTTCAAAGAAATCGGGATTTCATCCTCAATTATATTTTTCAAGTGAAATTATAGGGGAAAACTTTCTGAAGCTAACAACAAAAGACTGCAGTTGATGTCAGTCGATTTAGGAGTAGGTGGTAAATTAACAACGTATAAAGGAGTTACCGAAAATATACAAGAATACTTCCCAAACTTTCTAGAATGCCTTTCTCAAATTCCGTACAATATAGTGGCTATTCAGACACGTATCAGTAAGTGTGGGTGAAAAGAAAGGAGTGTTTAAAAGTTTGAGGCTACTGCTGTTGGAGTCAAAGAGGGTTTGTCTCTCATTTTTATTGGAAGCAGTCCTAGCCCTTTCCAGAGCAGCAAAGCAGAGCAGATCCTGAAATGAATTAGCAATACAGTATTGCTGAAGCAGGGTTTTTAAATGAAAATTATTCTTGTGTACCTGGTGTCTGCTAGACACAGCCCTTGCTTCTTTTTTATGTAGTTTATCACAGAATCTCCTTGTTTCTGAAATGATTGCTGATAAATAATATGAAGCTAAATTTCATTAATCACTCAACTGATAGTTTTAATCAGTCCAAGAAAGGTTGGAAAAGCACATTCATGGATGGAGGATGTTGTACCAGGTTTGTTATCTTTTCTTTTCTTGCTCTTATTATGCAAATTTGTCCTTTTCAAAGAGGTAATGAAGAGCCACATGTATTTATTCCAAATAGGATCCAAACTCAGCCACCAGCCTGTAGTCCTTTCTCAAACTGGATGTCCCTGACTTCCCTGGGAGTCCCTCGGGCAAGGCCGTGCGCCGGGGATGGTGTCCGTATCAATCACAGCCAATTCTTCCTCATATGGCAATGCTGGTGTGGTGCAACTGATAAATAACAGGTGGCTAGTGCAAAGGAATGCAGGCACATAACAAAGGCTGTGTAGGGTTAAAACACTGGTATTTTGCCTGCAGCTGTCCACAATAAATATGCATAAGTTCATTTTTTGCTTAGTTATGGATTCATCCACCTGTTTTCCTGAGAGTGCCAGACATTTTGTACTCTGATTATTACCAGATCCTATCCAAAGTCCATTTATGTTAACACAAAAAAAGTTGTCACTGATCTCAGGGAACTGGGATCAAGTCATACCGAGCATATTAATATTGCAGGTTCTCAGTTCTGACCTTACAAGAGCAGGGCCAAGATTAAAAAAACATTCATTCTTTGTGCAAGGCACTTACAGATTCTGTGCTGTTCTTATTTCCAGGTAGGTTTTAAAAACAAACCTGTGCTCTTGTTAAATCATCCCGATAGATATCTCTGCAGAACCACAAAGTCAATGGAGGATTCAGAGCTGCAGCCTCAGTCAGCAGAGACTGATGTTGCTCTGCTGGTGGCTCCCACCTCACTTCAGGCTTCAGCCCTCCCCAGGTCACACTATCTCCAGAGATGCTTCATCTGCAGCACAACATTGCCCACAATGCAGATGAAGCGTTGCTGCCTCAGTAATGAGCACTCCTCCTTCAGGCCACCACTTTGACATTTCTTCTGATCCTTGTTGCTTTCTACCTGCTCTTCTCTTCGACTTTCGTCTTACCAGTTTACGTCTGGTGATTTTATCTCTAATGCCCTTGTACCAAGTAAGGCCACAGGCTAACCTACAGGCATAGTTAATCAGTAAATCCACAGGCAGAATAACAGCCCTCAGTAATATAAACTTATCGGGAGAATACCTATAACCTCTCCAGAAAACTTCACATACAGGGGCCAAGATTTGCAAAAGAAAAAAGGAATACCTCTAGGTAAGTTCCCATGGCCATCATTCAACAACTCCGTAGATAACCAGATGTACAAAGTATCAAGCGTTACCAGTTTCCAGTGAGTTTCGGGATCCGTTTTATAAATCTGGACCTGCATCGCATAATATATCACTTAATAATAAATTTATCGATGCGAGCCATCATATCATGCAACTTGGCCTTCTCTGTGCTTCATTTTCCCTCTTAGTGAAAGAATCAGTGAAGCAATTTCTTGAACTTGACGCTGTGTGGCTACTCAGAATCTCATTAAATCTCATGCCTTATTTTATAACAAAACCTCTAGTTAATCAACATCAGACGTATCTCTTTTTGTTACTGTCTGGTATTTACATTGAAGATGTTGGCTAGTCCTGAAGCTGAGGCAGTAGAAATGTGGTTTGTATTTAAAAAATGAACCCATGTTCACTGACACCTCTCTGCATAATTATTTTCTGGCGTGACTCCCTTGGGATGGAGATCCTTGTCAGCCAGGCTTCGGGAGGTTCATGGATATGATTAGGTGACGGTGTCCCAAGTGGATAGCGCACACAAACCAACATGAAATCAGTCTTCCAGTCTTGGCAAGTAAATGGAAGACGAGCTGGCCTAGACTTTTTTCTTTAATGTGTCTTTACTTGTTTAATTTTTTTCATTCCTACTTTATATTTACATTAGCACACTAAGCTAAAATTTTACAGGTAGTCTTCCTCTCTGTAATACTGTAATTTGCAGTAGCTATTTGTGTAGACCTACTTATGTAGCAGTCAATGGTTTGGAGCTGGCAAAAAAAAAAAAAAAAAATCAGGAAGATTATTTCCCAAAATCTGTTTGCTTTTTAAAGGCTGGAACAGAAAGTTTGAAATATCTTCACTTAATATCACATTGGTGAATCAATTTGCTTGCTGCTGACTACTTTTCACGCAGTACTCTCCTGGCTATTTGAGTAAGAGGAGCACCAGGGCCCCTCTGATCCCACAGGAGGTGGGAATCCCTCCGTTGGAACTGGAGGTGGAGCAGCAGAGCTGCTTGCTCAGGGTCCCCCAGGAGAGCCTGAGGAGAACTTAGCTCTTCATGGTCCAGGTTAGTGCCTACCAAACTGACCCATGCCCTCTCTTGCTAAGTGCTGTGCAAACAAACCTAAGATCAGATCTATTTCCTTGACAGATGTTATTTTTTTGAAAATATTAGGGCTGCACCACCCTGACAATAGTAATTGCGCTACGATTATTTCAGCACAGAAATACTGTAAGGCATTTTCTGCTTCTGAAAATTGTTGCAGCTCTGTGGATGTCTAATGATTTACTCACCATTTTTTTGAGACAGACATCAACATTTTATAAAAGACTATAAAGCCTAATTACAAATTTTTATTGCAACATATTGCATTAAAATACAATGTATATCATAGAATATACATTGCATTAAAACACAATAATCAGTGCATTATTATATATGTACCATATCATTATTCTTGCCATACACTATTAATATTGTAAAGTTGATGATGAAATTGTAAGTCTTTTCTGAAGTCCTGAGAAGATGAAATCTGCTTAGAAGAGAATTTCAAGTATCGGTTAAAAGTGATTTCTGTAACCCCTGGTGTGAATAAAGTTCAAAAACCTAAGCTGAATGCAAACTGACCAGACCAAAAGAGAAGAAAAATACGTGCATTTGTTAAAGCCTTCCGTAAGCTGATTTCATTCTGCGAGTAGAAGCCTCGTAAAAGTTGATTAGACACTGGATTAAAAATAGTAAAAATTGCTAGCAAGCAAAAACTGAAATAATTCTTTGCACAAGTATCCAGGCTGATGGTGAACCTGGGGCCTCAATGCTTTCCAGCCTCCTCTGGTAGGGCTGAGAAATTTTAAGAGTCACATTTTCCTTTTAAACTAATATTCAAAAGAAAAAAAAAAAAAAAGGACTTCCAGAAGATAATCTCCTGGGAGTTGAATAATGCTTTTCACTGGACTTTGCTGCAGCAAGTCAGTTTGCTGGGAATTAAAGAGGTAATTAGCAAAAAAAAACAGGGAGAGATGCCTAATGGGGTGAACCTGTACAGATCCAATACAATCCACAAAGACTGCCAAGACAAGATGAAGACAGAGTTGAGACTTTGCTTCGTATTTTCTTTTGATATACAGATACACCCGCAGAAGATTAAAGCTACATTTTAATAAAACCATGCAGTTATAATACCTGATGCAAAATAGCACTCGGCTTCAGGGCCCTAGCCCACATCATAAACCTGATGTATGAGAAGTTAATCATTTATTTGGCTCTGTGTTCAAGACAAAGCCTTATTTCTCAGAAGCATCAGCGTATGCTGTAAAGGGACTTCAAGTTTATGGGAAAAACATGCATGCTGATTTTACCATAAGTCATCTGCTTCAGGAAAAAAAGTTCTGCGAAGAAATATCCTCTGAACTTAATGAAAATATAAAGTGCTTATTCCTAGTAAGCCTGAACTTTTTCTGGTGAGATAATCCCATGCAATAAATTTGGCAAGAATCCCCCCTTAAAAAATTAACTGGTCTTACTAAGCATCACTAATAATGTATTTTAAATCTAGGGCATATATGTAAAGAGACATTAACTTAGCAAAAGAATTCCGAATTTTCCAGCAGACAAGCATACGGAATCATTTCAGTATAAGTGAACATCAATAACAATACTTCGTGGACACTAAGTGAGACCCTATCCTTGGTTTTCATAATACATCATGGGTAACAAACCTAAGAACCTACAATAGAATAAACTACATACTTATGCTAGAAAAACTAGTTCTGTTTTATCTAGTTAATGGTAATAACATTGCCGCAAGTACAGATGCTGGTATTTTAAATATTAATAATAAAAAAGTATATTTGGAACACATAATTTAAATGTTCTTTTACTAGTGACTTCAGAGAGCTTTAAATAAATTTAATCAATTGTGGTAAATCTAGTTTAACAGTGAAAATCTAGATGGTCTGCTTTAATACTGTGTTTGATATTTCTGTGTGCCCTGAGACATCATGAAAAGATTTTGATACTCAGAATCTGAAGAAGTAAATAACTAAGGACGCTTCTGCTAGCAGATCAATCCAGTATTCACTGGTGTTGATTCTTCATCATTTTGCATCTGGTCTAGTCATTTAGAGATGTGCACAGTCAGTGCAAAACGTTACAAAATTAGAATCACATTGTTCCAAATCCCTTTATGAAGGTGCACAAAATGCAAGGCAGGAAACTGGAAAGTCACTCCCAGTGTCTTGTGGGCTGAATTCTAGTTTTATTCAAGTGAATTCTTCAGATCTGTTCCTTTTTACTCTTAATTCACAGTCAAAGATAAGATTTACGGACCTGAACTCATGAGCGCTCTCACGTACACTGCGGTTTCTTTGAAGAAAAGGTAACCAGCAGTAAACGGGGCAGACCCTCAATCAGTCCCCGTAGGGTTTTTTTAGACATTTGCTAGAATGCATACAGCAAGAGTCTGCTCTGTGCATTTTGCTGGACAGAATATGCAGAAAAATATTTTCAAACTAAATGCAGCTGGTTCTAATCCTCTGATAATTCAGTCTACATGCATCCCTAGCTTTAACGTGAACCAAACCATCTGTAAAATGTTAGTTACATTAGAAGACACAAATCTAGCTTTTGACCAGACCTGAGCCAATCAATATGACTTTCTTTCTTTCTTTGATCTTTGTATTTTCTGGAATAATGGCAAGAAACCAAACAAAAGTCACTGCAAAATCAATCCAAGCCATAACGCAGTCTTAAAACTACTAGGCACTCTTTTTGATGAGGGGCTTCATTGCTGAAAGAGTTTCTCTACTCACCACATGCATTCCAGTGGTGATTCAAATTCTTCTGTTGAAATGAACTTAGAGGATAAACTGTACTTGCAACCATATAAGAAGCAGGAGGAATACTGAAAAGGAAATATGACTTTTCTCCTAAAAGGCATATATGGCCCTCCTTGCTTTTTTTCAGATGAAATCCAGACCAAATTTGTTTAAGTATCCAGTATAGACAATACAGGAACTCAACACAAGAAGAATGTTGAGAAAAAATAAAATGCAGCCAATTCCAAGTACACCAAGAGCATTTTATTCATATTGTATGTTCATATTACATTCAAACTGTGCTCATTCCATTCTCTCACAATCCAGCATAATGTGGTTTCAGTAACATTTACAGATAACAGTTTGTATTGTTTAAACAAGTTGCTTTATTAAAAGGAAATAAGTCCTGATGACAAATGGCAGTTTTTAGCGAAAGTCCCTTTGTGCGTCATGTGAGATGCATATTCTTGAGTCAGTATTTTCACTATCCTACATTTATTTAAGTGAGAGCTAGTTGAGCAGGAATGGGCATAAAGCACTGCTGCTGGAGCAGGGTAGTGCTTTGATTTTGCTTGGTCCAATTGTCCATGCAATGGACAGACGAGCAGAGTGAGAAACTGGCATCTGCCCACCAACTCCTCTCTGGACCTTGGGGAAAGACAGTAGCCCTTCACATGCCCTCGAGTCATTGCTTTGGCTACATACACAGATGATTTCAATGTAGCTCTTCACTTTGCTGCCTGAAGCACACAGCATGTTTTCAGCAGTATTCCTCCTATGAACCTCCACCCATAAGGCACAGAAAACAAGAAAAAGATGACTAACTCGACTGCCGGTCTGCTGAAGAAAGCTGCTCCATTCCTCCCCATATCAGGCATAATTAGTAAGTTCTCCTCCATGGTTTTCTTTCCGGTTGCTGCAGTCTTGTATTTTTCTTGCCATTTTATTCATGTTTATTAACTTTCATCTACATTTTTTGTAATCCTCAAGATCAGTCACTCTTTTCTACTGACATGGGACCAGCTAGAAAAATTTAAAAGCCCTTCCAAACACCTGTGATTACAACCAAACTTTTACTGTTTCATTTACCTGAAACCTTTATAGTCTAAGTAGTGATACTTTCATTCGGAATACTAGCTAAGGTCTACTAGTGCCTGATGGTGCTTTTTGCCTCTTCCTCAGCTGTTATCTTTAGGGTCTCCTCATAAACCAGAGGACTGGCTGCTCATCCCCTTCTTCCATGTTGGTAAGAGATTTGTGCAGCCTCCATCCTGTTGCCCATTTTACTGGTGTGGTGTGCCACGGCAGAATGGGTGGAAATGGTCTTATCTAGGTATACAGCCAGTACAGGTAACCCGTCTGGTACTCCCAGCTCTGAAGGATGCTGGAAGGCTGACATAAGCAGGGAGGGACGTGACATGAAAACATTCAGTGCAGATTTCTTGGGCTTCAGGGCATTACCTTTAGCACAAAATATAGCAGCAATCATATGGAAGTAAGAAAAATAAGAGAAACAGATCAATTCCCCCTTTCCAATGTTGCCACCTGTCCTCTCCCAGCAAGATTCTGGTTTGACAGCCTTTGTAGAAAGAACACTTAAATCAGATTTTGATCTCCATAAATTGTAACAGCTGGAACAGCAAAATATAAAACAGCTCACAATGGCTTTCCATATGAAGAAATGCTGGAGACATCTCCAAATCCTTTGATTTGGCAGAGAAAAATAGTATGTATAGCCAATATAGTCTGTCTGGTGTATCTTTTATTCAGAAAGAAAATGTCGTTCATTATCATGCATACTTCAACCAAAGAATGCAGAGATACAGAAAGAGGAGGAAACCTTTAAAAGGCTTACATAGGAATGGGAAGAGCACTGTAACTTTGAAGTAACCAGGCGACCATAAGAAATTTTCTTGTTTAAGTCTGAAACAAAGAACCTTCAGAAAATTACTACGAGTTGTGAACTAGGACTGAACCTGGCAGGGCTGCTTGAGCCAAGAAACCTCTTATATTCCACAGTAGAAAAGAACATGGTGAAAGAATCAGCAGAGTGAAGAGAAAAAACATTTAGAAACATACGGCTCTGAAGAGGACTGGGTTCCCTGATCCGAAATGTGGTAAAGGAATCTACAGAGCATGAGACATCTGCACAGCCAGCATATAATGTGCAGGAAGAGTAAGAAAAAGGTTCACGTAAGAATGCCTGTGAAAACAATGGAATCAGGGAACTTGCAAAAAAAAAAAACCCAACAAAACAAAGAAAAACACACTATTCATAATGTCACAGGAATGGTTAACTTGAGACTTTTTAGCTAAATTTGACTCTGTACTGTCCCAACGGACTTGCTTTCCTCAGCTATGAAGCCCTAAAAGAAACTTGCCTTTCTCACAGTTCAAGCTTTATTTCCTTAAAACACATTATACTTCTGCAAAGACAGAGCTGCAGAACATAATGTCGATGCCCTGAACTACCAGTGGAAATCTCACCTCCTGACTGCTCTTTAAAGGAAGAATTCATGAGCACCTGGATACGAAATGAAACTTCAAAGTCTTTAACGCCTGTCTCACAACTTCAGCAATATTAGGTTCTGAATGACATTTTTTCTTTCTCTTTTAAACAGCATTGCCTTTGCCTGACACATGAAGGATTTTGTCTGATAAGCATGTTTTAGAAGAAGAAATGATCCTATTCACTGATATTACATTTAAAACAAAATAAAAAGACCAAGTTGCTCTAGGCACTCACCTTTGCCTTCGGCACGATTCCCCAAGCACTGTAAACCACATAAAAGGACAAAGGACACTTCAGTGCCAGGACAGAGCCAAGAAATACCTTTACAGTATAAAGGGCAGAGATATTGAGATCACATGCCTAAAAGAAAAGGGAATTTTCAACTTTCTTGTATTTTCATGATCAACTAGAAGAGACGTTAGCCAAGAAATGATTCAAAGCCGACCCGCCAAAGGGAAGGCGGCAAACCCCAGGTTTGGTTGCACACTGTCTCTCTTGCTGCCATCTGCTGTTTTCGTGTGGAAGCATGGAAAATTTCGAATCCCACACCACGATGTTTCCCTCTACCTACTGCATTAACCCTACCTACACTTTGGCAGAATTTCATGGACCACGTGGGGAGGTATCATTCGCGCCGATTCGTTCACTCTGTGGTTCCAGAAAAGAGAGAGCACAGCTGGCTCATCTGCAGAGTGACTGACAGTAGCTGCTGTTACTGAAGGTGCTGGACCCAGATTGGCTTTGCTCGTAAGCACCGGCAAATAAACCGGCCTGAGGAAAGGCTAACGCTAGCTAACTGGCTAACACCTGAAATGCTCCGCAGAAGCTGCTCTGTTAGTCCTTCGGGAGCAGAAGGGCACCGGGGATGCACCATCGGGCGCTGCTCAGAACGGGGGAGCTGCAAAAGTTGTTGTGCCTATTACTGTGGTCGGACAAGAAACTCTTCACGGATGCTGCATGAAAATTGTTCCCGTGTTTAATAAGAAGAGTATGCCGGAAAGCTTTTGGAAGCCACTTTTTATGTGTCTTTGTTTGGAAAGTGCCTGGTAAATTTTGGTGATTATTTTTAAAAGGAAAACCTGAAGTAGTTCATAATGCTATTGTTGAATGACTTGCTTTCTCCAAGATATGGGCCATACTGTGACAGAGGTGGCTCAGTTCTGTGACGTTTTTCTCTTGCCACAAGGGGCAATCAGTATTGTGTAAAATCTGACCACATTTTTTTCAATTTTTAAATGCAAACATATAAACAAAATTAAAGGGAAAGCTTTCACTTTCCCAATTCTATATTTAGGAACTATAATTTACTAATTTGACCTGAAAAATGTTCCTTTACTTTTGCTGCCCATTTCAGTTTTTTTTTTTTTTGACATGAATTCCCATTTGGGACAAAGTGGAAGGTTGGTCACTTATGCTGAAAAGCAAAGAAAGCAGATTAATAGGGGAAATAATGTATTCATTCTGGTGTATTATATAGATTCTATGAGTAAATTTTAATTGGACGACTTGCATAAATGGAATGTAAATGTGTCTACAGCACAGCATGGGTCTGGTGCTTTAAAAGCCAAAGTTCAACTCCTGATGTCATTAATCAGGAACTATAATTTGTAAATGTAGGGTAGGTAATGGAAATTAAAACAAATGTGCTTTATTAACTAATCCTTCAGGCACAGGTAAATCTATTTCAAAATGAGTTCATTCACCCCAGTTACACACTGCATGCTTAAGACAGCCTTATTATGAATAAGTTAATAATCTACTGCCTTTGACTACAGAAAATCTAACTCCCCTGGCTACGTGTTAGGGACCCACGTCCAGGAATCATGGTGCGAGACAGGTTTGAAGCTTCATCTTCGAGTCTTTACAGATGTGGTCCAAAGAAAGATCAACTGTCGCCCCCATCACACTATCTGCCTAAATGAATTTGGAGGCCCTCTGAAAGCAGCAGATACTAAGCTAAGACATATGTTTTGACGATCATTAAGAAACCAAGATTAGAATTTTTATTTTCTTGATTGATAGTGATGCTCCTGATATTATTCATTCAGCAAAGATGCAATCAGATATCTCATTAGACTTTGCGAGCGATACGCCATTTCTGTACAACCCATCCTGCAAATGCAGTAATGGTGTAAATGTGTCCAAGAAGCTGACAGAAGCCTTCTTCCTAGATCTAAATTTTCTCAAGTAGTAAAAAAAATGTCTGTTACTGCAGACATGGAAGAGATCAATGCCTAAAAGCTCAGTTGTGCACTGCTGGTATACAGAGAGCAGGTTTGCCCTTAATCCAAGTTATCTATATATAGATATTATTGAAGGATTAATGGTTTTTAATCGGAATAGAGTTTCTTTCCACTTTATTTCAGTTTAGCCTATGCTGGCCTGGTTTTGTTCTTCATCCTCCAGCCGATGATCTTACATTAACATCCTTGTTGGTGTTCTCAGTCTGTAAAACGGAGGATGATCCCTGCGCTCACTGACTTTGGGTGCTAACATTACCTTTCTAAAAGAAAACATTGCGCACCTGCCCTGCTAGCTAATAACCAGGCAATAGGATGGATGTCGCAGCTGAAAAATGTAGAAATGGAAATGGGAAAGAATCCCAAACTCCCAGAGGGGAAAAGGCCAAACGTAAAAGAGAAATTTATTGCTGAGTATGGCATAGCTGAAAGATAATAAAAGATTCCTTAAACTGGGCATAACAACAGCACAAAAGGAAAACAAACCCTCCTAAACCGTGTCTGTTCATTTTTATTATGGGGTCGGCTGCAGACTGCCAGCCTGTTTTAAAATCAACACTTCACAGCAAGAAACTATACAGTAATGTATCACTTCTCTGCAGGCACTTCCTTCCACTGACAAATGGTTCAAGCGAAGTAATAGCTTAAACAGAATCGCACAGACGGGTGGACGGCGTTGATGAAGAAGGATCTATACGAGTGTATTTATTTACAGATACATACACGTGCACACAGGCTATTGTGCGGACCAGCTTCTTATTGCGGGTAATGATCTGTGTAAAATGCAAAGCTACGGGATGTGTTTTAACAGTCAGGGGAAAAAAATATAAATACCACATGTAATGCTAATTTATTCTGTCCCCAAGGGGGTTCCCCATAAGCTCGTCAGTCTAAAAATCAGCTCCTCTTCCAGCAGTTTGAACACTTACTAGTTAGCACCCCTAGTTTACATTGCTAGTCTGTTAGCTTTACCTTTTCCTAATTTTTCTAAGGAGGGAGAACAGAAAAGGGATCGCTCCAAAACTCACAGTTCTCCCGAGTACAAGCTGAAGCGCATTTTTTCCTGAGGCAGAGAATAAACTGCACCCTAATGTAAATGGCTGATACAAAGCCAATGCACCGATTTATGCTTCAGCTAAATCCTTAACTTAGCACTTATGTAAGACATTAGACTTTTATAGGGTTTGGACCAAGGTATGAATTTCACGAGGAGCTCACTAATTTGAGAAAACAACTGAGTGTGCTCTTTGGTATGACAAACCAGACCACTTATCCATTAGGGAGAGATGAAGGAAGATAAGATTCTATTTTCCAGCTTTGTGAAATGTTTTTCAGATTTCCTCATTTAATATAAGCTCGATATCAACACAGTTTCAGAATAAGATTTTTAACCTGCTCTCTAGTTAAAATGCTAAGCCTTTCCCCTCATGAGAAAAAAAAAAAATGCACACACAGAGTTTCAACTATCTCTGCTCGAATTCTGCCAATTTTCAAACGCTTAGGAATCGCACTGAATCATTCCCCACCAGGGCTGGGGAACGAATTAGCACTAAAGCTCTGCTATTTTTCTCTTACTTGGTAGTCACATTTCTAGGCGACTGCCATTTTCTAAATACATTAATGCAATGATGTGAAATTTAGCTTAAGCTAACAAGGTTTGGTAGGTCCTACACTTGAAGCAGAATGTGCATTTAATTAGGACCCCAGGAAATTATGCAGTTCTTGCCAAAGTTTCATTAATGGCTTGGAATTGCAATTTTGGGATAATCAATAAAAAAGCAGCAAACTGTAAGCTTGACTTTTCAGGAAGTGGGTGCTCAGCACTTCCTCAAAATAAAACCATCTCTATTGAGTCTCCGTTATGGATGCCCTCACAAACCATTAGTATCTTTTAAAAATATACTTTTTTTTTTTTCCCCTGATTGCCAGTAGATCATATTTATTGTATTGAATTAAGACATTTCTGAACGTTTGGGAATGACTTTGCAAACTGTGATCAAAATCTATTTGCAATAAACTGGAAAACTAAACATGCAGAAGTCAATTAAAGATCAACCATATACAGCTGCAAACGTCAACCCTGAGTCTTTATGAGGTTTTTTCATGCTAATCAACAATGAAATAGCAGCAGTACAGAAATAAGACTGTGACCCATCCTACTACAAAAAAGCCCATCTAACCAGAGTTTAGCCACTTGAAACATCTGGCAAACTTTGATATTTTTGCTTTGGAAGACAATTTCTGTTCCTACTCTATATGACAACGGAGGAAGACCAGGAGACACTTAGATATGCCTTAACCTCAGACCTCTAGGAATAATTTATATAGATATATAATTTATAATCATATATAATTTAAAAAAACTGAGAGAAACAGTACACAGCAACATCAAGAATACTGGCTTCTAACATGTATTATACAGACACAGCTAGGCAGCTTTATCAAAATCAATGATAGACACAACAGTTAACAAATTCAGCCCCATTTTGAAAACCCTATGTCATATTTTAGTTAAACACATAATCAAAAGCATTAATCGAAGCTCTCTAGTTCTCCTCAAGTCCCTGGCAAGACTCCTAGCACCTTCCAGCCTATTCAGTGTTACAGGTGCTGATTCATGCCCTTGGGTAATTTAGAGGGACTGAACCTTAGGCTGCTTCGGTGCAGAGGCAAAATCCCAGCCCAGAAAGAAAAGCTTCAGAGACTCTGTGTCGGAGGTAAGAGGAGTACCCTCTATAAATCAGGAAGGAGTAATTTGATCTACCTCTAGATAATTTTTTTTCCCCCCTTACATCAGTGACCCCTGGGAACTTCCTATACCTCCAGCCTCACTTGGGAGAATTAACAATATCCCACACCTTATGGCAAACCAATAAACTTGCTCCTCTTCAAAACAAGGCACCACAAAGAACCCCACATATCTGCAAAGGGACAACATCTCAAACGAGCACAATCACAGCACGGGGAGTGATCCTACACTGATTACACCGCCAGCTGTGGGGCACAGCTGGTTACAAACAGCAGCACCTCTTCCTCCACCACCCCCTTTCCCAGGTCTGCAGGTGGGAGCAGGGGAAATGTAGGACCAGATGTGTGGGGCTGGAGGTCCCTGGCTGTACCTTGCCATGCATCCAGGCTCTCGCCACTCACCCTGAAAAGGTGCACCAGAAAAACTGCAGGAGGGAGAAGATTTCTTTCAGATGTTTCCACTTTGGTCCAGGAAACAAGACACCATTGTAAGTAACAGGAGATGAGTACTTTCCGAGGGGTGAGATGAAGTGGCTCATAGGTTCAGGCTCTCAACTTCACGTACAAGAATCTCAGCAATTTCACTTTCAGTTGCTAATCATTTTTATGTTTCCTTAGTGGAAAAATGCTTAAATATAATTTACATTCAAGCCACCAAAACAGTTGTAAACAATTCCCAGGCTGAAGGTTGCCAAACTATGTAAATACAATACTATGTAAAAGGAACCAACCCAACAAACAAAGGTATTCTTACATGAAGTACTGCTCAAAAACCTGCAGTCTGAGGAAAATGTGCCAGAGAAATGAAACAATGGGGGAAAAATAGCCTATTTCCTTCAAGGGCTGGGTAAAAATCTCTGGAATGTGTGTAGCCTCCACTGTTGTGTATTTCAGGGCGACCTCTTTCTGTGGTTCATATTTTCCACAACTTCTTTCTAGTAAGATGGAGACTCCATGTGTATGTCCAGGTCCTCAGCTGGGGTATGTCAGCCTTGTTTGGCAAAGTCTGTGAGGCCAAACTGATTTACAGCAGCTGCGGCACCAGCTCATTACTCACCAGCTACTCTGAGCAGCGTGGTGTGGGCTTTGCCCTACCCTGGTATACTGGTCCAGTCATGGACCACCAGTGGGACTTGCAAAGTCCTCTGTGCTGAAGGGGCAGGGAAAGCTCCAGTCAAGAACTTGCCTTTCCTTAACTGTGAATCTGTCAAACTGATGTAAATTCCTGCCCTGTGGCATCGCAGTTGTCTTTCAGTATTTACCATCTACTCATGCATTAAAGGACTGGATGTTTAGCTGATTGTAAAGTTGAGGTGAGATATTCTGTATTTACTCCAACCCTTAATAATGTAATCTTTCCTCAGCATCAAAACATAAACTAAAGAGATACAATCATTGAGCTTGTTAAAACTTTCTAACAAATCTTTGGTTCATGTCTTTGAATCATTGTTGACCAAGAAACAGAAGTTAAACCCCTTAAAGCACTAATTTAAGCACTATGTACTATACCAGAGGTAAGAAATCACCTTGTCTTTAGGGTTTGCACCTGGAACAGTCATACTGTTTATCAGTCTACAGGCTACGTTAAGTAATTTGCCAGTACCTGTCTGAAACCTACATAAACAAAAGTCTTTTTTGTAAGTTATTCTGCTCAACGGCCAAGTAAAATTGTTGAAGATGATAAACACACACCTGTACACATATTTACTGCAGATTTTTCTGGCTAAAACTCTGCTTGTGTATTGATTATACCACAATTATGTCTGTTGTCTACCCCATAAACAGAACCAATAAATAAATTCACACTCCAATCAAAACCCCACCTAAATTTAGGTAGCGTTTAGAACTTGGCTTAGACTGAAGAAGTTAACATAAGAATTTAAAAGCTGGAGTTTGCCATATTTTCTTAAGTTCTGCATAGTGTTTGCTCTTCAGAAATTCCCTATTAACAATTCACACAGAGGTAAACTTCCTTGCTTTTTAAATTCTTTAGGGTTTTTTTTTGGTCCCTTATCTCTGCAGTGATACAGCTTTATTTTTAAAATGTTGGAAAAAACGTTTGGGGTTTCAGCAGTACTTGAGCACCATACTCATCTTGGGTTTAAGATAAGATTACGAAGAACTAGCTTTCTTTGCAGCTCTTAAACTTTTAATGTACTTTTGTGCGAGCTCTACAGGACCCAGATAATCAAGGGTATTCATTCATGCTCCTAACCAATTTCAGTCAGAATTAAACATGTAGATAAAGATCCACCCTGTTGTCTTCACCTCTGCGCCTCAGTTTCCAGTCTATAAAATAGAGGCAACACTTCTTCAGTTGGAAATCTCAGGGTGTTTGCAACAATGCACTCCTTGGTGTGCCTGAAGGATGGTCCTGCTGAGAGCTTGAGAAGGCAGCTGGGCACGCTTTTGGTTTGGGTTGGGTTTTTTTTTTTGTTTTTTAACAAACAGCATACTGAAGGACACTGTGTCCCACCTTAAGACTTTACATAAGGCTCTGTCTCAGAGGAAAAGGGGCCTTTATTGAAGACAACTGTCCACAGGCTCTGAATTCCCTGGATGCTTTTCTTCTCTACAGGGGATTTCTGTACTCCCAATGCTTTAAGGTGTTGAAAACCTAGCCTGAGGCAGGTAATAAATGGGGGGTGGGGAGATGGGACTGGACTGCCTTGTTCTTCTTGCTTTTGTTTGTAAAACAAAGCATTTTTGAGGGACTTTTTTTGCTGGAGCAACTGTAGTGCTCTTTTGCCATGGCTAAAAAGACCATGGAAGTAGGTTACACAGAGCAACAATGCACTCCTTGGTGTGCCTGAAGGATGGTCCTGCTGAGAGCTTGAGAAGGCAGCTGGGCACGCTTTTGGTTTGGGTTGGGTTTTTTTTTTTGTTTTTTAACAAACAGCATACTGAAGGACACTGTGTCCCACCTTAAGACTTTACATAAGGCTCTGTCTCAGAGGAAAAGGGGCCTTTATTGAAGACAACTGTCCACAGGCTCTGAATTCCCTGGATGCTTTTCTTCTCTACAGGGGATTTCTGTACTCCCAATGCTTTAAGGTGTTGAAAACCTAGCCTGAGGCAGGTAATAAATGGGGGGTGGGGAGATGGGACTGGACTCGTAGTGCCTTGTTCTTCTTGCTTTTGTTTGTAAAACAAAGCATTTTTGAGGGACTTTTTTTGCTGGAGCAACTGTAGTGCTCTTTTGCCATGGCTAAAAAGACCATGGAAGTAGGTTACACAGAGCCATTCTACAGCCACAGACCCCATGAGCAGGTGGGAAGTCTAATACCTGCTAGTAATTAAGACCTGAAAGAATAAGAACCAAGGAACTTAGTGGCTAATTGATGTCCCCTTTATAACTGATCGACCGAAAGGCATCTCTTCTGACTAGAGGATGTATGAAGATGGATTATTTATGCAGTTTGCAGGCAGCCACACTCAAATTCATTGTTGTGGCAGCTGTTTAGTAAAATGTGCCAGAAAATCTGGTGGAGATGAGGTTTTGATGAAAAATTTCAAGGCGTTTCCCTCTAATATGAGCAAGCACAAACCTCTCGGCTTTATTTTATACTGCAGATCAGCAAGGTAATGATGCATTTGCTTAAGTGGAGGGAAGGTGGTGGGGAAACACACGGTGCTACCATCGGGTCTGCGCCGCTCCTCCAGCACCATGTTTTCTCCCCAGTTCAACAACATCCACAGACTGTCATTAGAGGACGAGGCTGCAAGTGCCAGGGACAGGCTCACGCAGCAAATACCCATTTCTTTCTCTGTACGACCGCAGCACTACCCCTTGAGCGCATTAAAGGAAAACACTTGCAGCAAAACAGGATGTTGCAATGGGTACGTCGCTTTTCCTGACCGAGGAGAAAGCAATCCATCACACGGCTCGATGATGTTGCTTAACATACGGAACGCTCTTGGCCAAGAGATTTGGTGGTATGGCACGCAGAGCATGGCCGACTTGAATTTCTGGTTCTACTTTCTATTTTCCCTCATCATCACGCACATGGCGGGAAGTTCCAGGAGACAGCCGGGAGTGTGGCTGGCTGGAAGCGGAGGCAGCTGGGAGCGTACAGGATCGCCTGTACACAGCTTATAGCTATAGGGATGAAACGTAGGGTTAAAGAAGTGACAGCTTCTCTGGCTTCATATCCAGTGAGGAGAAACTTCCCTAAACTAGCCTGAACGAACGTTTTTAGATTAATCTACGGAAATCTCTGTTTGGGTTGCTGGCATCGTTACATCAAGTCGCCCAATTAACCCTCCCACAACCAGTACGCCCTTCCGAAGGTAAATGGAGCTGTTACTCCCAAGTGGCTTATCCCGGCGGGGCTGTGCCGGCGCGGACCGGGGCCTGCCACCGGCACCCCCCGGCCGCACGCAGCGGCTCCA
>NW_009646631.1:2825009-2839830 GCF_000708025.1 Charadrius vociferus
CCCCCGCCCCCCCGCCCCGCCAGCGCCAGCCCGGAGCGGTGGTGTGATGGCAAACGACCCAAATACCGCCCAGAAAACTGAGCAGGCGGCTGCCTTCGCTTCGGTTTTGTTACGGTTGTGGCGAATTGTCACCGGTTTCCCTAAGGAAAAATGACTTCACCGTCCCCCTTTCCCATCGGTTTGGAGGGCAGATGGCATGTGGCGTGAAGTCGTCCCGGGTAAAAGCGTGAGCTGGACAAACGTATGCGAACGTAAGAATTACACGGCGGTGTACGTACGTTCCTGGGTCTTCCCTGCAAATTCTGAGGGTGACGTAGGGTCTGACGGTTGGCTTTGCCGGTGACGTTACGCGCGGTGCCCTACCTGCCCGCTCGCTTGTCACCGCCGCCGCATCAGCTGCAGGCGGGTCATGGTCCAGCCCGCTCCGTCTGCTGTAGAAGAGTAACTCTCTGCCCCTAAAAACTTGATGAGTTTATTCTTACAGCACT
Source organism: Charadrius vociferus (assembly GCF_000708025.1). Classification (NCBI taxonomy): domain Eukaryota; kingdom Metazoa; phylum Chordata; class Aves; order Charadriiformes; family Charadriidae; genus Charadrius; species Charadrius vociferus. The sequence continues at coordinate 2,825,498 of NW_009646631.1, forward strand.
CCTGTGAAATCTGCAGTAATAGCAATAGCCCTCGATTTGGGGGGAAAAATTGACTCATTTAAATACTTTTGAGTGTGATCCTAACCCTTCAGGTTTTTGAAATGTCAGCTCCAGCATTTTGGGCACCGGTCCAAACCAAACTGGTGCCCCGTAATTAACAGTAAGTGCGCTTTGGTAGTTTGGCTCTGTGCCTGATCCGCTCTCCTTGCTCAAGTAACTTCCATGGTCGTTTTGTATCGTGACTGTCGGAAAGCCACGCACGGAGGGAGGAATTTTACGGGGTTCTTTCTGTTCCCGGTTTTCGGAGGGAAGACTGTGCCTGTGGGTGACATATGCAAATGTGCCCTGGTTAATATTTATGAACCTCTTTACCCAGTAGTGGAGCTGATCACCATATCAAAGGGCACCGATACTGCTTTTTAACTGGAGTACTGGCCGTGCTGAGGTCGATATTTAGAAATGACTTCTGTGTTGTAAGTGGGGGAAAAAAACCAATTATTTTTAAATAATGTCTTCATTTTTCATAATGTCGTTTTCCCACATGGAGGTTGCTGACAGAGCAATGGGACGGGCTGGTTGGGTGGCCCAGCACCTGGTGCTGGAGGTGGCTGGTGGTGGGCTCTTCGGAGCATCCCACTTGCCTTTATTAAGGGAGGCTCCAGCTGGACCTTTAATTTGTTTCATTGTTTGGTCAGGAAGGCACTGTGATTTTATTAGAATTTAATGAGGATTAAGCTTAGCTCAACCTTTCAAACTGTGTATCATGATATTCGCTGTTAGTTGGCCTTTGATTTTGCTTTTATGGCAAGCGCTGATGCACGGTGGTTTTCTGGACTTGAGCTGAGGAGAGGGCATTCCCAGAATCTTTAGCTTTGAAGCATGACACTTTATGTGACTTTCTTGTTTTCAGGTTTGAATCATGCTGCGTAGTCCTTCTCTGTATTTGTAATCACTTGTTGGTTGCTCTAGCTGCTAACGAGCATGTAGTGTTCACAAAGATGTGTGAATTGTTCTGAGATATTTTTTTCAAACATCTCTAATTAAAATCTAATGGCTTGAATTTAATTAGCTGTCCGCTAAATGTCTTTTAGGAAGGCCATAAATTAATGTAATTTAGAATGAAATGTAAAAATTAATTAAAATTGTTGTTGGCAAGACTGTGCTATCTATGTATGTGCGTGCTCAACCAGTCAAGCGAGCTTATTAGAGAGCAAGTTGTCCCTTTAATGCCTCCTGTCATTATCTGGAAGGCAAAATGTTATTACAGATTGTGCCCTCCAGCACAGGCAGAAATACCTTCTTACATGTCTCTTGCAGTTGAAAATACTTTACGCAGCTGTTTTCTTTTGGCTTACACATTGAAATTTTTATGAGAATAAACAGATGAAAGAAACCATTTTATATGTAATTTAGAAAATTGTTTTGGTTATTGGTTTAGAAGATGCTTATGTAGCAGTCTAAGAGGGTACAATTGCTGCATAAAGTAAAATATCTATGTATTATGAGTTAACTTGCACAGCTGAAATAGGTATTGATTTAATCTTTTGATAAAACACTGAGTTATTTCACATTTACTGGGGCTTCAGTACCTTTTGAGTATCACCAGTAGCAAAGTGGTTATTGAATCCCGTTTATTGTCTCAAGCAGGACATGACAAGCGTTTCCAATGCGATGGTTGTCGGAGGGCTCAATGGGTTTTGGCCATCTGCTTTTTCAGATACATCCCTCGAAGTGAAAGAATGTGCTTCTGAATGGGAACAAGAAGTCCGGGAACTTGGACCGAGCGCCTGGGCTTCTGCCTCGCGCCCTTGCCGAGACAGGAGCACAGCATGGGTGTCTGGCTCCGGCTCTGCCAAGTTCTCTCGCCGCTTAGGGTCCTGATCAAAACAACCCGAAGGCAGCATCTTCGGGAAAAGAAAGCACTGTTAGTTCCACCAGAAAAATTGAGCAAGAGGTTCTACCAAAAAAAAAAAAAAAAAAAAAAAAAAAAAAAAAGAAAGAGCAAGCTCTTTGTGCTGCACACATCCTTGCATCTCATCCACTCTCACACCAGTGCCTGGCAGCCCATGGTAGACTGGTTCCGAGAAGCCCAGTGGAGAGGGCTGCAGTACTGTAGAAGGCTGACAGTTTTGCCAGAAGTAATTTTAACTTTTACATATCGCATGGATTACATTCATGTATGGCCTTCCTGCTCGCCCCAGCTGTTTTGGTGGGTTTCTGCCTAAATTGGCTTGTTAGAGAGCAGCAGCCCAACCAGTGGTGGGAGGGAAGGGGTAGGATCCCTCAGCTGAGCGTAGGTGGGACGTGGTGGCACTGTGTAGTTGGCAGCTCTTGGGTTGACTTTGCCGTATTGTGAAACTGCTGCAGTGTGGAGGGTGATGCCTTTCTTGGGCCTAAAACGTAACCTTCTGGTACAGCTAACGCCTTCCTTTAGCTGAAAGGTGTCTGAATGCTGTCTTAATATGAAGCGTTTGTCACTGCGTCACTTCTCTGTGGCATCTCTTAAGGCGTTCGTTTATCTTGCTTTCTGTGGGGTTAATTGGCTAAGGTACGAGATCTTTTTGATCCTACTGGATTTAGGCTTATGAAGAGTAAGCCGCGACCAGCTGCCTGGGGCTGGTGAGGGGTGCTCTTCCCTGGACAGTTTTCCATTGCTTGTAGCCATCGCATTGTTTTCCCTTCTGAGAAAGCTTCTGCTAATTGAGCTCTGTAACAATAACTCATTGTAAAGAAAGATATGGAAGCATTCATCAAATTATGTTTAAAAAAATGACTGCAGCCATTTCCAAGTTTGTCACCAGCATATGATAACAAACACGGTATAAAGGATTTCAGTAGGACTCTCTCCGGTGATGAGTCTGTGGCAGAAGAGTAACTTGTAAAAATAAATGAAGAAGTCTCGACTTCTGAATTTAACCATGGTTTTTGGGCAGCTCTGCAAGTTGCCCAGAAGCTTAGAAGTGGTCTTTACTGAAAAATTCTCTATGATTGAAAATAGTTTCACAGAGAAATGAAAATCAATCCTCTCTTGAAGTCTCAGGCAAGCAGAATAATTCAAAATTTTTAAAAGAAAGAGTAGTTGAGCTTATGCATTTTTTTCATTACAGCTCTCCTTTGCCTTCTGATTCTCTAGGACTGAGTGGAGACCAACATTTTGCTCTGCTGTTGATGTTATTGGAGGGAGAACTGGAGAAATAATAAGAAAGATTCACTTTTTCATTTTATGTAGGATCTACGTATTGTTTTGTCAGTGTATATGTACTGCTACTAACTGCGGTACCAACTATTTACTGGAGGGGTGGCATGTAAGTCAGTTCCTAATTTTTATTTTTTTTTTGTCGCCATTTATTATACTGGGTATTGTATAAAAGTTGCTGAAAAACACTCCTGTTGCGTAGGTGTGTCAGGTCTGCATCAGGTAACTACTGCGGCAGCATTACGATGTGTGCTGCTGTTCTGTATTTGGGGAGCCAACAGAGTCTGTTGAACCCGTGGCTTTGCTAAAACCCAGTATGACTTCTCCGAAGCCCCCAGCGATGCGTGGGCAGGTATGCTGGAGGGGCCGGGAGGGTTCGGGCAGAGAGGACCTTGTGGTCGCCGGTGCTCTGAGCCTGGCGAGCCTGCGTGCATCATGATTCATCGCTGGCTGGGTTCAGTACGGAGAAAAATGAGCGAGTGGAATGACTAGCTGCGGCACGCTGGGGGATTTGTCATTTATTTGGGCTAGAATACGAAGTTTTACGGTTGCCCGTCTAGACTGCAAAAGCGGCCGTGGTGCTGCAGTGCAATTGCTCATCGGGACAGGGCGAGTTCAGCCGGATTTCGCGGGGCTCTGTTTGTGGGATTGCTGTGTGCTATTGTCAGTGTGCTCGTCCTCTTAAAAATAAAAGCTTTGGCAGGCTGTCAGTCTGTCCTGCCGGAGAAGGATGGCCTTGGTTGGTGCCAGGGGTGATTAAGCTGCAGCAGCAAGGAAGGCAAGCTGTGTGCTTTAGAAACTCTGTGGTGGCCCACCTTTTGCTAAATGGGGCTTTAGTTAATGGGCAGCGAGGAGGAACCCTGTGCTCTGTAGCCAGCTGAGAAGCAAAGGATCTTGTGTTTAAAAAACAATCCTTTTTATTTATTTATTTATTTTTCCCTGCACAGAGCGATTGGCAATATTTGGCCTGGTTGTGAGTAACACTCTCGCTTTTAAAAACAAAAAAAGAAACAGAATTCCAAACACAGGAGTCTCTACTAGAAAGACTTATCTTCTCTCTCCTTTAGAGGCTTTTAATGCCTGGGATGCTGAGAAGAGTTTTTGGCCTCACAGTGTGTTTTTCATACCCTTTAACTCAATAGCTTTGATATGGGAAGTACAGTTCTCTGACAGGATTTTCTCTTGCCTGAAGAACCTACTCTGAAAGTATTTTTTTTTTTTTCCCTGTGCTTTATATCATGAGGTGTGTAAGAGGGGAAAAAATTGGTGAAGAACAGTGCTCTTACAAGCTCTCTGAAGCATCTTTTTTTTTTGTAAGCAGCATTATGCTGCTAATTGTGCTGTTAGTAATGTACAGGGAGATCTGTATGTCACTCCTCCCTCCTCAGAGTAGCTGCTTCCCTTCTTGGTGTGGTTTCTATCAATTACCGAGGTTTATTTTTCCCTCCGCTCTTTAGGTTCTTGCTAAATCTAATCCTTAATGAATACAGTTTTAAGGCCAAGAACGCTGTTCTTGTTTTACCCACATATAATGTCATAGGAAGGGTGTTAGGGGGTAATTAATTTTGTAGCACGTGGCATGTGTGATGACAGTGCAAGTCTCTGCTCTTGTTGGCGTTGAGCATTTCTAGTAGGGACATTCCTCTGTTTAGGAGATGAGAATCACCTGATAAACAACTTTTTATAAGCTTCACTAACTTCCTTTTCAAGAAATCTTTCTACAGTTACTTATGAGCTCAGGTGGAGCCACTGCTCGCCTCGTTTTTCCTCTCTGTAAACAAGTGAGCACAGGCACCAACAGTTTGAAGAGGAATTGTTAGTCTTTTTTTTTCTTTTATGTGCTCCTTGAAATGGATGCAGAATTCTGTTTTTCCAGGGTTTTCTTTCATCGGGTGCGGGAGGATGGATACCTGGAAACCCCACAGGGTGATGTGCAAGCTTTTCTGAGAGTTTTGAGTCGTCTCTAGGAAACAGACATATGTGCGCTGAGATTTGCAAAGGTTGTGTTCAGGGGAGAGCTTGCAGTCTGAGCTGATAATTCAGACAGTCAGTGGCAGTAAATGGGTGGTGCTGCTGGAGGGGTGGGATGTGAAGAGACGTTAAAGGCCTGAGTTTATTGCTAAATCTTGGAACATGTGAAATGTTTTTCTCTTCTGGTTTTGCTCTTTTTTTTTTTTCTCCCTGGTTTTTGTTTTTCTTTTCTTCCTGCTCCCCTTTACTTCTTACTTTAATTTTTTTTTTTTTTCTCCATGTTGTAAGTGTTCATGCTCATACCATCAGTGAATATTACAGTATTCTTCCTAAGCTTTCTGCCCTGAGACTTCTTACTGAGTTGAATGAACTGGGTTTTTGCATTAGGTTTTTTTTTTATTGTTTTGCCTCTTAGTGGGTTTCCTCTTCTTCTCATCTTCAATAGTTTCAGCCTAACTTGTTTACTAAATATAGCTGTGTCTTGATGTTCTTTAACTGTTGGTTTCCCGACTACTCTCCTGACTTTTTAGTATCTATACTGCTCTACTTTGCACGATGGTGGTGTTCATTGGGAAGGACAATGTTTTTTTTTTAGCAAGTGTTGGAGAATCCAGTTTCTTTCTTCCTTATGACCTATGCTGCCTTTCTGCCCCATCTAATGATACGGATTGCATGCTCTTGCAGCTTTTAGGCAAGATACTTTTGAGTGCAAATCTATTTTATTGTAGAAGTAGGCTTACTTTTTGCATTTAAATATGTTTTCTTTAGCTTTCTGGAGCAGCTTGTACATGTGAATGACTCTTAAGCATAATAAAAGTGCAATGGAAGGGGCAAGAGATGGAAGCAAAGTAGCTATGCTCTGTAAACATTGGAGAGGTACAACTACATTGTATTTCAAATGTTGTATTAAATGAAAGAAAAGTACTGTTGTCTCTCGCCTGATTCTCTTGTGTTGTGCTGAAACAGCTCGTAGCTTTGAATACAGTGCTCCAGCCTGGAGCTGGTTCCCACTTCTCCTGCCAGTTTCTTTGGGCTTAAAAAAAAAGGGGGGGGGGGGGGGGCTGAAACCAAACTTTTATGTTTGAATGTATTTTGGACTTGTGTAAACAGTTTTAATGCATCAAGCTGAATTGGCAGGCTTTCATAATCCTCTGGGAAAATTGGGAGTTTGAAACCCAGTGGATAAATTAAAGTCACAAATGCTCCTAAGCCCCAGATTTGGCTCCCTAAAGGGACGCTGTAAATTAGTTAGGCCTAGAAATGTGGTTTAGTTAAAGTAAATGAAAATGCTTTTTCATGAGAACTTCATAATTTTTAAGACAAAAGAGTTAGATTTCTGTATTCTGAGTTGAGGAAACAAAAGCAAGAGAATGACTATTAATGGGAGAAATTTATATTTGCTGTCCAAACACAAGAGGTAATGATTTCACCACTTTTAATGTTTTTTAATGAAATTATGACATAAGGGTAATAGAAATGTTTTTAAAATGCGTAATTTCAGTCAGCTGCTGAGGTAAGCAAGCGCTCACAAGCGGAACTGGATTAACAATCCCAAATATACATAAAACGAATTGTAGAACTGTTAGATTGCTTACAGTTTACTGTATGGTACATTTTATTTTCCTCTTTGGAGAACAAAAGAAAAGTGACACTTTTAGGTCAGGGTTCTGATGAGCTTTGCGCCCATCGCTGTACAAAACAGCGGCAGTAGGGTGGGCTGTGGTTTGTTTCCTTCCCCCTTATTCACGGTCACAAGCAGACCATGCTGTTTTCTTAAGAGGTTTCCTGTTGTGCGCGTTATATGGATCTTCAGTGGATTAGACCACTGAATTTCATTGGCAAGTTCCGCTTAAAAATGGCGGAATAATGACACCTCCGAAAACTAACCATGCTTTTTAGGCTGTTACTATACAACTTGCAGCACCTTCAGCTTTTATAAGTAATAGACAAATTTTGGAGTGGCTTGGAATCATAGACTTAATCCTTTAGGTGGGGCATGCTTGACCTAATGCCTTTCCGGGAGCAGTAGATATCGGAAACCTGACCATGTGGAATGGAAGGAAAAGCGTTGCCGTTAGAGGTTTTCCTCACACATCTCTTTGGTTTGCTGTAGCTGTGGTGAAACGCATGAGTCGGAGCAGTTCTGAGGTGACTGCTACACACGTATGTCTGGGCTTCTCTGGGAGAAAGGTCCATTTTGGATGCGTTAACATGCATCACAACTGTTGTGGTTTGGTTTTTTTTGGATACAATTTGATTGAATGGCATTTCAGGAGAGCATTCCTAAAAATGTGCTTCTCTGTTTTCAGAGAGAGGTGTGGAAAGGAGGAACCTTCAGTGGTAGGAACTGTAAATTAAACTCTTTCAGCTGCAAGATTCAGAGACACGGCAATACTCACATCTGCATAGCATCACTTAGCTTTTTTAAACAAGAGCTCTAACAAGGAGAAAATTACAACTTTGTTTAGCTGTGAACTTCTGCATTGAACTGCTATAGCCTTCTCTCCCAACGTGTACTCTGCAAATGCCATCAGAGAGATCTAGCAGGAAATCAGTGGTTTGTGTGGCCGTAATGCTTGCTTTCTGAACTCTAAACATGTCCGTTAAAGTCATGAGGCAAGGGGGACAACACTAACAAGCAGTCCAAACTTTCAGGTTTGCAATAGTTGTAATAAGTACTGCTTTGAGATCCTTCTTGGTTTTAGACTCGCATGCGTTGGGATTGGTGTGAGGGAGGATTTCTGTGTGTCTGTTTTCTAAACGCTTAATGGGTGGGATGGCACTTTTCTGTGAAAATGAAATGACTTGTTGGCTGTGCTCTTCAGGCAGAGTTTCCTGTGTTCCAGTTTGTGCCCGTTGCCCCTTGTCCTGTCACTGGGTGCCGCTGAAAAGAGTCTGGCCCCATCCTCTTGACACCCGCCCTTTAGATATTTCTAAACATTGATGAGATCCCCTGTCAGTCTCCTCCAGGCTAAACAGACCCAGGTCTCGCAGCCTTTCCTTATAAGAGAGGTGCCCCAGTCGCTTGATCATCTTCGTGGCCCTCCACTGGGTGCTCTCATGTAGTTCCTTGTCTTTCTTGAACTGGGGAGCCCAGAACTGGACATAGTACTCCAGATGGGGCCTCACTTGGGCAGAGTAGAGGGGGAAGATGCCCTCCCTCGACCTGCTGGCCACACTTCTTTTAGTGCACCCCAGGATACAATTGGCCTTCTTGGCCACCAGGGCACATTGCTGGTTCATGGTCAACTTGTTGTCCACCAGGACTCCCAGGTCCCTCTCTGCAGAGCTGCTTTCCAGCAGGTCAACCCCTAACCTGTACTGGTACACGGGGTTATCCCTCCCTAGGTGCAGGCCACTGTTGAACTTCAATAGGTTCCCCTCTGGCCAGCTCTCTAGCCTGTCCAGGTCTTGCTGAATAGCTGCACCAGCCTTCTGGTGTGTCAACCACTCCTCACAGTTTTGTGTCATCAGCAAACTTGCTGAGAGTACACTCCCTCCCCTCATCCAGGTCATTGATAAATAGATTGAACAAGACTGGACCCACTACTGACCCCTGGGGAACACCACTAGCTGCAGACCTCCAGCTAGACTGCGAATGGTCAGGTAAAAGCATTAAATAGGTGTGTATCCATATCCATTACTGCTTGAGTGCCAGCAAGGGCACTGGAGGTCCCCTCTTCTGTTCTGGAGGTGAACGTACTTACCAAGTGGTACGGGTACGGCCGGGTGACTGGGATGCTTTGTGGATCGTAAGCCAAGGAGTGTCAGCGCTGTGCCTTCTCCAGGGGGTTACTGCACCATGGAAGAACGCAGATACAGAAATGCATCATCTCAGATGTCTTGTATGAGTGTGCAAGAGAGTTGGGAGCCGTTGTGTCAAGAGCTCTGTCCTCATTCCACGGTGGGTTTGGGAAGAAATCATTGCTGACCCCCAAGTGCAGTAGGGCCTCAGGCAGTGCATCTCTAAAATCTACCCAGCGCATTAGCCAGTAATTGTATTACAAATTATTACACGTTTTTATGATTTGATTTGAAAACTTTCAAAGTGCAGAGAATACAATTAATTTCTGTGTAAGGTTAACATCCAGCCTCAAGCTTTTCCGTGCTAGCTGGTTTGGATGCAAAGAAAATAGGTCTAAGTTTGCAATCTGCAAATTTATTAACTCTGATGTTTAGAACAACTCCAGCCAAGAACTGAAAAACAATCCAACTTTGTTCATGATGTGGGAAAATACATACTAGAAGTTATTGTTTAATGACAAATTTAATTCTAAAATAGACTTCCATCTTTTGTTTTTTAGATGCCAAACCTGTAGATGATAATAGTTGTTAGTTAATTTAAATTCTGTTGCGGATGCAAGCCTTTGTTTTAAGATGCATTGTATGGAAAGTACCTGTTTGTAGTTGGTAACAGTGTAAATATACCAAATGAGTTACTTAAAGACTTCAGCGTAATAAAAGTCTTGTTGATTGTATGTGCGAGCATTGGAGAGAGGAAGTGGGAAAGATACTAATGCAGGTTAAGGGAATTAAATATTCCAGGTAATCTTTGTCGATTACTCTTTAGAACTGTTAGATAAATACAATGTATGGCACAGGAGGGAAAAACCCTCCTCTCCTGGTCTTTTGAGTGTGACAATTTAATCGTTTTAGATTAAATATTTGCAAGAGTTGTACCTGTAAGAGGGGGTAGTTCTTGTTACGCTGTTACCTGCCCTTCTGGGCTTATCAGCAAAACTGCTTCATCACTATGGGTCTTGCAATTATCTGCCGTGTGGTTTGGATTTTTTTTTTTTTAAGATAACTAGACGTATGGTTGTCCTTTTCACTCTGTTGCTGTTCAAGTAGAGAAATGAGATCCTGTGCTTCATGCATCAGTTAAACATCCTACTAGAAGTTCTATTTAAAAAATACATACAAAATAAATTTTACCCCTACTTGGGGATAAAACCCCCAAGTGGAGATTTTTTTTTTTTTGTGCCAGTCCAGCAATGTTTTCAGTGATATCAACATGCTTGTTTTTGCTTGCCTGATTTCGCACACCCTTTCGCAGTAAAACTGCTGACCCGTTCCTAAAGTGAGAGCTCAGAGCTCAGGTCCAGGTGACCGCATTGCTTTATGCCTCTGTGGGAACCTGAATTCCAGCCCTGAGAGAGGCAGGGCGGAGGTGGGCTCAAATTCGTAGAGGATGCTGCGATCCTCCTTTTGCAGTGGAACCCGCGAACGGCATTGGTGAACTTCTAAGACATGCTGAGGATGGTGGCAGGAAAAATGAAAGCTACTTGCAGGCTCTGTTCTGTGTAAATTTATTACCGAGGTAACTTTGGTGTGGAGGTATTCAAGCTGTGGGCATCAGATTGCCAGTTGTTATCCATCTTTGAGCACTGCAGAATGGTTTCTTTTGGGTTAAATATCCTGGTGTGCATTAGAAAACGCAGAAAACATGGTTCATTTGGAGGAGCCTTACATTGCTTTTTCATAGGGATAGTTTGTCAGCGAGTTGTATGGTATTGGGTGGGACTTAATCTGGCATCCTGTTTTCTGAACTGGGATGAGTTGTTTTGTTTTGTTTTTTTTTATATGAAGTAATCTGATTTTTGAACAGATTTTTGATCATTCATTTTGTATGTGTGTGCCAAGCTTGTGGTTCTGCTACAAGAAAGTGTGTGTATGTGTGTATTGCGCTCTGCTCTTAGGGGAATATAGGGTTGGGAGAGTATTTAATTTGAATTTTAATTGTCAAATGTTGAAGTGGTCATCCGTCTCAACCATGGAGAGTGTAAGCTGTTTGCTACTGTGCTAAGGAGTTTTGGAACACATGCCAGCTGTGCAAGCACCAAGCAGGGTGTCTTTCCCTCAACCTGCGCAAAGCCTCTCGGCTGCATCCGTGACCCAATCCTGAACGTGGCTGGAGCCGTGGGAGGCTCCGACCTGTGGGATGTACCTGTCTGCTCGCAACCCAGGGCGCTCGCCTGGGACCGGCCAGGAGTAGTTTTGTGGGAGGGAGGCAGTTGCTTAGTGCATTGGGCAAGAGAGCATCTCTAAACCGAGTGCCAACCTGCGGCTTCCCCTGCCCAGGCATCACTCAGGATTTTTTCCTATTTTACAGGGGACTTGGGCCTTTCATGCCCCTGTATTCGGTCCCTTTCCCTCCCATTTATTTGTCAGGTCTTCCTGTTTTACGTGGTACTGAAAGCGTGGGCCATCAGAGTTAAACGTCTGTCCTTTAACTCAGATATTTATGGGTTGTAAACTATGCATTTGAAATTCTGGCTATGCTGAAATCAATAAAATAATTACAAAAAAAAAAAAAAGTCCTGTTGGTGTTAACAGAGCAGAGATTTTTACCTTTCGATTCCCCCCGCCCTGAAGGAGGCCCCGTTCCTGTCCTTGTCCTGCTCCAGTTCTCGGACTTTTCTCATCTGGATGCAGGGATTCCCCGTTGTCCTCTGCACTGGCAGAGCTGGACATTGCTCGTTTCCCTGAAGCCTTACAAATTTGGGGTAAGGGCTGGGGAAAGTAAAGAGGAGAGATGTGATGTCTCTGCAGGTGAGATTTAAACCCCAGGTGGGACTTCGCTTATTTGATCATCTTCCCCCTCCCTCCTCAGAATATCTAAATACTGTGATTTGAAACCTTCAGAAAGATGGAAATGAGAACTAGTTTGTGCGCTTTCTGAATATCGGTTCAATTTTTGCCTAGCTAAATAATACAGGTATGTGTGTAGAGGTTCTTGCTAACATGCTTTTAATTATCTGTGTTTACGTAATTATTATTTGCAGTAGAAACTTCAATTTCCTGTTCCTGTAGCTATAGGAGCTTTACCAGTAAAAGGGCTCTAACTTGGCTGCTGTTTTTGTGAATTAGTGGCAACTTTTGCTGTTTATTTTTTATAGACCACAAAGGGATGTTTTTCCAAAGCTATAGATAAAATGACAGAGGGAATTGCGAGAAAGCAAAAGGGAATTGACAACAAAGCATACATAGAGCATTTGCGGCATACAGCACGGTTTGTATTTATCAGTATACGTCCATTTGTGTTTGATCTGCCTTTCAGCCTTTTAATAGAAGTTAACTTAAATGGATAAAATTTGAGTAGTCCTTATTTTTGTTTCCAGAACTAACTGGGTAGCTTCCATACTTTGGTGTGTACATTTATATTCCCAGTTCCCCCCGTTTTATTTAAAAGGACTGAAATCTGGCCTTTTCAGTTCATAATTGAACATTTCAAAGAATGGTAACACCTTACGTTTTCGGCAGCATTGGCAACAGGTCTTTTTGTCTTCTGCAAAAACTGCATAAAATCATTATATAGTGGTTCTATAATCTCATTAAAGTATACACACATTCTTCAGCTGAAGCATTTCTATTATGTTATGTAGCCCTATTTTCAGGTACTTCTCGGACATGTGATTAATATGTCTTGTTGTCAATATTATTGGGTCTTAATTATCTTATGTGTTGTAGTATGTATTTTGTTTTTGCAAAACTTTAAGCTAAACTTTGAAAGCAGCTTTTTTGCTCTCTGCCATGTTGCTATTTACAAGTCTTTTGCACACAATGTACAAATTAAAACTCAAATACCTTCAAACTTAAACTAATCAGCAGGTAAAAGAAGATAGAAATCTTTACTAGAAAGAAGTGACTTGCTGAAGATTAACAAGAAGCTGCATTTTGGCAAACAACTCTTCTGTACTATCGTATGATCTTTGTGTATGTATTTTTAGAAGAAAAATGGGTAGGGTTGATGTCATATAAGGAGTTGCCTGTTCACTCTTAACTCTTCTTCATCAGCTTAATTACTGTGGGATGTTATGGACTCTTGAGTTGCAGTACTGGCTGAACAGCCTTGGGTACAGGCTTCTGTTTTTCATCTGCATCATTATTATGGAAGAGGGATGCAGAAATAACCGTTTCACAGTGATTTTCATCATCTGTTTTCATCAGCTTTGATGTATGTGTGTTAATGTCCCCTCTTCTGTGCAGTGCGTAGTACATGTTGTGTGCAGCTTTTTCCTCTAAGCCCCATGAGGAGTGGGTGGCCGGTGGCCTTCAGCCACACGCTACCCATGGGCACCGGTGTGCTGGAAAGCAGAGCAGGGTCCCTACCAGGGTTTGGGGTAACCCGTCTGGGGGAAAACGCTCCAGGTGCTGCTCAAGGTGAAAACCATCCCTGTGGCTGTTTAACCCCACTGCCCGTGTGGTCCTGAGCTGTGTCTGAGCAAGCTGGAGGTGGGTCGTGCGACAGCAGACTTGTGTTTGCATGAGACAGGGGTAATCTCATGATCTGGTGGTACACAGTGTGCCCCCCCCCATGTTTTCCTACTGTGCTCCTGGTTATTATGGGCTATTTTACATCATGTCACTCGTTTTCTAACCTGTGCCCTCCTTGGATGCTGACTTTGAATGGTTTCAGCATTACAGAAGCAATTTTCTGTCTCCTGGAAGCAGCTGTTAGAACAGGTTTTAGGAATTTAACTTTTGTGCTATATTACCCCCCCACCCCCCAATGGTTAATGCATTTTAAGATGACTTTTAACTATGGAAATATTACACAACTTCATTTAGCAAAATAAAACTATGTGTTTTTTTAATGTATGACGTATAATCTTATTTTAAAAGAGTTTGTAGTGGAGAAGCGTTTTTTTTATACTGTAAGGTATGTTCCACTTCTTTGTTAATCATTATGGTTTGATTATTTTGTTTGACGTGACTCATTTTTCCAAGGACATTTATTGCAGCAATTACACACATACAACAGGAAGCCTAGAAGGAAGTGCAACATCAGATCACTGAAGATTCTCTGCTGCTTTTACAGCTGATTTTTATGTTTTGTGGTGTTAAAGTTAATGATTTCTTGCTGTGCATGTTCTGTTTCACATGCATAGTGTATATCGTGTCTGCTTTATCACTGAGAATATTTTTTTGAACCCACATGCGTCAACATAATTGGTAGGAAACTTATCTTTGGTTTTGTAATTGAACACAGTTTTACTTAATTGCTTTCAAGTGCTGCTTCTTTTGTTGATCTACGCAGTGACCTGTAGTAACCATATAGAATAGTTACAATTATCAAGAGGGAGCACAGGTCTTCTTCTACGTCTTGTGGCCATGTGTCCTGGTTGCGGCAGGGATGGGGTTAATTTTCCCCGGGAGCCGGCAG
>NW_009646631.1:2840340-2846557 GCF_000708025.1 Charadrius vociferus
TTTTCCCCCCGTGTTTTCCCCTTTGTTTTTTTTTTTTTTTTTTTTTTTTTTTTTTTCCCCCCAGGGCTGTGGGAGTGGAGCGAGCGGCTGTGTGGGTCTTTGTTGCCGGCTGAGGCCAAACCACGACACCTTGTTATTGCCATATGTGTTCTTCTGCAGTAATTTTGCATTCCTCTTTCTGCTGCCTTTTGAGTAAGCCTTAGAGAGGAGCTGCATATTGGGCAGTTCAGCTATTTTCTGCCTACCAGAAGCAGTTCAGTTTTAGTTGCGAGGCAGCGTTTATAGTCCTTTGGTGGGTCATTGTTCCTGTTTGTATGAAAGCATTACTGAAAGCGTCAGCGAGAGCAAACCAGATGGACTCAAGTTCTGGCTGCATTCTCACTACCTTCCCCTCCTTGGACCATGGACAGTGTGCTGCTGCCTTCGGGACCGTGCTTTGCTCCATGCTTATCTGTGTGGGACCATGCTGTGTTAGACCCAGCCTGGAGGGGTTCTCTGAAACTCGCGGCTCAAACTGTGTGGTTTGTGAGGCTGCGTTGGAGGACCACAGAGGGTTGGTGAGAAGCCACTTGGGCAGCAGAGGACAACGGGCTGCCCAGTGCTGTTCAGGGAGAGGGCTGTTGAGTGTGGCTCTCCTGCCTTGGGAGAAGTGCTGCTGAGCTGTTGTGTGGTGCCCGCTGCGGCCAGCCTGTGGTCCGGTCCCCCTTTGTAAAGACCTGTCTGTCTCCGTTGTGGAGCTTCTGTCTGCCAACATGGTGAGGTCAGTTCACTTCTCACCCCAAAGGGGAAGATACCTCTGCGAGGCATGGCTGCGGGGCTGATGCTGCATTAAAACTACTTGCTATTGTGATGGAGCAGTTGGGGAGTCAGTTGGGTGCTGTTGGACATCCCTGTTCCTCTCTCCAAAATCTAGCAGCTTTCTTCTCCCTCTCTTCCTTTCCTCCACTACTTCCCTTCCTTCTCATTGTGATATCCTCAAAAAAGGTGTGTAAAAAGAGAGACCAGGTACTCCCATCTTGGGAATAGATTTTCCTTTCCAAAGCCGCCTGAGAAAGGTGGATGTGTAGCATTAGGCTATGTCATCGTGTAATATCAAAAATCATATATAAACAAATGTGTTGTATTACTGGTTTTTGATCCAAAGAAAGCCCAATCTTGAACGGCGCTAATGATATCTCACTTGATTATCATTATTTGTCTAGCTGTTCTTGCTAAGGCAGTTATGCATACATTCCAGAAAAGAAAATGTATTTTAATTTGATTTTACTGTTGCTGTGTGATAAAAGAAAAAAGAAGCCAACCTAGTTCCATCTCTTAGCGTGTGTTTTATGAAAATAGCCTCAAATTAATGAACTGATGCCTTTAGCTTAATATTTTGTTTACAAGACCAGATTACAAGCCCCATATTCTAAAGCTGGTATGTTGTGGAACAGGTAATTATAAGAAAGGCAAATAAGTATCACATTACAGAATTTTTCTACATTAAAAATAGGACCATATGTGCCTTTGAATAATTCCAGATGGAAGACTGCTGATTTATAATTTGTTGTTTTGGATTTAATTTCTTCAGAATTCTCTTTTTCTTTTTTTTTTTTTTTTTTTTTTGGGTAAACAGGCCAATCCATAGGTGTATCACAAGCAGAATAAAGTAAAGGAATGTATTTGGTTTGCTAGGTGTATAAATCTAAACTTTTCACCTATTTATTCTCCTCTCCTGCCCCCAACATCTTGATTGCATAGCAGAGCTATCGGGGATGCGTCAGGTTTAGATTGGTTGTGTAGACCTTTCTGTATATTATCATTATGTAGTCCATAAGTGATCATATTTTACAGTATGATTATTTTTTTAATATGTATTTTTAAACATATTCAGATGCTCATCAAGAGTGTTCCCAGAGTGAATGTGAAACCTTTCAAATAAAAAGGTAAATATTTGAGAAAGTTACAAACCCCTGAAAACAATATTATAATGGAAATTGTTTTGCGACCTTGGCTCTGGCTGCCAACACTACTGCACCCTGCAACTGCTTTTGAAAGAAATATATTCTGAGAGCTTGCCAGCTTATTCACTTTAATGATTCCCTTCTAAAAACAAATAAACAAACGAAAGAATGAAGTACTTTGTGTTTGTCAGGTAATGTTAAATACATTTTTGTTACAAGAGTAACTATAGAAGTAGGCATAACTTGGTTCATGTTGTCAAAGGCAGTGGTTAAATATCCCATCTCAGTAATTGCAGCTGCACGTTCCTGGTAGGGTGAGAAAAATGCGATTTTAGGTTATCGTTAATGAAGTTTTAATTGTTCCTGTATCTCAGGTCACTTGGGACTCCCTTGCGTCAGGAGTGGTCTGTAGTAATCCTCCAGCGCTGTTACCCTCCTGCCCTGGGCAGCTTGATCATTCCTGATCCCCACAGGGAATGCCTGAATAATGTTTCATGTCCTTATTAGTGCTTGTTTGCTTATTCTTTATGATAAGGCACAAGGATATGCCAACGTAATTGAGGATGATCGTTGCAGTTCTTAGTATATGTGTCTATTTGTGTTTTCCTTGGGATTTTTTGTTTACTACTTCCTCATGCAGTTTTAACAGTATTTCATAAGTCGGTATTGTATAAAACAATAACTGTACCCATGTCAATGGCTGCTTTATTTTAAATTTCACTGAGAGCATCACATGGGGTTCACGCATGACCAATTAATAACACAGATGATGGGCTTGGCATCAAAAGTGCCTGTTCTAAGTTGGTTTTTCATCTTCGTCCTTCCTTGTTTTATTTCTGCTGCCACAGTCAAATTTCTGCAGTTTTAAGAAAGGCTACATACTGTATTTACTTCAGGGTAGAGGAAGGCATAGGATTTAGTCTTGGCCATGACAATTACGAAGTCCGAATACCTGGAAAACGCATTTTCATGGCTGAGAATTTTATCCTTCTTTTACTACTTCTTGGGGCTAAAAATATTATTTATTGATTATTCAGGAGTCATATCAAGTATAAAGTAGGACTTTCAGAGCCTTGTGGCTTTTAAGCCTTTATAAGCTTGGCTCATTGACTTTCAACTGATTGTTAAGTAAAGAAGTTCTTAGTATTCTTTGGTGGTGTATTGGCTGTTTGTGTCTCCAAAATGTGGGGTTTCCTTATGCAGTGTAAGAAAGTGCAGTTCTCCGATACGTCTTTTTTACAGTAAATGTAAATAAAATGTATTTTCTTAAAATCAGATCAATTTCAAACAATGTTACAAGTATGTGTGATGTAAGAGAGAAATCATCTTGATTTCTCAAGAAGCATCGTCTTTTATATCATCTTTGTGGAAAAGTGCAATTTGGGGAAAATAGTTTCTGCAGTACAGAACCTACGGTACAGTGCTATTTCTGAAATACCGCTAGGAAAGAGGCCAGGATTAGAAGGAGAGCAAAATTTAGCTGTATGGAGGACTGGGATTGCTAACGGTAAGCATTTTCTCATGCTTCTGACTGTACCATTTTTACGCAGCAGTCTTTTAAAATGTTCAGGGGAGGGATAATGTGTTACGCCTTTTTGGGCTCAGGTACTTCTGCGGTCATCTTTATCTGTGGCTTAGACTTTTTTTTTGGTTCAAATTCTATATTCTAAAGGGTTTTGTCACTTTTCTGTGAAACCTTTGCCCTGGCCCTTCAACGTCTTAGGCAAGAAGAGCCCTGCACAGCTAGGTGTTCCTGTTGGCTGGCTTGTGTCTCCCTTGGTGTGTAAGTTTAAACATGTTCACAAGCCCTTGCGTACGAGGAGGGAAGGTATTTCTGCGCAGTTGTTTTGAGAAAGCAGGGAATGAATTAGCTTTTGCAGTATTAGGCTTGTTTGTGCAGTCGCTATTGTTAGAAACCCCTCAGAAATGCTGCCTGGCAAATTAAATCCTCCTTACCATTCCTATTCGTTTTAGAATTAAAGACGACTTAATTGGTGAGCAGTTAACCTGGAAAACTTGCCTTGACATGTAGGGATGGGTAACGTGTATGGTGTGGTGCTCTTTGCCTGCATATTTATTTTTTATTTTTTATTTTATTTTTAAACAGCTGATGTAGCAGCGGTGAGGCACCGTCTGGCACTTTTTAAGCTCTGTGCTCGTTCCTCTGCGTCAGGGTTCCAGGAAGACACTGTCACCACACCCCACCAGTGGCTGCTTCTTCTCTGGGGACTCCTTTTCCTTGTATTTCCTAGGGTGCCTGTGGGACTCGGCCGTTCAGCAGCATTTGTTTGACTCCTTCTACAAGGCGACAGGATTTTGCTCGGGAGTCGGCAGCCCTTGAGCAAAACCGCTGCAAGCTGAGAAAATCTGCCAGCCCGTGCCCTGGCAAGGGCTGGTGGGGTGACGGTATCCACCAACGATCCTCGAGTAACTTACGATATAAACTGTGTTTTGGAGCAGAAACGCGTAGATTGTTACGTTGGCACCTGTTTTCTGTGCAGAGCACTGGGAAGATATCCGCGGGGTGGGTGCATAGACAGCAAACAAAATGTGACCGAACCAGTTAATGTTCAGTCTTCCCACAGATGTTGCCTATGGGTGGAAATTGGGCATCAAGAGCACGTGGAAGTAATTTGCAGGAGCTATGAGGAATTAAAATTTGGGAAAAAGAAAGGGGATGCTCTAATGGGAGATGCCCTTGCCTCCCCCAGCATACCCTTCCACACAAACAAACTGCTCCCTCAGGTGGACACTGGTTATCAGAATACAAAAGACAGCATTATACCTCTAAGTAAACACTTAAATATACTACAGCTGAAGACTTATGGAGGAGAAGATGCATTTAGGAGATACTGCAAAGCATTTTAAATGCATTCCTAAAGGGAGATGGCAGAGGTTACTTTATTTACTTTAAAAAGTAAAAATTAATTGAAGAAATACCAGATATTACAAATGTGAGTATCCATACTGCCCTCTCCTACAAAGCAAAAGTTCTTAAGAAAGTATGATTTTTTTTAATATGTAGTAATTTTTATGCTATGCAAATAGTGTGTAGTCTCACTTCTTTATAGTCTGGGTTGCCACAGGCGATTGCAGTAACCAATATGTGTTGAAAGATAAGGTGATGCATTGCATAAAAATCCAGAGTATTGCTGAATGGTAAAACTTTGTGATACAGTTAATTTCTTCATAGAGAAGTTCCTCTGGGTTACTCAAAAAACATGCTATGGCTTTTGGCACAGGTAGGTTTATAAATGGTTAATATTCAGTCTGAAAGGAACCTTTGGATTACTTTGCTCTTTCTGTATGGATGTGTTCAAAATTTTTAGTTTGAGACCTCTGAAGAGGAAAATGCTAGGCATGTTCTTGATTCTGCAAAAAGTTGATGCACCTGAGTAAAGCTGCTAACAAGAGGAGCTATAACTGTTTAAAAATTACCCATAGGCCAGTGTTTTCAGGTTAAGATCCTTAAATATATAGAAATTCATAGAAATGTTTCAGGCTTTTGTTTCCCTAACTGGATTAGACAGTGGTTTCTCCAACGTTTTTTGGTGGTACAATCTGATTACTTTAATTGTCCAAATAAGAAAATCTTGAGTGATGTAAGGAGACCACTGGGGGACAAAAGAGTGCAATTGTACAAGTAAGTTTTCTTGATATCTTTAGTAGAAACATGTAAATCTCTAATCTGTATAACCTTCCTAGTTTAATGAACCGTTATATCAGTATTAGATGTGACTACATACTGATATCAAATGTCTAAGTGGTTTTTCAGTTTTTCTCTATTTTCTAAATGGATTAACCAGATGTATCTATTTAAAACCTGAATTTCCGATGCCACCTTATCTTGAGTCATGAAGTGTGTCTGGTTCACTCAGACTGTGTTTTTGTAAATGACACTTGACAAGCCAGCAGGCAGGAATTTAGAAACTGATAAGTGTTGGCATCTTCAGTCACTGATCAAACTCTGCCACACTTGTTCTCTCAAAGGGTTTTAGTGTTCTGAGTGAGGGGTTTATTTTCCCCTGCCCTCACATCTGTTCATATAGGGCTCATTCTTTGCTTGTTAGGTGATTTGCAGACATGCTAGTTGGGTTATTTCTGGGTTTATTTCTTTGCAACCGGGGAGCTAACAAAAACTGTTGGAATTAATGTGTATTTGCACATTGCTTATGTTGTTGGTCTAGGTGGTTTTGCTTTGTATCAGTATAAGTGTTAATTTGCAACCCGGCAAGAACGGTGAGGAATTTAGCATTTTAACATCTTTCCCATGT
>NW_009646631.1:2846580-2848555 GCF_000708025.1 Charadrius vociferus
GTCTCAGAAGACGTAGCATTTTGGCCAGCAAAACGGGGAATCTTCCTAATACTGAAAGATTTTTTTCCCCCCCTCTTTTCTGTTCTTTTTGTGATTGTGTTTTTTTCTTTTTTCTTCTTTTCTTACATATATGCTCATATAAATTGCACCCAGCTCAGTAACTCTTTGTACAGCTCATGCAGAAGTTCTTACTATAGAGGCTATGTTTTCCAAATGTCAGGACTGACGTTCTTACTAATGGTTAAGTACCCTCTTTGCAACATATCTCAGCCTCCATTTTTTTATTATAGACCTTTCAGTGCATAAATTTTCCAGTATTTTAACTTCCAAAGTTACTTTTCCTTGATTTGCTTGTGGGCTGCTTGTTTGCGAATCCCCACAACTTCACGCAACATGGAGCGTGTGAATATTTTTGTTGGAGTTGCAGTTCTTTTATCTCCCTTCCTTCTTCCTTCCAGGCTATCAGAATTTCCTATTCTAGAGAAAAGATAAGATTTAGACTTTGCAGTTAACAGTGCCCTATTAACCCCCTGAAATTCACAATCCCCAAGTGAAAACAAAATTCTTCAAAATAGTAGTTTTAAATGAAAATAGTATTTTCAATAGTGTAGATGAGGTGTGTCCATGTAATTACAGGAAGCAGGATGATCAGTGTGTGTGAAAGTCGGCTTATTACTGGCTCTTATCTTGTCTTCAGGTTCTACTGGCACCAAAATTTAAGGTTTCTCTTACTTGTTTCACCTTGCTGGGAAACCTGAATTATGGCCAGATTCCAGTCTTTCAGTTAGTCTCCTAAAGCTAACATGGACTTTAGGCACACTATATCTTAATTGTATTTATTAGCAAAAAACAATAATTACTTCTATATTCTATGCGTAGAGTAGACTGGTTTTACATTCTTCAGAAAGGTGGTATATTTCCATCCACTCCCAACTTAAACTGTCAGACATTGAAACAACCAGTCTCTGATTCTATTCTCCATAGCAGACTTTGTCATGAGGACTGTCCACCAACATAAATCAAAGTTATCACAACAGACTTTATCAAAGTTCATTCAACATATGCAATACAAGCACAGCAGGCCAGATGCACTCTCCTTGATGGGGTTCTGCTGATTAACATCAGCTGAATTTCTGGCCCAGCGTGTCCAGTGCTCTCAATTCCCAAACATAGCCACACTGGCTCTGTGGGACACCAGGAGGACATTTATATTGGAGGAAAGTTTGTTGTATCAGCTGTGTTACAGAAAATCTATTTTCCCTGGGCTATTTGTTACAGATTTTTATTTTTTTTATTGTGACTTTGGCTAGCTATCAGATGCTTCTATTTAAACAAACAAGTTAACAAGTTTCTTCCCCGAGTTTTTCTCAAGATGTTCTGCAGTGAAGTACCTCTGTCTTGAGACAAAATGGGTGATACATCGTATTTAGTAAGTGACATCAGGCTTTGTTCAAAGACATTGATAAATCAGTTGTTGAATTGTGACTTCAGAATAGGCTCTAGTGGGAGTAAAACAGCAGAGGGCATCTTAAAAATGAAAATTTCCATTTCAGAATGTTTATCTTTCATCCCAGATGTTCGTTCCCCTTCAAGTCAAGTCTGTACTACCAGAATCTGTGCTACCTGTGTCTGTTGCTCAAGGGCGAGCCTCAGAACATATGATCTGCTCTATATAAGGTAGAAACTTTTATGTACAAATATGTCGGAAAAACTGTATGTTTGCATTTCTGGATTTTTTTTTTTTTTCTTCTCCCTGCCCTTTGCCATGAGTTTTGACCCAGCATTTTGGAGCATCTGCTGACAAGGGTATGTCAAAAGACTGTAGAGTAGATCTATTCTTGCATTTTGGCTGGCAGTGCATTTTGGCTTGCTGGTACATTACATTTGTAATCCTATACCACGCATGCCCTCCTAGAATAGATCACAGAATCACTGAAAAATGTAGGTTGGAACCTCTGGAGGTCATCTGGTCCAG